>NC_055969.1:26760016-26800016 GCF_018492685.1 Alosa sapidissima
GTATGTTTGAGTGTTTGGTTCGCTTGTCAGGGTGTGTGAGGCTTTGCTCCTATGTTGAAAGTGGATAAAGAATCACAGCCAGATTTAGCAGGTGGGATATTATGAAAACTGGTGTAAATAAGGCCTGTGCAGGTTTGAACCACCATGTTGGTTTGCCATGTACAGAGCCAGGAACAGCTATGCATATTAAAAACATGTGTTTTTTTAATGATTGCAGACACTGAGTGGTCAGTTAAGAGGACCATGAGGAAAAATCATCTGAATTTTATTTAAAATAAAGTGTGTTGAATTAGCATCGCAGACTCCACATTTGGAGGAAGACAGACCCCTGTAAGAGAGACAAAGACAGAGGACAAACACTTCCTAATGGTCACATCAACAGCCTTTCGTTCATTTTAATTGATCTCGAGTCGTTTGAGCCCTTGTTTTGATTCATTCGCGTTGGTCGATATGCAACAATTGCATTCAGGTGTGCACCAACTTGATCGGCCCGAAACCTCCAAAAAGAGGTGGTCTCGGTCCACACCATCTAACTAACTCTGGTGTGAGAGAGCAAACCTGAAACAAACAGGTCCAGTGGTGTAGTTGTAATACATTATGGGAGTTAAGATCACTGGATTATAGGTACATTTCATTTCTTATTCACTTCCTAATTAAATGGCATGCAAAATTGGTCATAATAACATGACATGTGGACAAATGTGGATGTCTGAGCAGGTGCAAACGATGTTTCATAGATGTACTGTATGGTCGGCTGAGTACATGCCAACGCAAATCAGATTATTTTATAGTTGCAGTCGCCAAAAGTGACAAATGCAAACGATGTAGCCTAGTACGAGATCAGAGTCGAGATCACTCTGCTAAAATGTCACTCCAGTGTGTAACTACTGTACAAAGTTGCTCCTATGGCCGTCAAATGCATACCAAAAAAGTGACCTGATGGAGCAATCTGCTCAATTATTGCACAATTGTGCGGTGTGTCTAGAAACAATGCAATGTGAAACTGAGCCGGACCAAAAGTCTATATGCAACATTGTAACAATGTATTCCCTGCTGCAGACCAAACAAGTGAACTATAGGTCTGAAAACGCCCTAAGACACATAAGACTCAGAACATGAAGGGCAAAAACATGTCAAAATGCACCTGATGGAGGACAACAACAGCCTAGCCCTGCCCACCTAAATCACCATTTACCACCACCGTTTCCCTCAGACCACCAAAATGTCAGGCCAATCAGCGACAAGAAGGAATGTGGTGTCAAATTATAATTAACTGATTCAAACTCAGAAGAATTGTGACAAAGCAACAGAATACTGCAGAAGGTGTAGGTTTAATCCAATACAGGAAAAAGGAAACCAAAACTTATTGTGATAAACACAAGCAGCAACACCTGCAAACATCAAAAAATGCAGTTGCTCTCTATTGTCAGTTTGTAAAGTGTAGGTGAAGTAGAAAGTAATGTTAGAAATCTCCAATCAATGTGATTGGTAAGACTGGATCAATGATTTCAAAGTCAGTGCCCGCCCGACGCGATGCAAGTGTTGCAAACGTTTCCCAATCGAGAGTCACCAGACTCTATTCACTTAGTAAACCCAACAAGGCATTTCAGGCCAGTCAGTTCAGCTTATACCCGAGAGAGTGAAGAGCTATCTGAGGCATGTTTCAGCCAAACCTGTTCTACTGACACCCAGGATGGTGAAGTGGCATTCTGGGCATGTTTTCTACAACCCTGAGTCGACAGAGAGAGAGGGCATCTTACGACGACTGATCCTGAAAGGGGCCTTTGAGATGAGAGTGCCGCTGATGACAGCTTTGAAACCCCTCATCAGCCTCCAGCTGCCAGGTGAGGAGGAGATGAATACCTCATGTTTGAGAAGTATACATTTGGGTAAATATATGTGTGAGTTAAAAGTGTGTGTGTGAGACTGAGTGACTGGAACCTGCTGTCTACTTTAGCTTAAATTTGTAAACCCACATGAAAGCCTTGCCCAGATCTTGCTGTTCCGGCCCAGATCCGGCTGTTCCGGATCTGATGTGGACCTGCTCTGACCAGGAGCGTGCGGTCCATATGGGCAGGTGGGGCAGCGAACTACCTGAAGCATCCTCCACAAAAAATAGTTCCTCAGTAAATCATTGCTCCAAGTCTACTTTTAATAATGTGATTGTCACATTAATTATCTATAGTTTCTGTAGGCTTTCCAACTATTTTTGGTCTATTGACATCAACTTTTGGATGATGGTGGCGATTCTCGTTGAGTTTAATCTGTCATGCAATGTTGGGGCAGGGCACCTCGACGATCGCATTCCTCAATAAATTATCGCATAACCCTGGCGGCTTCAATAAGGATTGCAATCCGCGCTAAAAGACGCCTGTATGGTCGTAAAGTAGTCTGCCCCATGGTCATATTCTAGAACTAGCCTACTCAAATTATTCCGCCAGTTATAAATTAGGCCTATCGTTTCATTTCAAGATGCAGAAATGGCAAGTAGTGTTGCACCTGTTAACCGTGTTGAGTTTCTGTTTAAAAAAACTATTTGAGAGGTTGAAATTAGAAGATACGTTAGCTAACCCTGGTGTCTTCCTTGGTTTAGTAGCTAGCTTCTAGTGGATTTAATAGCATCTTTTGACAGCGCAAAAACGAGAAGGCAACGGTGTTCAAAGGTATGGCATAGGCTGCTGCATTCAGAATGAGCTATCAATATAGCCTAGTTTCTACAGCGAGTGGTCAGACAATTATCCATAACACCCAACTGTCTTGAGTTGCAGTTATAAAACCCAACTACTTAAAAATATAGATAGTTAGCAGGCCAGACAGAACACAAAAAAAATAGTTTTGTTTACCCATAGCAACAACGTTGCTATGCTTCGCTGGTTTAACGTGATGAGAACGGTGCAAACCTAACTGATGGGTTACTGATCTACAATTCTGACTGTGACATGATTTAAGCATACCGCTTAAATCATGTCCGCAAAGTCCTGTAAAATATGTCATTTTAATGTAGCCCAAAATGATAGGCTATTAAAAAAAGTCAGACTTTCTGCCCTACCAAAATGTATGGTCACCGCACGCTGCTGGCTCTGACCCAAACACAGGCATGATTTGGATCTGATATGGTCCTGGTTTGGTTTTGTTCTGGACCTGATTTGGTTCTGATATGGTCCTGGTTTGGTTCTGTTCTGGACCTGATTCAACCTTGATGAAGCCCACATGAACTCATGAATGCAAAGCAGATAGTGCTGTTTAATCTTTCTTTTTATAAGGGAATTGGCTTTTGTTGGCTGTTGTTTGGAAGGACTAATGGGTTTTCTCAGTGCACTCTCCCCATGGCCCTATCTACCATCCCCTGTGCAATCTCATAAAACACAGTCGCAGATTTCACCACACAAAACAACAAATTACCATTTAAAAGAATGTGACCATTAATATTTTAAACACAGTTTAATGTAAAAACACTGCCTAAAGATGACTCCTGAGTTCTTTATTTTCTTGAATAATGACCTTAGGATGTCCTTATGACAAATCAAAGCGTTCAGAGGACTTTGTGTAAGTTTGGGGAACAGAGAGGAAACATGAGCCCTGTGCTCATCCAGCCTCCTGCCTTTGTTGTGCCTGGTTTAATTAGTCTTCACCGCTCCGTCTGCTCATTGCTGCTAAACGACCACAGCATGTTTTTCTGTTTTCTCATCACAAATTCTCACAAATGATCCAGTTCGCCTGTTCAGCTTCTCAGCACTTCTGGCTGTTTAGTAAAACAAAACATTCTCTGGAGGTTAGCGCTTGCATGGATGCACACACACACACGTGAACACTCACACACACACACACATGTGCACACACACACACACACACACACACACAGAGAGAGAAACAAACTCGCCCACACAATAGGTGTTTTTATACTGTATATGTGAGGTCTATGAGGTACCACAATCACAAGATGAAGAGGCGTCATTATGTTGTGTTCCGCTGTCTAAACAGAGCGATCAGGATGCTGCCATTCCTGGGGAACCAAAGACGTGTCCCAATTAGTTTGATAGACAAAAGCATGTTATCTTTTATCGATGGGAAGCTACCATGCCCAAACATCAGCTAACTGTTAAAGACATGTCACATTTAGTTTGATAGACAAAAGCATGTTATCTTTTAGCGATAGGAAGCTAATGCCCAAACATCAGCTAACTACTCTGTAAATGTCAGGTTAACAAAAGAAAATCATTAGTTAATGTTTAGATAATTCAGTGAAGATATAAATATCTTTAAATAGAGTGTCACAGCTAATGAGTGTGGGATATTTATTTAGTGTGTGCATATTTGACACAGGAAATATCTCAAACTTTTCAAACTTTCAGCAGTTATGGAAACACATCACTCTTTTTTTGGAGATAAACTTTCTGTTTTTGTGTATGTGGACATGGGAAAAGACACGAGTTTTAGTAAGGATTTTACAGGAAGCCACGGGGGATACAGAGGTATGTGACTGGATTTGTACTCTTTCTTAACACACATCCTGTAGGGATGTCTCAAGGATCTTGTTCATGTTGAACAGAACTTGTAATGACACTAACACAAACACAGTGTAATGTTTTTTCTCTTACCATATGCAGTGACCTTGAACAAAAGGGCCTTGAAGGGCCTCATGTCGGAGCTCTCATTTAAATACAACAAAGAAGCCAGTTAAAATGCCTTTGAATACATACAGAAGGAATTCCTTGATACAGAGCTAGACAGGGTATATGCTGTTAATGTGGAATGCACTGTGAGTTCTGAAGACTGAGAGAGACCTTCGCTTCAACAGACTAAAGGACAACTGAGATGTTGTGCAGAGTGTCACCTAAAGAAGGGGACTCTAAAAGCAGGAACAAGTCAAGTCAATTTATTGTTATAGCACATTTGAAAGCAGCAGCATTGCACCAAAGTGCTTTACATAAAAAAAAACAGAAAATATTAATAGGCTCAATAAAGAAAATAACAGATGTAAAATCTCAAAGATAACAACAGATGGCCCTTGTATTAATATTAATTAACATAAAAACAGAGAGAAAAACATTTAATACATTTATTAACAAGAACATTTATGCACACACACACACACACACACACACACACACACACACACACACAAACACAGTGTAACAGTTTCATATGATATCCTTGATGCATTCCTTCTGCAGACCTCTCTGAGACTTGTGTCTGAGACAGTGTCACACACACACACACACACACACACACACACACACACACACACACACACACACACACACACATATATACTTGCACACCTAATTCCTCGGAAAACATGCACATCCCACTCCCCACTAAATACACACAAACACTTAATTCCTTAGAAAATACAACCTTTGCTCAACACTCCTGAGAAAACACACACTTCAGTCCATAACTCTCAGCACAACCACAAAGCCCAACACACACACTTTACTCCTAGGTCTTTGATTATACTTGTTTTGCAATAACACTGATCTGTGGGATTATAATGATCATCATGTGACATAGCAGCCGTCTCCAGGGAGACGCCACATCAGGACCACTTTAACTGATTCCAGATCTGCACTGCAGTCCACTGACACTGCATCTACAGTGTACACGCATCGTTCTAAATCTGTAATTACTAATTAATTACAAATATATTAATTAGTAACTACTAACTGTACTAATTACTGACTCCAGAGCTTAGCAACAGTCTACTGGCCATCACTGTGTCCTGAACTTTTCTTTTTGGGACTTTTGTGCATTGTTATCTTGTTGTAAAACGTTTTGCTTTTTTTTTTCCGCTCATGAAACGCCGTGCGTTTCTGCTCTCTCCTCAGACTTGTCAAGGTTGACTCTCTGATGTGGGAACCTGCTTCTGGCCTGAGGACAGAAAGCGCTCTAATGGCGGAAGGTTCATTGTGTGATATGTCTTATTCAATAAGCCTATTTCACAGTGTCCAGGTGTCCGGCCTCGTTGATGTTAATGATGCCTTAATTGGCAGGGTAAAACGTCTTCCTGCTTTTGTCTTTCCTGTGAACTTTTCTTTTGCTGTCTATGGGACTGTGCTGTTCCACAGGAAGTTGATTCAGGAAGTTGAGCGGCCCCATCTTGTGAAATGGGCTAATTGCCTAATGAGACTGTACAGGTTGAAACCGGGTCTTGACCATTCCGACTCTTGTAATGATTTATTAAGCACCGCTGCTACGCTCCTGGCTGAAAATGAACAACACAAAAAAAAATTGAAGACATTCATACAAATCTGTCAGCATATGGCCATCATAATTATAACACTAACTGTTGTCTGTCCATCCCACAGGTCGGCCGAGGATTAGTGTGTCCTTCTCTGCTAAAAGGGCTGTAAGTGATACTTGATGATGGTGTTTATGTTTATGGATCTTCGTAGATGCTTTTGTCCAAAGCGACTTATGTTGGAACCAAACACCAATCAAAACACATAAGAAAGAAGGCTCACCCATCCCTTCAGTGCTCCCCGAGAAACACCAGTGTTTTGTTTTGTTCACAGAGTAAGGGCTGTGTATGAAGATTGCTTTGTTTTTTTAACCGTGTACTCAGAGCATGGACTGCTAGTGAGTCATAGGAGACATCTACTGAATGTGACAAAAAGTGTTACAGGTTAGAAATGGCTTAGAATCACTTACAGTACATCAGGGGCTATTCCAAGTATGTGGTTTAGTGACAAACCTGGGTAAGTTAACACAAAGTAGGTGGTAAACCTCCTAATAGAAGAGCTGTATGGCTGCATTCGCCAAACAAAACAATGCCATAGGGCTCTTGTTGTAGGACGTTTACAACTTACTCTGAGTTAACTTACTCAGGTTTGTTACTAAATCACGTGCTTGGAATACCCCCCTGCTCGTTTCTTCCTGGTTTTGTTGTTCCTGATTATCTGTTCATTGCTTTAACCTGTGTCTTGTTTACTACAGCCCTGGATCAGTAGGCAAATGGCAAACCCTGTGATAAAGCAGTTATAAAATCAATGTAGACATACATTAAAAGACAGGTTTGCATTTTAATGAAAAACGACTCTCCAGCACCTGTCACCTGATGTGTTCCTCAACTGTTTGCCCATTGGTTCCTTAGATCAAAGAGCTTTACATCAGTGCAGCTCCGTCTGTGTTTGGGGTGAAGAAGTAGAATTTGATGTATGTTAATGCTGGAGAATAATGCAGTCATATGCGCTGGCGCGAGGTCACCTAAAAAAGACATGCCCTGCGAAAGCAAGCTAACAATGTTCCTATTATGAAGTGATGTGAACCGCGAGCTGCGCTCCTCAGCCCTCTCATTAGAGTGGGATTCCTCCGCTGCAGAACAGCTCTTCCTCCTGGTGAAACACACGGTGGCCTTTATAGCAGGGTTAAATGTTAAATGAAGGATGACATACAGTACACACACACACACACATATGCACGCGCTATGGAGTGAAAGACAAAGGGGAAGAGAAAGGTAATGAGATTTGTGTTTCTGCTTTCATCAACTCTTTTAGATTTTCCTGCTTACCTCGTTGTGATTGCTTTTATTGTTATAGTTATGTCATGCCTTGCCAATATTCATACACTGTGAGCATTGAGAATAGCCGGACGGCTGAAACGTCTGCTCTTGCTCCCAAAATTAAAAGAAAAACTCCTTTCTAAAGACTTTGTTTAAGTCATTTATTTCAGTGTGCAAACTACTCCTCTCTCTCTTGCCAATATTCTTGACATGTTTGCAAAGCTTTAATTTGAACCGGGAAAGGAGACAGAAAAACAGCAAAGAAAGGGAGTGTGTGTGTGTGAGGGAGAGAGAGAACAAGAGAGAGGGAGGGAGAGAGAGAAAGAGAGAGGGAGGGAGAGAGGTGGACTTTTTTCACACCTCAGTCAGCACAGCTCTGTTGCCAGAGGAAGTGTGTTAATTGGGATCACAGGGTGAGTTGCACAGACACTTTATGGGCTATAAGTATGTGTGTGTTTGTTTGTGTGTGTGTGTGTGTGTGTGCTGCCACAAAGAGACACACATCCACTCCAACCTCTCCCTGTGAACACAAGCTCACTCAGACTGCAACCAGGTTCTAGTGTAGTGAAGCGTGTAGTGTGCATCCCGATAGCCTCAGGATGAAGTGTGTAGTGTGCATCCCGATAGCCTCGGGATGAAGTCTGTAGTGTGCATCCCGATAGCCTCAGGATGACGTGTGTAGTGTGTAGTGTGCATCTCGATAGCCTCAGGATGAAGTGTGTACATTTCCACCTCTACAATGTGATGTGATTCACTAAAGCAGCTCCTCAGACCTCTTACCAACCATAGATAGATAGATAGATAGATAGATAGATAGATAGATAGATTTTATTTGATACTTTGGAAGACAACATACTTACAAAGACATCATGTAACACAATAAAGCTAAAAACATGTGTTTCCATTGTGGTCTTCAGTGGGGTGCACTGTATTCCCCAACAGTGTTCTAAACTCAGCTGTACTCAACTTGAGCTGTACTCAAAGCTGCCATATTGTTCAGGCACCACAAAAGTTTTAAGTTCACTCAACTAGTTTCCCAGTGATTGATTATTTTGACAAGATTAGCTCTTAGTATATGAGTAAAACTGACCCCCAAACTCATTTCTTTCAAGAGTGGATTGAAATTACGTCTGACGTAATAAAGACGTGCAACTTCATTGGTTAGGTTCATATCAGTATGGCAAATAACCTAATAACCTACACAAACCAACATAAACCAATAAAAAAAAATTGTAAATCCCAATGAATGGTGAATGAACTAGTCTAAAATTGGTTGTGGCAGTTGTAAATTGATACACTTTGACATCGTAGGCCTAAGACTAATTGTTTGCAAGGACTGCTGTGCACCCGGATGTAGGCAGGCAAGCTGCAAGCAATCAGTGAGATGATCCATCAATCATCATCAGGCTGCAAGCCTTATAGCCTCTACACAAAGGTAAGAACGCGCCTTAATGTAGGTGTACTTTATTTATTTGTGTACCGTCTTCAAGCGGGCAGACCTCAGCTAATGTGTAGGTTATGTAAGAGAGACCTTTTGCGGGCTAGCTGCATGTTTTAGCGAGTTAACTAAAGTTTGTTGTCTGAGCTGTCAGCCAGCCAGCCAGCCAGCCTGTTGTTGCACTACTTTAGTGACAAACAGTATGGTTTAGCATTACCAAAGATCCTTTATCATCCGTTTCTGGTGTGGCCTACTTTGGCCGCGCAGGTTAGACACCAAAGCAACGTTTCATAAGTTGGAAATCAAACACATGTTACGCACAAACAGGCAGCGCACTTTTAAACATTTTATTAGTAGCCTACCATAAGCTGCCATAAGCTATGGTTCGCATTAGCTGCTAGATGTAATGCAAAGTAACACTGCAGGGTAATTCTTCAACTATGATACTTTTCTTGTCCTTGGAATAAATAAGAAAAACTAAAAAATATTTAGGCTACTTTTGTTTTTGGTGTTGGACATGGTGACGTTGTGGAAATGGCATTGCCCTAAAAACACAGTTTATTTGCTTCATAGTAGGCCTACTAAAGAATCTAGTAGAAAAAAACATCATAATTACATAACATATGGCAGGGACACATTTTTTTGTTTTAAATGTTGCAGTAATGCTTTTAAATTTGTCTATGTATGTCATTGTCATCTCCCCCATACTTTGTCATTTCCATCACAACACATATTTTAAGTTAAACATGTAAAAATAATACAACATACAACATTTCTGGAAAATTAATAAATTTAATATTTTGGCTGATATGTGTAATATTTAATAAAATACATTTGGAACAGTATATGTTATTTTTGCTTGAAAACACACATTTTGTTGTGTTTTGGAAATGTGTGATTGGGCAGTCGGGGCCTACTGGTTAGGGCTTCGGACTTGTAACCGGAGGGTTGCTGGTTCGAACCCCGACCAGTAGGAACGGCTGAAGTGCCCTTGAGCAAGGCACCTAACCCCTCACTGCTCCCCGAGCGTGGCTGTAGCAGACAGCTCACTGCATCGGGATTAGTATGTGCTTCACCTCACTGTGTGTTCACTGTGTACTGAGTGTGTATTAGGGCAAGTTTCTAAAAAGAGTAGATAATTAACATGCAAAAAGATTTTTACTGAAAGATGTTAAATTTTCTAAAAATTACCAGGTCAAAGAGTACCATAGTTGAAGAATAACCCTGCAGCAATAGCATATGTCTTATATTAACGTCAATTCCAGTTTTGTTAACACGGATAGGAAGCCAAGTTGTAGCTCTGAACTTACTGACAATAGCCTAAGCATGATCAATGGCAACATCCGACTCTGATAGGCCTGCCTATACAGAGAGATGAAGAGACTGTCTGACTGACTTTTGTTCAAAAAAGTGAAATAATACTGTTCATAATATTTTTCCCCTCAGGACCAGATGGCTGTGTGACATGTTTTCAGTTCTGTGCAAGGAACCACCATCACACCATGGTAAGTGATAACTTACTTGTCCTCCATTTACTAGTGTCACAATGTAGCCAACGTGTAGCCTATATTATTATAAGTTATAGTGATATTTGGTAAGCATTTATTTACCAATGAGAATAGCCTAGCCTGATGTTATCCATTTGCATCTCTCCACAGGGACACACAAAGGCTAGGGTTGAGTGATGTTTTTGTATCAAAGAAGGGATGACACCTTAGACTTATTTTATGTGTTGGCTATGCAGGTCATGTGACACCTCTTCCGAGACACAGGCTCAGTTACTTTGCCATTATTAGTTAAATCACAGCCAGTTTTCAAGGGTCAGCCCATTACCATGCATACACCACTCACGCATTTGCTCATTCCAGTCTATTAATGCACTGAACATTCATCTCACGATTTCATAGAAAGACAGAGCAGGAGGTTGCATATCAGGAGCGTGAAGGAGTTAATCTTGTATTTATGTCACCTGTACTATAGTCTTGTTTAATATATGCATAGGATTAATATTCTGCTGATTTGTCTTCCCATTACCCCACAATCCCTCTGTCTTTCTAGGAAGACGTCAATGTCAACAGCAGAAGGAAAATTACTCTGCAGGCCCTTCCCATATTCCTGTGGGAAGATGGATTTTTTAAGACCTGGAATGTAAGTTTTTGATTAAATTGTGTGTCCTCTTTCATTCTTTCTTCTTTTTTTACTTTGTCTTCTATATATCTCTATTTCTATTCAGCCCTCTCTGATACTACCTTGCAGCCAAAAGACAATAACCACAACCATCTTCCTAGCCACCAGAATAGCAATTAAAACTACAGTAATTCACCAAGAATGTCATATTTGGGAATTTTACCTGAACTTTTCATTCACTGGTATTTCATATTATATTAAATACACATGTAGTGTTTTTCATTGACTATTCTACTCATTAACTAATTACTGTCATGTTCTTCAAATTGACCTGCCAGACTTCGATGACTCCGATGCAGCTGTAGCTATTCTCACTGTCTCGGGTGATACAGACTCCCTTGTCAGGGTCCCCGCGGATCCTTAAAAAGTCTTAAATACAACTTTCGGTTTTTAAGACCTAAAAAAGTCTTAAATTGTCTGAAATGTCTTGAATTTTCTTGAACTTGAAAAGGGAGGTATTAAATTTTCGTATGGAACCGCCGAGCGACTGAAATGTCTCCTTCCGGTTTCGTGTATTTTTTTTTATCCGCAATTACATTTTGGGGGAAGCATTTGTTCTGTGCGGGTGTCATCTGCATTCTGTAGATCAAGAAGTAGAAGGCTACTGGAGGAAGTGTAGTGGTTGCAAAGTGAAGAAAATATGCCTGTCTCTTATCCAAATTTCAGAGGTGGACAAACTGAGTTTATTTGCGTTTAGCCTCCACTATATCCCTGAACCTAAGGGATTGACATTTTCATTAAAGCCGTTATTTTACAGTGCATTACACCTGGTCGGCAAGATTGGGCTTGAGGAAGCTTTGGTGTTGATTGGAAGTTGTTTATTATTTTTGCCCCTGCAGAGGGGGAAAATAATTGGCTTATTGGTTGATATGGGGGTGTGTGATTGTGATAGTAATAAGCAGAGAGTGGCATTGACTCTTTCTTTTAATCTCCTGTTGCTATGTCACTTTTCAAGTGCAGGCCTTTCAGCAGAAATCAGATTTCACCCGCTCAATGTGAGGCACTCAGCGGCAGCTCAACCTAAGCAGAGTGTAGGCCTAGTGGTAATTCTGTGATCACGGTAAGATGGACTGCAGTAGTGGGTTTTTTAAAAAGGCATTCAGAACATGTTTGATTCATGTCAACAGCCACAAGCGTACATGGAAGCTCTTGATCGCGCATGCCAATAACGCCTATAAAACAAATATATTTATGGAATAAAACTAGACAGGTACCTCAGATTAGCATTACTGTTTATTGTTAATCTGCAATTATCTGCAGCCAGCGGAGGGCATTTATAGCCTACAATGCACCTGGACAATATTGTGAGTCTGCCCTCCACCTTCATCAAACATGTTCTGAATGCCTTTTTTAAAAACCTACTACTGCATGGCGCAGTCCACCTTACCGTTTATGAAGGAACCACGGACTGACAGAAAAAGAAAGTTTTCGCAATCAGGAGGAAATACACGTAAAGTTAATCTGTTTACATCTCTCCAGCGTGTGTTGCTGGCCTAGCCTACCCAACAGGGAAGTGAATAGCCTTGCTTGTCAGCCTTTCCAAGTACTTTGCAAACCGCATAGCAGTTTTTTCAGCAGAAATAATATTCTAATAAAAATAATATGCGAGGAGGACCTGTCTCTTAATTAATAGGGGATTTCACTTTTCCCATACATTTTTTTAAAACAAGTCAATGGTTTTACAATGTTTCAGTCAAGCTTTGGTTGGTTTAGATACAGCAGAATGTATGCAAAATGTAAAGTAGCCTAATGGATTAACTTTGATCTGCTGTGCTGCATATGGCACAATAGATGCACATAGTAAATTACATAAAGTAGGCCTATTAAAATATTTAAATAGCTTTAGTCTACATTTGAAAAAAAATATTGAAGATAATCCAGTCCAGTACACATGTCTTTGGCAAGTAGCCTAGGCTACTACAGACACAGGTGAGGAACAGTCAGCCTTAGCCAGTAGCGCAACCAGATATGTACTTCAAAAGCAACGAGTCCAGACCTTAAAATTGGCCATTTATAGCTGTGAAGGTGATTCACACACAATTAATTTTCTTTCCCCAAAAATCTATATTTGGTAACTTCTGTAGACATCCAAAATGGGATGGTTGTTAAAGTTAGTAAAAAAAACATTGCATAAAACAGTGTTGTCATGTTTATCTTTTTTGGCGTGGTATAGTCTTATTTTTCCATTTAGATGTCTTGAAAAGGTCTTAAAAGTCTTTAAATTTGCACTTGAAAATGTGCAGATACTCTGCTTGTGAAGTTTAGTCCTGCTATCCATTCTATAGTTCTTGACGGAGATATTGTTGTGTGTGATATAGCAGAGTTGACAGAGACGTTAATTTTGCTATTTGGCTTAAATTTATGCACTTCATCTCGATTATCCAAAGCAATTGTCCTACACATTTAATTTAATTCAAAAAATTATAATGGGTTTGGAAGACCTGAAGCGGTTACCTCCTAGACTGCTGCTTAGCCTTGAAAATAAATTGCTGATGATGGATGAGTAAGCAGTCTGTTTTCCAAATCTCATGGTTGGTACTGCCAGCATGTTAATACTCAAGCAAGCAATGGAGCTTTTCGCTTTTATTTATGTTGGCCTATTATTTTGTTATTTGAGTATTATTACCTTTGTTGAAGTGGTAAAAGGTTGTTATTTCTTTGATTTTCTGTATTAACCGCATTGTTGGGGATGTTGTTCTGTTAGAATTCTAATGGAATTCTTAAATAAATGGAATCTGCATTGAAATTGTCTTTTGAGTAGTTTTTTATTTGAATCATACAAATAAAATATTTTTGATTTTGAGGTACAGTATATAGTAAACCTAAATAGTCAAAAAATGTGTTTCAATAGAGTGAAGTCAACTTAAAAATATAAGAGACTGAAGTGACAATGTTTAGGTCTGAGAAACTGAATGAGTCATGGTGATAAAATGGATATATTGTTAGGAGTGATAACTTAAAAACATCAACTCCATTTCCAGTGTTAATTTTGTTAGTTTTAACAATGGTTTTAAAATTATCAGGTTCATTGAACTTATCAACGATTTAAGTAGTGATTACTTAAAATATTTGTTTGTCAAATTATTATTATGTTTCAGTTCATCAACTTCCTAAAAAAATGAGTGTGAATAACTTCTAGTTTAGAGTAGTAATTACTTAAAATGTTTGTTTGTTGAAATTATTTGTTTTAATGTTGTTCATTTTCTCAAAGATTTGGAGTCTTAAGAGCTTGTCTGACTAATGTAACAATAACTTAAAACATCTATTTCTCACATTATTCTTTTTAATTTTATCCTTGTCCTTAAAGATTTTGAGCATTAAAAAAGTATCATTTTAAGTAGAAATTACTTAAAATATTTTTTAACATAGCTAAATATTTTGAGGTAATCAGTTTCATCAAATATTTTGAGTTCATTGAACCTGTTGGGGTTTACAGTGTGGGGGAGAAGAGGGAGAGCACGATTACAGCAATAAATATCATGTAGCTCAATAAATGAATTACTACCAACCACACGCATCAGCATTTAGCAGAAAGAATCTGCACTATAAACAACACACATGACCATGAGAGGGCTTCTTGCAGAGACTTGTTCTCTAACTGAGGAAAAATGGCCACAAGAAGAAGATTTCAGTTCCTTTGAGTTTATTCTACCCAATACTTGCAGCTAGCTTACTTACTTATTCGTTCATTTGGCTGACGCTTTTAGCCGAAGCGACTTACAAACGTCAATGATTACAAGGGACAGTCTGCCCGGAGCAACTCAGGTTATAGTGCCCTCCTCAAGGCGACTGGCTACTGCATTGTAACCCAGCTCCTTATCCTTATCCACTACACCAGGGGTCTTCAACCTTTTTCAGCCCAAGGACCCCTTGGCTGAGAGAGACACGGACCCCCCCCCCCCCCCCATAAAACAAGACTAAACAAAACATTAGGCCTGATATTTGGAACTACAGTAAGTGTCAGCCACACACACATACACACACCCCTACACATGTTAACATGTACATTATCTGTAACATGGGTCATTTATAGAACTTGTTTCAATTTATTCTGTTTATTATTGACATTTTTTCTACCTTAAGGTGATTAATCATGGGACAACAATATTGCTGAGGGACACTCCCATTGAGCTTGGGCAACATAATTTCTATCTGAACGATTTGGATACTTATAGACCCTTTCAACAATAAAAACAAAAACAATGCTTGAACGTTCTATTTGGGCCCCAATCTACTTCCTCTGCATTAAGATAACATATGGAATGTTAAAAAGGAAGTCTTGTGGGGCCAACTATGATGCTGATAATGGAACTCTCTTGAAAGGGTCCATAGGCAACGAGACCATCCAATCAGAGTGCTAGCAATGAATCACATGAGCAACCATCTGTGAGCTTCTAAATGTTTAATAAAAATACCAGGGCCACAATAGTTACGCGAGGGGAAAAGAGAAAGTTATGTTGAAACCCAAAATGGAAATTTTACTTCATCAAATGCTTAAAAAAAACATCTATTTTTCCTTGCTAAAGTTGTTAAGAAGACATCGTTTTTCCCCCCAGTAAACTGTTAGCTGCCATTACTCCATTGAGATTGAATGGGATTTAGCTAAATAGCGGTGGTTTTGCTAACAAAGTTGCTAGTTGTCTGCTGCCCTCATTAGTTGCACTGTGTTGCCCAAAAATTGCCCGATGTATCATCAGCTATACAGTTAATAATTAGGGTTGCCACCTGTGTCTGACAAAAATCCTGGACATTTTGACCATCCAATCGACCTTTTTGTTTGTAAGCAAACAGGGGCGTGTCACTGACGTATGACTGAAGTTCGAACGCCTCGGTTACACGCCAGACAGAAGCCAGAGTACAAAACAAACTTGGTGTACACCTTGGTGTATTAAATTTTCTCCCGACTGGAGGGTCATACTGTCACGACATTCTCCTGAAATGGGGAGGAGGGTTTGGAGATCATGATACCGTGTCGAAATGTGCATCCATTGCTCAGAAAAATAAGGCTTTGACAAATTCTGGGAAATTCTTGGATTCTGTCATAGACCTTAATGTTAAAAAGGGAGCCCGATCACTGCATAAATGGGGGATAGTGGCACCCCTCGTGCGGGGCGTGTACTACTGCTACCCTATTTGCATACATTTCCGGGAACAGGAAATGGCCTCTCAGGAAGTATCTTTACTAATTTAGAATTCTAAAAGGCCTAACAATCCCGTGAACAGTCCCTGAATCCAGACAATTCACCTTTAGAGAGATGGCCATGGAGCCTGAGAGACCTCAAACATGAGGTTTCCTCTCAGCGAACACTGAGCAGGGAGATGAAGTATGCTTTAGCTTGGATTACATCTAGCATATGGCCATCACACCCCACTAAATTCATTTGTATAGCTCTGGAAATCCTCAATGTACGTGACTGGCCTTCTTTCTCTACATTCAATCTGATAAAAAAATGTTCCTTTTTCAAGGTCATGACTCTTCCTTCTCTACTGTTTTGTGTTTTCAAAGCACTCTTCTCAAGTAAAAGAAAAGGGGACTGATGATATTTAAAAATAAATTAGATTACATGAAATACAAATAAAAAAAAACTTTTGAGCTTCATGTTCAGTCCTGGCCCTGTGGCTCTGACCAAAGAGTACTCTATTCCAGCCAATCAGCAATGTTGCCGAAGGAGCATGGGAGATTGGGGTGCATTTGATTGGCTGTTGGCACAATCCCAGACTATGCCACTGCATAGCAGACACAGGTGAATGTGTAGGCAGTGATGACCCTGGGTTCTAAGCAAGGAAAGATTCTGTGTCTGAATGTATCCAAAAACATTTAAGTTGTTATACTATCCGTTTCCCACCGCATAGATAGTTATATTTCCTTTTTGTAGTTTAGCTGGCGCTTTTAGCCAATTGGAAACAACCAAGGTATGTGTGACAAGGACATTTTAGTGCAGCAATATATGTGAGACGAATTCCATTATGTGCAGCAATATATGTGAAGTGAATTCCACTATGTGCAGCAATATATATTAGGTGAATTCCACTATGTGCAGCAGTATATATGAGGTGAACTCCACTATGTGCAGCAATATGGGGTGAATTCCACTATGAGGACGGCAGAATCCAGACAGTGGACAGTGGATTTCCGTTGTTTTTCTAGGAGATCAACAAGTCAACCACCCCATGAAGAGCTCTCAACTTGAACTCTTTGTATTCATAGCAAACTTTATGTTTTTGATGGAATCAGTGCATCGCCCTGTTATTGATAGACAAAGCAGTTGTGTTCTGTCAGTGTGAATAATAATTGAGCCGTAAACTGGACAGGGACGCCCCTATGGCAAGCCTATTGAGCATTTATTCAGATATCTTCATATCAGGCATAATTGTCATGTACATGCAAGCCATTTCTGTCCACTAGTTAACTAGTGAGCCATTTTTGTGTGAACTAGTTAACTAGTGACAGCCAAAATGCTCACTAGTTAACTAGTAAGGCCCAAATTCTCTCTAGTTAACTAGTTCATATGTTTCAAATCTTACTAGTTAACTAGTAATGCTCAGCATGTTCACTAGTTAACTAGTGGACACTGAAATGTGCACTAGTTAACTAGTTTAAAGACTTCTATATTTTACTAGTCAACTAGTAAGGTAAGGTAAGGTAAAAAAATGTTTACTAGCTGACTACTGAATGTCAAATTTCCACTTGTTAACTTCTATGTAATTTGGCCAGCCGCTTGAGCATTTATTCTGATATCTTGATCAGGCCAACATGCAAGCCATTTTTGTCAACTAGTTAACTAGTGAGCCATGTTTGTGCACACTAGTTAACTAGTGACAGCATAAATGTCCACTAGTTAACTAGTGAACACATATTAGCTTCACTAGTTAACTAGCGAGAGCCAGAAATGTCCACTAAACTAGTAAAGGCCAAAATGCATACCAGTCAGCTAGTTGAAGGCTTTTGGGTCTCACTAGTTAACTAGTGACAGCCAAAAATGTGCACATGTTTACTAGTGAAGGCAAAACTCCTCACTAGTTAACTAGTTGGAGTAGGTCAATGTCACTAGTTAACTAGTGAACCATAAATGGCTTACTAGCTAGCTAGGTGATGGCAGCAGGCTCACTAGTTAACTTGTTGATGCATCATTTGTCCAAACTAGTTAACTAGTGAGGTCATAAATGTATACTAGTAAACTAGTTGAAGGCTAAATTCACACTAGTCAGCTAGTGGCGCAGAATTCAAATTAGGAGGCGGAGAACTCTGGAAATTGAGGCTTTCTATTGGCTCCCTATGTCCAAATAGAACATGACAACCAATCACAGCGCAGAATTTCACAAAATCCCACCCACAACATTTGCATGTGGCACACAAGTTAACATGCTGGCCAAAGGAACTTTAACTAGTAAACTAGTGGCTTCAATGTGACACTTACATGTAAACTAGTGAAGGCAGAACAACTGCTCACTAGTTAACTAGTGAAGACACAAATGCCCACTAGTTAACTAGTGACGTCTAAAAAGTGTCACTAGTTTACTAGTGTGCACCAAAACACCCACTAGTAAACTAGTGATGGCAATTTCCATTCAACTAGTTAACTAGTGAGGTGCAAAAAGTGTCACTAGTTTACTAGTGTGCTCCAAAACACCCACTAGTTAACTAGTGAAGGCTATTTCAGCCCCACTAGTTAACTAGTGAGATGCCAAAATGGTCACTTTTTAACATGTAAAGGCAAAAATACCCTCTAGTTTACTAGTGAGGTTGTTGTAGACCTTACTAGTTAACTAGTGGCATGTATATTTTGTTCACTAGTTAACTAGTTACACCTAAAAAGATAAACAAGCTGACCGTTTTTGTCCACTAGTTAACTAGTGGAACAATTGAAGTCTCACTAGTTTGCATGTGTGGCAGTGAAGCAGCTCACTACTTAACTAGTGCCTGAAATGGCTATTATGCAAATTCTAATGAGAGGGTGGGTAGAAGACTCCTATTGGGTATTATGTAAGAATCCCACTCAGTCTAAATGTAAATTTACTGTTCATAGCCTCGCGATCAGGTCCTGATGGGTGCCCCTAGTGGCTAAAGTGACACACTGCTCTGCAACGGTACTTCAGTATAGATAGTAAAGCAGAGCCTGCAGTATGCAGTATCTCATATTCTGTCAAAATGGTTTTTAATAATAACAGGGAAACCCCATGCTTTAACAAGTGAGCTCTTAGTGATCCGCACCAAAGATTCAAGGGATCGATTTTAATATTATTCTTTGTTTATTGTTGCTAGGCAACCACAGACATATGTATCCATTCAGTCGCACTTTTCTGATTAATAACTGAAAAACAAAAGATTGTACACATTAACTGCACACATTAACTGCACATGGTTTCAAAAGTAATTAAAAGCTCAAGAAAAAAACGTCATACACTTCTAAGGAATTGAACCCTGGTCTCCCACATGATCTCCTGCTGCTTAACCACTAGAGCTAGTCTTGCCACATCAGCAATGCTATCATCAATGTTCATGTTACTGAAACATTTTGTTGCTAGGCAACCATATACAAAATTTGATTTTGTTTTGATTTGATTGACCTCCAGTTTTATCCCGATTTTCAGACTAATAACTGAAAAACTAAAGATTGTAGACATTAACTGAACGAAGATTACAGCAATACACCACAACTTTGTCACTAGACATGTTATCAAAACATATTTTTATGCTCATTTGCATGCAAGTGCAACATTGCGCACTAGTTGACTAGTGGCCAATGTTATGTCCCACTAGTTAACTAGTTGCACAAAATGCCAGCCATTTGTGTATTTATTCAAATCCCACTAGTTTACTAGTGTGAGGGGCATTTTTCTCCTGCTTGTTCATTATGGACAGTGTTTTGTGACATTGACCTACTGCACCTAGTTAACTAGTGAGGTGTTTTGCCTTCACTAGCAATGTGCACATTTCTGGCTGTCACTAGTTAAACGCCTTCAACTAGCTGACTGGTATGCATTTTGGCCTTTACTAGTTAACTAGTGGGCATTTCTGGTTCTCACTAGTTAACTAGTGAAGCTAAAATGTGTTCACTAGTTAACTAGTGAGCCTTTTGGCTCCCACAGTTAACTAGTGTGCATATTTTGGCCCTCACTAGTTAACTAGTTCACACAAACATGGCTCACTAGTTGACAAAAATGGCTTACATGTACATGACAATTATGCCTGATATCAAGATATCAGAATAAATGCTCAATCGGCTTGCCATACGCCCCAGTTCAGGTGTGTGTGTGGAGATGGGACGCCCCCAGGGGCGGAGTGGCAATCGGGACGATCGGGAGTTTTCCCGGTGGGCCGGCCGATGAGTCTGCGCGGTGCGGGCCGGCCCATAGAGCTTTTATCGCGGCCGTGAGTTGTACGCGGCCATCGACCTGATAGATGCATTAAGAATTTTCTCCAAGATCTCCAAGATCTACACTTTAACGTTTGGGAAGTCCAACCAATATTCATACCACTCGCTCACTGTCTATATGTCATTCATGGTTACCCTGCACACTCATCTCTCCCATGCTGATTTTTGTGTAGGCTAGTCTTAATTTTTTATCTTAATTAATTTTTGTCCTATTCAGGCGTTACAGAACTTTCATCACAAATAAAAAAAATGACAATTTAATTTGTTATTTGTTCTTAAATGAACGCAGGCCTAGGCTAGAATGGAGCAAAGCCTCCTGGGAATGGGGAATGTGTTTCTGGTTTATCCAATGAACCGATTGCAGGTCAAGTCTAGTTACAGAAATGTAGGGGGATAAATGAGCAGCACCTCGTCTAATAGCATGACCCTACAAACGATCAAGTTCGAGGAAAACTACAGGAGTTTTGACAGTCGACGGATTTGCATGGTTGCTTGCTGTTTTACATATGGATGGAAGGCAGAGAGAAAGGTTAGCGGAGCTAAAGCACTGACGTTATTGAAACTAGCACAAGCTAGTCTTATGTTGATATGTAGCCTAGGCCTAGCCTAATGACTAATTAGTGGACCACTCAGGCTGATAAATGGGTTGTTGGACTCGTTGGAACTGTCTATACAGTTGCCTGTAGGCTAGGCCTTTTTTAAATTTATACAGGCAACTATTGGAGTGCTATGATACCCAGATATGTCCTTGCATGATGCTTGAAATTTCCATCCACCCACAAAGCTGTTTTTATACTGCACTGTTGCATATCTAGTTCCTTACACATTTATTGAAAGTGCCTGGTTTGTGGTTGATTGGCTTGTTGTATTGCATTAGCACTATATATTTTGTTTGTGCTATTGATGTGTGAAGATGGAACTCCCCGGTTCTGGTGTGTGTGTGGAGATGGAACTCGACGGTTCAGGTGTGTGTGGAGATGGAACTCCCCAGTTCAGGTGTGTGTGTGGAGATTGAACTCGACGGTTCAGGTGTGTGTGGAGATGGAACTCCCCAGTTCAGTTGTTTGTGTGGAGATGGAACTCCACGGTTCAGGTGTGTGTGGAGATGGAACTCCCCAGTTCAGGTGTGTGTGTGGAGATGGAACTCCACGGTTCAGGTGTGTGTGGAGATGGAACTCCACGCTTCAGGTGTGTGTCGAGATGGGACCCCTGGCCTCTCAGGTGGATGTAGCTGTGACTCCTGGCATCTCAGGTGTATGTAGCTGTGACTCCTGGCATCTCAGGTGTGTGTGGAGATGGAACTCCCCAGTTCAGGTGTGTGTGTGGAGATGGAACTCCCCGGTTCAGGTGTGTGTGTGGAGATGGAACTTGACGGTTCAGGTGTGTGTGGAGATGGGACCCCTGGCCTCTCAGGTGTGTGTGGAGATGGGACCCCTTGCCTCTCAGGTGGATGTTTGTGGAGTGCCTGGGTGACCTTCTCCTGCTGACCTGACAGCAGACGTTTCTGTTCAACACAGCAGACACATAATTTGCATCGGACACATTACACACACATCATTTGCATCGGACACATTACACACACATTAGCATCGCTGTGTGAAAAGAGACAGAGAGAGAGAGAAAGGGAGGGAGAGAGAGAGGGAGGGAGAAGGAAGGAGAGAGAAAGAGGGAGGGAGAGAGAGAGAGAGGCACAGAAATTGAAAGAGTATGTTGTTACTGTCAGGCAGAGTAGGTTGGGTGACAGAGGAGAACTTTCATATGAGAAATGAAGACAGACCCAGTGTGTATTTGAGAGAGTGGAGCATCTGAGCTCTTGAGTCTGTGAGCAGTGTGCATGTGTGTGTGTGTGTATAGTGTGTGTGTGTGTGTGTGTGTTGTGAGCACTATAAAACTGGAGCCAAGTCAGATTTATCTTGCTGTCTTGCTGTATTCTATATTTACAGCTGACATGACAAAAAGAGTTGAATTGACTTGAGTTGACTTCACTCTGACAATCTAAACGTTGAGTCTCTGAGAGCTGCACACGTGCGCTATTCTCTGCCAGTGTGTGTATGTGTGTGTGTGCATGCATGTGTGTGTATGCGTGTGTGTGTAGGCATGTGTGTGTGTGTGTGTATGCGTGTGTGTGTGTGTGTGTGTGTGTGTGTATACATGTGTGTGTGTGTGTATACATGTGTGTGTGTGTGTGTGTGTATGCGTGTGTGTGCATGTGTGTGTGTGTATGCGTGTGTGTGTGTGTGTGTGTGTGTGCACAGGTGCCCCCCCACTGTATGTGAGGATGAGGGGGTGTGGAGCCCAGCTGGGCAGCGTATCTGTTCTGTGACGGAACCGTCACTCACCAGGGCTGCTCATGTCAGCAGTCATTATCTCTTCAGAGGCCCACTAACACACGCCACAGAGGGCTCCACCTACTCACAACTGCTCTCCAAAACGCTCTCCTACGCAGGAGGACATAGATAACCCTCAGCCCGCCACACACACACACACACACACACACACACACACACACACACATACTGTACACTAATACACACATACAATTACAAACACGTTTACACATGCTCACACACAGTGTTGGGGAGTAACGGAATACAAATTATGAGTAACTGTATTCTGTTAGAGTTACAAGTTAAATAGTTGGTATTTAGAATACAGTTACATTGTTGAAATCAATGGATTACATGACGATACTTCTCTGTTTCATAAGTTTATTCACTCTCTAAATAAATTAAGACAACTCCATTTCCCAGAAACTCCTGAAAGCAATGATGAAATTGTTTCCATGTTTAAATCCAAGCCCCGCCGTCTTGCACTAGCCTCACATTGCACCCATCAAAACGCAGCCTGAAATGACTGTTTGAACAGCAAATTAGGAGTAAAGTAAGTGGAGGTAACTGATCGTGGTTCCTGATGTCTGTTCAAAGGATATTTTTCCAAGTATTAATAGCTCAGGCTACTTCGGCTAATCGGTTACACAGTTTGCTAATCAATAAACAAGCCTGGTTCACGTGTTGATTTAGACCTACAATAACCCATATCTAAAATAGGCACTGCATTCTAATGTGTTTTATTCTAACTTAAAATAGCTTTATGGCTTAGGCTATTTTTTTCTAATTAGATCTATTTGCGTTTTTTGATTGTCATTACGCGATCACGTTAATTTTGAGCGCACTGACATACAGTAGCCTATAGTGTTTACATTTGCAGGTCATTTGCGTTCCACCTGTCATTATGCGCCCCTCACTTGCCCCTCTAAAATCTCACACGCACACCTTAATTCTAATTTCTGGCTACTCCCTTAAAGTAGCCTATTTATTTATTTATTTTAATTAGCCTATTTGCCTGCTGTAGTTTTAGTGGTCACCTTTCTATTTTATACTGTAGTTGTATCAGGTAGCTTAGTTGACTACATTCTCCTATGTGGGCCTAACACTTCAGCCATTTGGAACAGAAGAACACACCAGAATAGGCCTGTTCCAGTAAGCAGGATTTGATGGTTGCATTCAGGCTCGGATTGGTAATCTGTACAACCGGGCAAATGCAAATAAAGTTATTTAGCCTATTTGCGGCCCGTCATGTAGACCTAGGCCTAGCCTATAAATGCAGTTGCATCCATTTGGATTGGGCGGTGACAGGTTAGTCATTTTGGCCTTTTTGACAGGTTCAGTGTGTGTTACGATTGCGCCCCCCTGCCCCACCCCTCAAGTGGATTTGTCCAAGCAGCCGCTTGGTTTGTGGGGAAATATAGCCTACGAGTCCATGCATGGTAGCCTAGGCTATATAAGTGTCCTCCGCTGGCTGGTGTTCACATCATCGCAGTTTAACCGTAAACAGCAATCAGAGGTGTCCACATATTCCATAAATATATTGTTTTTATAGACGTTAGTTGCACGCGCTACGAAGAGCTTCCATTTACTGCACCATGTAGGCTACTGTAGTGCGGTTTGTCTGTCAACATAAAAAAAACTCCGGGTAGCCTACAATTTTCGCACAACTGTGTAGCACAAAAGTGTAGCACAGGTTAAAGAAAACCTATTAATGTTTGGACTCAAAAGGAACTTCAATGTATTTCCCATATAGTAGTATGTAACGAAGGTAGCCTAATTTTGCAAAATGTGATGACGGCACACAAACTTGCGCAAAAACGTTTAGTATACACTTGTGGTGATAGCCTACAGTTAATGTGAATCGCTGACTAACCAAAGTAAAGGAGAAGATTTGCACCAAATAGGCCTAAAGGCTGTGGTTGTGTTTCTACAACATGTTGGCACAAATCGTAATTTCTGTCAACTATGACGATCTCCATGCATGTTCAGTAGCCTATATTTTTCATTTAGTCAAGCAGTGACATGTGGTTTAATGCATGGGGTAACATGACGTGAGACAGAAGATGAGCCTGTCTTTAGTAGCCTATCCCTGAATCCTGTCCCTCTCAAATCACTTTAAAATGGTATGATTAGCAACCAGAATTTAAAAAAAAAATCCCAGAGAGACACCCCCGGACCCCAGTGTTATTGTGATTATAATAACCTATAGGTCCAAATCTAAATGTTTGGGTTCAGTTTATGAAGTGTTGCTACAGCATGATACTATGTGTTTGTTATTTATGGGGGGGAATCGGGGGGATTTTGGTATCGGTGGGCTTGTGTGTGTGTGTGTGGGGGGGGGGGGGGGGTCGTCGGTCCAGTAGTGGGCCGGTCCAGGAGAAAATTGCCAGGGCCGAATTTTGTTCCCAGTCCGACCCTGGTTGCATTCCTACACTTATAAAATGCAATTCAATGCGAAAGGAATCCAAGTATTCAGAATACGTTACTCAGACTGAGTAACGTAATGGAATACGTTACAAATTACATTTTTGGGCATGTATTCTGTATTCTGTAACAGAATACGTTTTGAAAGTAACCTTCCCAACACTGCTCACACACATACACTAACACACACACACACACACACACACACACACACACACACACACACACACACACAAACCCACACACACACACACACACACAAACCCACACACACACACATACACACACAGACATACTGCACACTAATACACACACACAATTACACACGTTTACACATGCTCACACACACACACACACATACACTAATACACACACGCTTACACACAAACACAAACATACACACTCACACACAGAGAGAGTGAGAGAGACACACGTTCACACACACTGCTGCTGCCCTCCCCTGCGTAGGATGGCAGGGCCTCAGCATCTTCCCTGCTCAGTGCCGCGTAGGATGGCAGGGCCTCAGCATCAGCATCTTCCCTGCTCAGTGCCATGTAGAATCACAGGGCCTCAGCATCAGCATCTTCCCTGCTCAGTGCCGTGTAGAATCACAGGGCCTCAGCATCAGCATCTTCCCTGCTCAGTACCGTGTAGAATCACAGGGCCTCAGCATCAGCATCTTCCCTGCTCAGTGCCGTGTAGGATGGCAGGGCCTCAGCATCAGCATCTTCCCTGCTCAGTGCCGTGTAGAATCACAGGGCCTCAGCATCAGCATCTTCCCTGCTCAGTGCCGTGTAGGATGGCAGGGCCTCAGCATCAGCATCTTCCCTGCTCAGTACCGTGTAGAATCACAGGGCCTCAGCATCAGCATCTTCCCTGCTCAGTGCCGTGTAGGATGGCAGGGCCTCAGCATCTTCCCTGCTCAGTGCCGTGTGATTGATGTTCTGCTTGAAAGAGAGGCAGCACTTAGTCATGTAACCTGATCAACAAGACAGAGAGACAGAGAGAGAGACAGAGAGAGAGAGGGGAATAAGGATAAGTGGGAGGAGTGGGAGGAGGGAAAGAGTGAGGGAAGGTAAGGAGAGAGAGGAAAAAGGAGGAGGAGGGAAAGGGAGAGAGGGGCAGGGAGGGAAAGAGAGGGAGAAAGGGAAAAAGAAAGGGAGAATGATGGAGGAGGAAGGAACAAAAAGAGTGATTAGAGAAGAGAGGAGGTGGAATGGGGAGAAAAGAGAGAGGGAGAGAGAGAATGAAAGTCACTGAGTAAGAAGAGGAAGAAAGTGGAGAGAGAGAGATGTATGGAGGGATGGGAGGGATTTTACAGACTTGTCCAAATCTCCACTGAATGTACTGTAGAGTATGTGATCTTAGCCTAATGTAGCATGTATGTGGTCTTAGCCTAGTGTAGCATGCATAGAGTATGTGCTCTTAGCCTAGTGTAGCATGCATAGAGTATGTGCTCTTAGCCTAGTGTAGCATGCATGTGCTCTTACCCTAGTGTAGCATGCATATGGCCTAGTGTAGCATGCATGTGCTCTTAGCCTACTGTAGCATGCAATGTTACATGCAAATGTAAACTGAGCTGATTCTCCCCCCTGAGATGTGGATAGCGGAGATGAAGACAGCTGGTTGCGTTCAGGCACAAGACAGACAGAAACACAAGACAGACAGGAACACAAGACAGACAGAAACACCAGACAGACAGGAACACCAGTTAAGCTCAGACACAAGACAGACAGAAACACCAGTTAAGCTCAGACACAAGACAGACAGGAACACAAGACAGACAGGAACACCAGTTAAGCTCAGACACAAGACAGACAGAAACACAAGACAGACAGGAACACCAGTTAAGCTCAGACACAAGACAGACAGGAACACCAGTTAAGCGTCTGAAGAGTTTCACAGGCAGGATTATAGGTGTTTTATAGAGCAATATAACCAGACAAATTGATTTAAAATGCTGAGCTGTTGCTGACTTTTTTTCAGTTACAATTGCACAATAGAGACAGTGTTCATAGCTAATATTTGCCATTTGTCTCTGCTAGTATCACATCTGATCCCTAAGAACACCAGTCAGCACCCCTAAAGACATTGTGTAGTTCGGATAAGAACTGCTGCTGCTGTTGCAGCCGTGCATGTTGTTGTTTATTATCACTGCGTTTGTTCTCTGTCTTATCATCAGTACATTTTTACCATCTTCAGGATAGGTCTCGCTGACCTGCACACCACATACTGAAACATTCATGTGCTTGAGAAGCGCGTATGGTACGCCGGTGTGTTTGAGGAGCATGTATGGTACGTGTGTGTGTGTGTGTGTGTGTGTGTGTGTGTGTGAGTGTGTGTGTGTGTGTGTGTGTGTGTGAACTATGTATGTGCTCACCCAAAAATGTGTTTTAGAATGTTTTTCTTCACAAAGTAGAAGCCAAGATGTGTGTGTTTCACACTGGGAAAAAGAAAACATTGATCTATTTTTCGTCTTTTTTGATAAAAAATAGACAATGGATCCCACAGAGAGTTAATAGCCACTGTCTCCTCAGTACTCAGATGTAAGCTGCTCCTCCTGGTAACCTGTGAAGATACAAGGCAACTCAGTCAGAGGCAGCAACCGAGATTCTGCCAAAACATTATTGATATTTGAGATCTAGGCCTACCAGCCAATCGACTGACAATCATTCGTTCTGTGCTCCTTAAACAAGCTGGAATACGACTGTCCAGTATCATGCCCATGGTCAATGTCAATGTCAAATTTATTTATAGAGCACATTTTCCTGCACAAGGACACTCAAAGTGTTTTACATGACAGACATCAGACAAAGGATAAAGTTAGTGGTCTAATGTTTTCCCATATACTGTGTCTGGACTGTGTGTTTTTTTGAGTTAAAGACAGAGACGACGTCTAGAGGACCATAAGGCGCAATTCACTGAATTTGACATTAGATTCATGGACAGTACATTTAATGCCCAGAGCCCACTCAGATCCAAACAGTCTAGAAATCAGATCCAAACAGTCTAGAAATCAGATCAAAACAGTTTAGAAATCAGGTCTAAACAGTATAGAAATCAGATCCAAACAGTATATATATCAGATCCAAACAATCTAGAAATCAGATCTAAACACTTGCACTTGGCAACAGTTCCAAATGCAAGGCAGCTCTGTTAAAGTCTACTTCTAAACTAATGGCTCTCCCACAGCTTTCTAGAAACATATCATCAGCTACAATAGACAGGAATATGAACATGAAATACTGTGTGTGGGTGTGTATATACTGTATTCTGCGCGCGCGCAAACAACACACACACACACACATCTCTCTCTCTCTCTCTCTCTCTCTCTCTCTCTCTCTCTCTCTATATATATATATATATATATATATAATTATATATAATGTTATTAAAATCTAATGATTATACAGTAGAAGATAACCTGGGGCTCCTCTGCTCTGGCATCATAATATTCACAAAGGCTGAGGAACAGAAGGACGAATTCTCAGAGCCAGTAAACTAAGCATGGCAGGAAGGGGACAGGCGTGGCATATGCACAAAAAAGAAAAGACAAAATTCAAGTTCATTAAAAAAGAAAAGTGGTTTCCTCTTCAAGTGCAGGACGTCCCTCCCATGGGTCCTGGTGCTGGTGGTGTGAAAGAGAATAAGAACGGCTCTGCCAGGGTTTATACATCTGACTGTGCTGCAACGAGAGTGGATCGGATGTCTCTGGTGCTGAGGGTATGCTGTGCTTTTACAAGCGCAGACTTTAATGACTTTTATGGCCATAGGCTTTCAGTCTGATTGTGATGGTGACAAAAGAGAAAAGTGTGTGTGTGTGGGTATGTATGTGTGTGTGTGTGTGTGTGTGTGTGTGTGTATGTGTCTGTGCATGTGTGCAATTGTGTGTGTGTCTGGGCGCCTTTTCTGTTGATTATAACGAATGCCTTAGTTAATGCTTCTGCTTGGCAAATGTCTGCAAAGACAGAGTTCCTACTTTTAAACGACAGCAGCAAGAGTGGCAAAATACATCTCCGTCACTGTCATTGTGTGGGCCTTTTCTAAGTGCATTTCAGTGGGGGCTGTGGTGGTGGAACATGTGTGTGTGTGTGTGTGTGTGTGTGTGTGTGTGTGTGTGTGTGTTGGTGTGAAAACCCCTAGCAGAGGATCCATTTTTCTTTTCTCCAAGATTTCCATTTTAGAGCACGTTTTAATTTTCCTTGAGAAGACAGATCCTCCAAGTGCTTTTAGAACTTTAAGTGATTTGTACAATCAGTTACTCTAAAACAATGTACAGTAAGATTCATTATTCAAATAGTTTTACTTTTTTACATTTCTGCAGAAATGTATCACACTGAAATATCAGCTGACTCAAACCCTGACTAGGAAGGGTAGTTTTCCTCCCGGGGAAATATCAGTTCTGTTGAAATAATACACGGACTAATACACAATAATAATCCACGTACATTTATCTCATATTTGTGTTTATGCACTCATACCACTCATTGACCTAAACATCCCAGAAAGAAATGTATAGGCTGGGGTGGGGGTGCTGTTGGAGGGGTGGGGGTGGTGTTGGAGGGGTGGGGGTGATGGTGGGGGGGGGGGGTGCTGTTGGAGGGGTGGGGGTGGTGTTGGGGGTGCTGTTGGAGGGTTGGGGGTGATGGTGGGGGGGGGGGGGGGTGCTGTCCAGGATGTTTGTGTTGAACAGATAGAGACGTCCATGAGGCACTAGACGCACCAGAGGCCAGCAGCAACCGCAGGCAAGAGAGGCCACGGGCACCAGAGGCCAGCAGCAGGTGCATAGTAGAGTAGAGCAGAGTAGTGTGCATATGCCAGTGTAGTGTAGTAGAGTAGTGTACATATGCCAGTGTAGTAGAGTAGAGTAGTGTGCATATGCCAGTGTAGTAGAGTAGAGTGCATATGCCAGTGTAGTAGAGTAGAGTAGTGTGCATATGCCAGTGTAGTAGAGTAGTGTGCATATGACAGTGTAGTAGAGTAGTGTGCATATGCCAGTGTAGTAGAGTAGAGTAGTGTGCATATGCCAGTGTAGTGTAGTAGAGTAGTGTGCATATGACAGTGTAGTAGAGTAGAGTGCATATGACAGTGTAGTAGAGTAGAGTAGTGTGCATATGACAGTGTAGTAGAGTAGTGTGCATATGCCAGTGTAGTAGAGTAGTGTGCATATGCCAGTGTAGTAGAGTAGAGTAGTGTGCATATGCCAGTGTAGTGTAGTAGAGTAGTGTGCATATGACAGTGTAGTAGAGTAGTGTGCATATGCCAGTGTAGTAGAGTAGAGTAGTGTGCATATGACAGTGTAGTAGAGTAGAGTAGTGTGCATATGCCAGTGTAGTGTAGTAGAGTAGTGTGCAGATGACAGTGTAGTAGAGTAGAGTAGTGTGCATATGACAGTGTAGTAGAGTAGTGTGCATATGACAGTGTAGTAGAGTAGAGTAGTGTGCATATGCCAGTGTAGTGTAGTAGAGTAGTGTGCATATGACAGTGTAGTAGAGTAGAGTAGTGTGCATATGACAGTGTAGTAGAGTAGTGTGCATATGACAGTGTAGTAGAGTAGTGTGCATATGCCAGTGTAGTAGAGTAGAGTAGTGTGCATATGCCAGTGTAGTGTAGTAGAGTAGTGTGCATATGACAGTGTAGTAGAGTAGAGTGCATATGACAGTGTAGTAGAGTAGAGTAGTGTGCATATGACAGTGTAGTAGAGTAGTGTGCATATGCCAGTGTAGTAGAGTAGTGTGCATATGCCAGTGTAGTAGAGTAGAGTAGTGTGCATATGCCAGTGTAGTGTAGTAGAGTAGTGTGCATATGACAGTGTAGTAGAGTAGTGTGCATATGCCAGTGTAGTAGAGTAGAGTAGTGTGCATATGACAGTGTAGTAGAGTAGAGTAGTGTGCATATGCCAGTGTAGTGTAGTAGAGTAGTGTGCAGATGACAGTGTAGTAGAGTAGAGTAGTGTGCATATGACAGTGTAGTAGAGTAGTGTGCATATGACAGTGTAGTAGAGTAGAGTAGTGTGCATATGCCAGTGTAGTGTAGTAGAGTAGTGTGCATATGACAGTGTAGTAGAGTAGAGTAGTGTGCATATGACAGTGTAGTAGAGTAGTGTGCATATGACAGTGTAGTAGAGTAGAGTAGTGTGCATATGACAGTGTAGTAGAGTATTGTGCATATGCCAGTGTAGTAGAGTAGAGTAGTGTGCATATGCCAGTGTAGTGTAGTAGAGTAGTGTGCATATGCCAGTGTAGTGTAGTAGAGTAGTGTGCATATGACAGTGTAGTAGAGTAGTGTGCATATGACAGTGTAGTAGAGTAGAGTAGTGTGCATACTGTATGCCAGTGTAGTAGAGTAGTGTGCATATGTCAGTGTAGTAGAGTAGAGTAGTGTGCATATGACAGTGTAGTAGAGTAGTGTGCATATGACAGTGTAGTGTAGTAGAGTAGTGTGCATATGACAGTGTAGTAGAGTAGAGTAGTGTTCATATGACAGTGTAGTAGAGTAGTGTGCATATGACAGTGTAGTAGAGTAGAGTAGTGTGCATATGACAGTGTAGTAGAGTAGAGTAGTGTGCATATGCCAGTGTAGTAGAGTAGTGTGCATATGCCAGTGTAGTAGAGTGCATATGACAGTGTAGTAGAGTAGTGTAGTAGAGTAGTGTGCATATGACAGTGTAGTAGAGTAGTGTGCATACAGTATGCCAGTGAGTGATTAGATGCGGTATGTATGTACATATATGAACTGCCTCTGTGGTTGTGTCAGCACTCCGTTAATCTCCCTCATCTGCAGCCGCTGCCCTAGGGCTTGATGATGTTGTGACTTACAGCTACTGTACAGCTCTGGACGCAGGAGATGAGATCAAAGCTGCCAAAACAGGTACACTTCAGAGACTCAAGAAAGGTCGAAAGGAAGAAAGGTGTGTGAAAGGTCAGAGCTCTACAATGCATCTAAAGAAAAGATCCACATACAGACACACGCACACATACATACTGTATGCACGCACACACAAAGATTCATTGTCATGACTACTATCTATTACCCAGCCTGACACACATACACACACACACACACACACACACACAGGCACAGAGAAATACCCATTTGGATGACTACTTCAGGCATCTACTTCACAGCCTGAAAAGTACATACACACACACATTCAAAAAATATAGTGTGTCTCTTTGATGCCTTGATTGATTTACGCCAATCTTTCATCTTGCTCGGGACAATATTTAGTCTGATGATGAGCCGACTCCTCACATGGCCTGCTGTAAATTAGTGGATCTGTCGGAAGACGTGCTTTTGCACAATGATATGTGACTGCTTTCATCTTTGGCTCCATCTCAGATTAGTCCAGCCCTTCATCATCATAATCATCATCATCATCAACAACAACGTCATCATCCAGGTTGGAAAGCAACTACTTACTCCTTCTCCTCCTCATCATTATCATCCAGACATAGAGCCTTCAACATCACCGCCATCATCCTCCTCATCGTCATCATCATCAACACCTACATGTCAACGATGCCTTTAGACACACTGCCTCATTGTCATCATCATTATCATCATCATCAACACCTACATGTCAACGATGCCTTTAGACACACTGCCTCATCGTCATCATCATCATCATCATCAACACCTACAGTACATGTCAACGATGCCTTTAGACACACTGCCTCATCGTCATCATCATTATCATCATCATCAACACCTACAGTACATGTCAACGATGCCTTTAGACACACTGCCTCATCGTCATCATCATTATCATCATCATCAACACCTACAGTACATGTCAACGATGCCTTTAGACACATTGCCTCATCGTCATCATCATTATCATCATCAACACCTACATGTCAATGATGCCTTTAGACACACTGCCTCATCGTCATCATCATTATCATCATCATCAACACCTACATGTTTATTATCTAGAAACACTACATCATCATTATCATCGTCGTCATAATTATCATCACCATCATCCTTATCATCATCAGCACCAATGATGCCTTTAGACACACTGCCTCATCGTCATCATCATTATCATCATCATCATCGTCGTCATAATCATTATCATCATCATCATCACTGTAATCATCATCAACACCTACATGTTTATCTTCTAGAAACACTACATCATCATTATCATCATCGTCATAATCATCATCACCATCATCCTTATCATCATCAGCACCATTATCATCATCAGCACCATTATCAGATCATTATCTTCATCATCAGATCATTATCTTCATCATAATCTTCATCATATTCTTCATAATTATTATTGTCATCTTCATCATCAGCATCATCATCAGATCGTTATCCTCGTCATCATCATCTTCATCTTCATCATCATACGAACATATTACCTTCGCTTCCATTCTACCACCCGTCAATAAAGGTTGATCAGGGGAACTCCAACTCCCCCAACAGATCCAATGGGGGCATTCCAGAAAGGAGGCTTAACAAACACCGAGATAAACTTTAAACTGTAGATTGTCTGAACCTGTTGGTTAACATAGAGTTATGCGTGTTCATGACGAACTAATAGACATCATCTATTGAGAGTCGAAACCATGAATCAAAATGGTGAATCAAAATGCACTGTATTTTGCAGAGGCGGAGCAGCAAGTTCTCCTATTAATTAACCTATTAATGTAAAAAGCACAATATTAAATAAATCAGTGGACCTTACATATTGACTGCTTTGTATGATGCTTTCGTACCCTGGGAATCCAAAGTTCCCTCGGGAGCACAATTTCAATTTGCTCAGCGAGAGACTCTGGCAATGAGTAATGATGCACGTTACTTTTCTCCTTGGTATTGCAAGGAAACCAATCACATCGGTGTATCTGATATAGGTGGGCCAGAGGCAAGCTAAACAGATGACAGTCGTAGTGTTATCCAATTGCGTCGACGTCCGGAATCAGTCGGTACACATTGGTCATATGCGTGCACTGCAGTGAGATTTTCAAATGCATGCTTGGTGCCGCCCCTCGAATTGGGCCATTGCATTATTCATGGCCAGACCCTTAATCTTTCGGATTTGGGTCTGGAATCAACAGGTTTTCGTAGACTATACTATAACCTAAACTATATAACCTTGTCACAGATTGAGTGTGTCAGCCCAGAACGCACTGAAATCTCTCTTTGAGAATCCCAAATGTTTATTAAGGCCCATTAATTGAAAGCTCACCAGCATCCTTGTGTGGCCAGGAAAACGAATGAAGTTGCTCAGGAAACGCTTTAGCGCAAGGCAAACTTTGCACAATTGACAAACCGCTGCTTGGCTGATACAGATCCTGATCAGGCGAACTTCAACTCTCATCCCTGTCTGCATGTTTTCAGCTCCAGCATCCACACATCAACCAGCGGGACTGCTGTTGCTCATTCGCCCACCCCAAGCTGTCAGATACTGGGGGGATTTTCTGAAATCATCACCCCCCGTTTCTGGGTTGATAATAGTTTAATCTCATTCCCCGTTGGGCTGGCCTGTTCCAAACATGCACAGAGCCTCAAAGCATCCAGGAGAAAAAGGGATTCTATGTGAAGTCTAAGATGCTGCTGTTTTTCCTGATAACAGGCCAAGATGTTTAACTGATGCCAGTTTGCTGCGGGCAACTGTTTTTGCTCCAACCAGATCACAACATAAAACAGTCATGTTATAAAAAAAAAAGTAAAATCATAAAAGATGGAGTATATTGCTGAATTATAAATGCAATCACACATTAACAGTGACCCTGCTTATGGCATGGCAATTAATGTGATGTCACATTAGGTCCATGGGTGATGTTAAATTCCAGAAATGTGGAGCACAATTCCCTGATGCTTATCGGCTTAAGAAAAAAATGATATGATGACAGCCATATTCTTTGGGAGTGTGTGTGTGTGTGTGTGTGTGTGTGTGTGTATCTGCTGTTTAAACTCTGCCTTGGCCATATTCTTTGGGAGTGTGTGTGTGTGTGTGTATGTGTGAGTGTCAGTGTGTGTGTGTGTATCTGCTGTTTAAACTTTGTCTTTGGCCTATCCTTTGGCAGTGTGTGTGTGTGTGTGTGTGTGTGGGCGTGTGAGTGTGTGTCTGCTGTTTAAACTCTCAGAAAATCACAGAATGGTCGCACTCCAAAACTCTTTTCTTGCTTTTATTCCATTCAGCAACAAGGGTTAACGAACAAACGTTTCGGCCTGATGGCCTTCCCTGGATCACGCACCCACAAGAAGACAAACAAGAGAACAAACGGGAGAGCGCGGTGTTTGCAAAGAAAAGTACTCTTATCTGCTGTTTAAACTCTGCCTTGCCCATATTCTAATTAACCATCCATGAGCAGAACAGCGGATCAACCGCATGGAACTCTCATGGAAGCCCATACACCATTCAACAGGTTACCATGGACACCAACAGCCATGAGTGCGTAAGTGTAAGTGTGTCTGTGTGTGTGTGAGAGAGTGTGTGTGTGTGAGAGAGAGAGGAGAGAGAGAGAGTGTGTGTGTGTGTGTGTGTGTGTGTGTGTGTGTGTGTTGGTTGGAAGGTGGTGAGCGGGGGAGGAAGTAGTCCATCATAATTGGCAGCCTTTCTGAAATTAGCTCTGAGATAAAGAGAGAGAGTGTGTGTGCATGAGTGTGTGTGTGTGTGTGTGTGTGTAGATAGGTGCCAATCTGTATGAAACTAGATGTACCGCAGAGCGGTACAAAATATGACCACCGCCCAGTCCAGCACATTTTTTCCACAAAAATAAATCACGCTGAAAGGTCTATATGATTCTAACTGTCTCACTAAATTGCATTATCCACACTCAATTCTCACTGGTATCTGCAAGACAACAAGTACCAAAACATGATTAGTTCATAGATTTCACATGTAAAAGGCATTTTATACAAGCCCACCTCCATCTTGCCTGTTCATAATTCTGAGAAATTCTTGAATTGTGTGCATGTACATGTTTATGTTATGCGTGTGGGTGTGTGTGTGTGTGTGCGTGCTTGTGTGTGTGCTTGTGTATGTGCCTGTGCATGCATGCGTACATATGTCTACTGTGTGAGTATGTGTCATACGTATGATTTTGTGTCTGCGTGTGTATCTGTTTGTGGACATGTGTGCACATGAAATGGGTTAACATGACCCCTGGAGGCAAACATACGCAAAAAAATTGGTCATCCTAGGCCCTACAGTTCTCAAGATATTCATAGAGAACTGTGTCTGCCCTACCCTCCTTTCGGGGGGTCCAGTCCAGCGGGGGGGCTACAGAGAAAAACGACGGTTCCATGCTATCCATGTGGGGTTACATGCCCACCAAGTTTTGTGTACCCCGGTCTTTCAGTGTCCCGGGAATCCTTGTTGGTGTACGTCACTAAATGTACACATAAATTATTTTATTGTAAGGCCCCCCATGAACGAAAGTACACAAAACTTCGCATGCATTTGGAGGGTGTCATAATGATCTTACACTTTTAATTTCGTGCAGTTTTGACCATGTCAGCCAGAGATATTGTGATGAAAACACCTAATTTTTTGCTTTTTAATTTTTAACTAGGTGGCGCTATACATGAAATAAGTGGTAATGGGATGGGTTGACATGCCCCCTTAAGACCAACATACATAAAAAAGGTGGACCTCCTAGGCCCTACGGTTCTCGAGATATTCACAGAAAACTGTCTCCGGCCACCTACAGGCCAGTTGGTGTATAGTAACATAAATTAATTTATTGTGTGGCCCCCCATGAACGGAATTCCACGAAACTTGGCGTGCATACAGAGGGTGTCATAATGATCCTACACTTCCAATTTCGTGCAGTTTTGACTATGTTAGGTCACAGATACCTGCGATTACAACACCTCATTTTTACTTTTTTGTGTTTAACTAGGTGGCGCTATACATGAAATGAGTAGTTATGGAATGGGTTGACATGGCCCCTTGAGATCAACATACAAAAAAAATGGTCCTCCTAAACTCTACGGTTCTCGAGATATTCACAGAAAACTGCTTGGCTTAGAAGACTTGGAACATTTGAACGTTATGTGCATTTGGAATTTGGAAATAAAGGATTTCTCAAAAGGCTGTTGTGAAAAGTGCGTGCATAAACCGCCACCAAACTCCTAAGCCCACGGCCTTGAATGTAGAACTTTTGGAGCAAGAAAAGGCCGCCACACTGTGTGTGCGCACGTGCACATACTCCCACTTTCCAATGTAATGTTACATCAAATCTTGCACAAACGAAGCGAAACGAAACAAAGGACATTTTAGCTGAGGACTTTTACAAGGTCCACTCTTGGCTTCTCACAGATAATCACGCTTATTTTCCACTGAATTCCCGTCACGTCTCACCACATCGGAAAAACACAGCAAATAGTGTCAAACAAAGGATGTAAGTGATAAAACGATTAGTAGAAACATAACTAATGGACAAGATGGAGGCAGAGAACTCCACGAGTCCACGACCCTGTGGAATAAGGTGAAGTGTGTCACATCTGACCAGAGAAAAACATGCTCAAGGAGATAGCTCTTTATATATTGGGCTTCGGCCTTTATGACTAGACAAGCAGCTGGCCGTGAAATAAAGTGGAAAGGAGAGAGTCAGCCAGCGGAGTGGAACATTAATGTTGAATACATGGGTAGGTTTGAAACTGGGGGAAAGTATTTTTTTTTCCCCAAATGCTTCAAATTAAACCTTTTTGAAATGTAATTATTTCTTATATATACTGCTCAAGCAAATTCATCATACACTAGATCGGTACTCTGACACTGTTTGGTTCTGAGCGCAAGTAAAACTTTTGAGGCGAAAAACAGTTCCTTGTGAAGCACATCCTTGTAAAGGCTGCCCTGATGCGGACTTGCTCATGAATGCAGATGGAGAGCTTCATAACTCAAGACCTCTTTACAACTCAAGGCCGCTATGTGTCCTCAGAGGACACTTAATGTGGCGCATGCTTCACATGAACAGGCTAATGGACTGACAGGGAATGGCTGTGGAGAGTCTGTTGAGAACGTGCCAAAGAATCGAACCAGGACTTGAGAGAGACAGAAAGAGAAGCCCATAAGAAAGGGTGAGAAATATAAACGGAAGAGAGAGAGAGAGAGAGAGAGAGAGAGAGAGAGAGAGAGAGAGATGAACCAGGAAGCAAGACGTAAAAACACATAAAACATAAAAACATGAACCCAACACTTCAGGTCACCCGTCCTGAGGAGGCCCAATCAGCATGTGTAGTGGAAATCTGTTGAACTGGATCAGACTCAGAATCGTAGTGCAGCAGTCACACACACACACACACACACACATACATACACACACACACACACACAACTGCAGACACCTCAGACTTGTAGATGATGTTATTGGATCTGTTCATGTGTAAGGGTTGATCCGAGTTTTTTGAGTCAAAGAAACAGTGTCAACTGGCTTGGTCTGATTGGACTGAAAATAGTCCTGTCTGGCCCAGTGTGTGTGTGTGTGTGTGTGTGTGTGTGTGTGTGTGTGTGTGTGTATGAACATGTCACACTGTTTACTGATGTGCCGATCTGTGTCCAGGGTGGATTGCTCTCTCTCTCTGTTCTGTAGATTTGTGTAAAGTCTACTTACACAGCATGAGCAAACACATTTAACCCTTAAAGGTGTAGGTTCCGCAACAATTGAAGGTTCTAAAATTCTATGTCGAATTCAGTGAACCCAGATATTCTTTAGAACGTTCATTTCTCAACATTCCCGTCACACCAGTGTGACGGTACTCCTTTAAGGGTTAAGAAGGGAGAGAATGTACATGGACTACAGAGACATACTCAGGGCTCAGGGCTACAGAGACATACTCAGGGCTCAGGGCTACAGAGACATACTCAGGGCTCAGGGCTACAGAGACATACTCAGGGCTCATATAATAACGCACCGGAGCAGCACGCAAGCATATGAGATTGATATGATTTCATCTATTTATTCTTCTTTTGACATTCTATGACACATTCTGTGAGTCTGACAGATTGAACTGAATACTGTGACACGAAGCCTGAACGCGTAGCCACACAGGAGCTAATGTATGGCATTATGGAACATAATCATTATAGAAACAGCAGGTACTGTGCGTAATGTGAAGGTGAAGGTCAGGGTGAGGCTATTGAGGGAAATCTGTATGGAAACCCATTAGCTTATTGCGAGCAATCTTCACATATTTATAATATGGCTAGTACCAACAGACAGCTGCCCAGACGTCTAGAGTCACAAAGCGTGAGAGGAGATGGAAACGTAGTGGAAACAGCGTAGGTGGAAACTGGCCCCACAGACGCAGCACAGTGCCCCCAACAAATAGCCTCATCACAACAATCACAACACAGCAAACCATACAGGTCAGTGCACAGTGGATGGAGGGGATCCTCAGTGAGATGGTTCGTTGCCATGGTGAATGAGCCTGGGATGCAGGTGACAGGTGAGATTGGTTGTAATAGCGTGACCATGGCGACTCTGCAGAGGCATATCAGCAAATGGAATCTTGTAAGTTAGAAGTGGATCCGTGAGCATTCTGTAGCCGCAAACCTACCCCCCACCCCCCTTAGATGCCCCCAACCCACCTGCCAGCCCCCTGCCCTGTGCACACCCACACGCACACCCACAGGTACAGCCTCTCAGTCTGATCTATGCTCTGTCTAAATGGGACCTGGTGACTTGAGGGACTCCCTGGGGCTACAGCAGTCTTATTGCTCAGGTTCAGGCTCTGGGCTCTGAACTGAATTGCTTTCATTTGCTGCTAAAGTACATTG
>NC_055969.1:26805016-26832516 GCF_018492685.1 Alosa sapidissima
AACTACTTTCAAATCTCACCCCACTCCTGAATTCAGGCAGTGTTTTTAACTTTTTACCCTTGATATCTTATATGCTTTGATGCTTTAAGGCTGTCTACAGTAAATTATATTGTATTGAGAAACTTGGCATCAATGTCACAACTTCTTGATCTAGATCATACATTTAGTTTTTGATTAATTTAGAACCAGTTTCAGATCTTTCAAGACTTTTTTTTACTCACAATCAAATGCACATTGAAGATATGAATAAGCTGTATGCACACTGACACAGATACACACTGAGACATACACACAATACACAGAAATACTCACAGCTACCCACATAGACACACACACACACACACACACACACACACACACACACACACACACACACACATACACACACACAGACACACACACACACACCACACACACACACTCACATACAATAAGTCATGATACCTCAGGGAGTATCAGTAATCCTGGAGTTAGGACAAATGGAGTTGATGAAGGTAAATGTAGATTGCAGGTTATTTATTGAGATCCTGACAACAACAGCAGCATTAAACATGCATACATAGCTGCCGAGGTAAGGAGCTTTCAGGACCAAGGACAGCAACTGCCATGTCAAAACAGTGGAGTGGATGAGGAAGACACATCACAACGCCTGCAGGCAATTCTGCATCACCTTTTGGCTGAAGGTCCCCAAAGCACGCAGGCAGGGCAGCACTGGCTAGCTGAGCTGGACTCAGGGCAGGGCGATTCAGGACAGCCCGCCCCAGCACAGGTTCCAGCGCTCCAGGGCTGCAGTCCTTACCTCCAACCTCTCATCACCCGCAGGTGAACATTCCATTCCATTCCTGAGCCGCAACAACAGTCTCGTTTAGAACACTTACATTCACCTGCAGGTGTAGATGTGCGGATGGACATACAGGTAAAGAAGAGACCAGACTCCATCAAGCAGAAAAAAAGCACAAGGTACGTAAGGTGTGTGTGTGTGTGTGTGTGTGTGTGTGTGTGTGTGTGTGTGTGTGTGTGTGTGTGTGCGTATGTGCGTGCATGCATGAGAGCGAGCATGTGTGTGTGTGTGTGTGTGTGTGTGCTTATGTGTACGCATACGTGCATGTGAGCGAGCATGTTTGCTTGTGTGTGTGTGCAGGTGTGTATGTGTGTGTGTGTGTGTGTGTGTGTGTGTGTGTGTGTGTGTGTGTGTGTGTGTGTGTGTGTGTGTGACTGTTCTGTCAGATCAAAGTGCTTGGCCTCCATGATAAAGCTTTCCTGATTTAGACAGTAGCCTTGTTGTGGATGTTTTTATAAACAGCACTGCGCACTGCATCCACCCCTAATCCTCCACCAGAATGCTGAATGTGTGTGTAATCATCAAATCTGTTTGTGTTTGCTATAATTAGGTCTCAGAAGAATATCTATTCCGTCAAGATAGACATCTCCCAGCTCCTCTGACTCCTTTAGGATTTCTCTCCGAGCGTGGTAGGTTAAATGTGGCTTCAACAGAAAGCAAACGTGTCAAATAGGTTTCTGTTCGTCTGTTTGTCTGTCTGTTTATGTGGTGAAGACACCAAATAGGTTTCTGTTCGTCTGTCTGTCTGTCTGTTTGTCTGTTGATGTGATGAAGACACCAAATGATAGGACCTCTTACTGTCTCATGCACGTCTGCGCTGATGTGCTCGCTGCCTGCGGCCTGTTTGAATGGAACTATCAGCTCAGAAAAGTGAGCACGTTAGGCACTAATTACAGTGGGGCAAACTGAGAGTTGCAGAAAATAGTTGTCAAAGAGCTCTAAAAAATAGTCTGAAACGAAACTTAATTCTGCACGGGCCACTGCATACAAAATTAATTAGAAGTACAAAGCTAGGACGAGCTGAAGATGTCCTGCTTATTATGAATTATTAATCATATTCATGGAATTTCTGAAATCTAAGGAGGCAATTTGTAAGAGATGGAATATTGTTATCATTTTTATCTTGTCATGCACTGCTTTTTAGTTCTATTTTTTTAGAGCCATTCTTTATTTTACATGTATTATTCTCTCTCTCTATCTCTCTCTCTCCCTTTGCCTCTGTCTTTCACTCCCTGTTTTTGTCCTTGATGTATGCTGCAACAAACACAAAATACACACACACACACACACACACACACACACACACACACAGACAAACACACACATACACACACACACACACACACAAACACATGCAAGAGTTCAGTGTTGCTGCAACAAAATAAAAGTTTGCATTTGTTTCATTTTTCATTTGCATTTTAGTTGTATACTGCAAACTAACAAAAATATCACCATGACATTATGTTGCCTTTAAAAGTACTGTAACTCCAACTTAAACTCTCTCTCATCTATCTTATCTTTTGCTCTCTCTCTTTCTCTCCTCTCTCACACACACACACATTCACTTACACTCACATATTCACTCAAACTCTCTCACACACACACACAAACATACACACTCATTCTCTCTCTCTCTCTCTCTCTCTCTCTCTCTCTCTCTCTCTCTCTCTCTCTCTCTCTTTCACACACACACACACACACACACTCTCTCTCTTTCACACACACACACACACACACACACACACACACACACACACACACACACACACACACACACACACACACAAAGTGTTGCTAGTTCAGAGTGGCTTTCCATGTTTATTGGGACAGTAGTCTGTGACACAGATGTGGCGTGATAGCAGCCCTTTGGGGTCTGTCCATGAAGCCTACTCTGATTCTGATTGCACTGACCTCCTGGGGGACAGAAGCGCACCTCACTTTTAATCAGGGCCGCCAATCTACAGCCGCCTCCCCATTGGCCCACACACCGCTTCCCTGCGAGCTGCTGGAGCCACGCCACATGTGGGCCAGACCCAGGCCAGATCTGAGCCAAATGCAGCTCCACTGGGGTGTAGGGGGACTGGATGGTGTACAGATAGATGCATGTGACAGCTAGAGGATTTGATTTCTCTTCTTTCTGCCTACTCTCCAAAGCTTTGTCTCCTCACTTTCTCTCTCTCTCTCTCTCTCTCTCTCTCTCTTTCTCTCTATCCTTGCCTCCCACTGGAAAAGCCTCAGTTGCTATTAAAATCGTTACAGCTGTGTGCCGCTCAGATGACAGATAGTTTATGTGTGCTTGATCAATAAGTACAAGACAGGGACATCGAAATGCAATTAACGTCGAATCTGGTTTCCGTGCAGGCTGTAAATATATACACCTTTTGACTGTTTGTGTTAATCTTTGTGTTTTTGTGTGTGTATGTGTGTGTGTTTGTGTGTGTGCACTCCAAATGCTACTCTTTTGTCAATGCTATTTCCGTGCATTTCCATGCAGGCTGTAAATACACCTTTTAACTGTTTATGTCAATCTTTGTGTGTGTGTGTGTGTGTGTGTGTGTGTGTGTACTTCAAATGCTACTCTTTTGTCAATGTTCTTTCCATGCAGGCTGTAAAAATATACACCTTTTGACTGTGTTCCGTTTTTCTCAATCGTTTTGATGCTTGTGTCAACTCTGACACCACGTTCTCAAAACAGTTAACACCCGTGTTTGAACAAAAGCACTCTGGCTCAAAACACTTAAAACATGCAGCAAAAGCAAATATTGCCTTCAAACAACATATCCTGTCGACAAATCACTGTGTGATTTCAAAAAAATGTAAAATATAGTTCTCAAAATTAGCATTTTTGCTATGTCTGTTCCATTTCTTTCTCATTTTTCTGGTATCAGAAAAAAACTGAAAAGATTATATTGATTTGATAGTATTTATTCCTCCCAAGATGTAACTGTTATTGATGTAAGACTTACAATAAGCACCTAAACAAGACAAATTTCATTTAACTACTACTTGAAGGAATCTCTACCACCTGTGAAAAGATGTTTTCCTTTTGTTTAGCACGGGGAAACCAATAGAGTTTGGGGACTTTGAATGACATCTGTGTTAACTGTTTTGCAAAAGGGTGTGAGAACTGTGTGAACCCAATGTAATTGTGTGGACACATTCGCAAGAAATTACGCAAGAAAGTGTTCATGAAGACCAAGTGGATCCCAGTTTCCTTAAGCAGGTCAAAGCAATTGTGTGTGTGTGTGTGTGTGTGTGTGTGTGTGTGTGTGTGGTGGGTGGGGGGGCTGAACTTCAAATGCTACTCTTTTGTCAATGTTGTTTTTAGAACTTTATTTCATCGTAACCAAGGTGAAATATGTAATATGTAATATGTATTGAAGTACAACTAATGGTCAGAGATGGGAACACAGACTTAATTTATGCTCCATACATGAGATCATGTCAGTGGCTTTCAGGAGCTGTCTTTACATTAGACTTCAAGAGAAACCACTATCAGTATATAATACTTGGTCATCATGTTGTTTACAGTAGAGTCACATCAATAGGGTCATTGTCTGATTTGTCTGTGTGTTTGCATGTGTGTGTTTGTGTGTGTGTATGTGTGTGTGTGTTGGGATGGGGGTCACACACACACATACACACACAAACACATACACGCATCCCCCCCCCCCCCCCAAATACCACTATATTCTTTAATATGTAGTCATCATGTTGTTTACATTCATGTCAGTAGGGTCTTTGTCTATATGTCAGGTAATGATGTGCACAAAGTTATGAGCATTTAGAACATGAACATGAAGACTATGCTCCATCCGGCATCTTTTGTCTTGTTATGTGTCTTGTTTGTGGAGCGCTTTGGGTTGCACTCTGTGCATGTTTAAATGCGATTTAAAAATAAAACTGACTTGACTATTTTCCTCATTGAGGCTATCCAGAGAAGGATGTAAAATCAAAGTTTTAAAATAATATGTGAAGAGCTGATCTGCATTTATTCTTCCTGCTTATATATTTGAAAGAACCCTCTAAAAACACACAATCAGCTTTCAGCTTTCACATGGGCAGTAGGACAGCATGGACTCCACATAGCAAAACACAGAATCTCTCATAACAGGGCAGCACTGAATAATATATGTATCTAAGTGTAGAATGAACATCAAAGCCCCTTGAGCATCATTAAGCATGATGAATTGTGCTGCGTGAACTCACAGCCTGTAGGAGAGATCACTATCCACTCCGAGCCTTATGGATCCACTAATCCACTCAATCACACCAGTCTATCACAGGAGCACCCCGTCACGGTACACACACCCGCTCATCAGAACACCAGATGAAGTAGAATAATTGGCTCCCGATGCCTGTCCTGTCAAACAGCATGTTTTACTTAGTGCAGCACCATCGCACACACACACACTACAGTACCCCTCTTTGTGTGTGTGTGTGTGTGTGTGTGTGTGTGTGTGTGTGTGTGAAGCAATTAAGGTACAGTGTGACAGGGACATGGTAGTGCAGCAATAAGTACTCCTGCATAGAATCAAGGACATGTTAGTGCAGCAATAAGTACAACTCGCATAGAATCAGGACATGTTAGTGCAGCAATAAGTACAACTCGCATAGAATGGAGTGAGCGTTCTAGAAGAGTGTTGAAAACCCAACTCTTCAGAGTCTTAAAACTGGTGTTCAGGAGAGAGGAATGCTCCTGCTCTGGTAGGAACTGGTAGCACGTTTCACCAACAGGGATCAACAGACAACAACAGTTTGGATTGCCCTAAGCGTACGGGTAGCAGAGCCAGACGTTGTTCATTTGTGGGAGCGCAACGGTCAGGTCAGTCAACTTTCCGTCATCTGAAAACAGAGAGCAGCAGATAGCAGTGTTGTAGTCAAGTCACTATGCCTCGAGTCCGAGGTTCGAGTCCCCAGTGTTCAAGTCCAAGTCAAGTCCAAGTCATTAAAAAAAAATTCCAAGTCAAGTCCGAGTCGAGTCCACTACTCATCCGAGTCAAGTCACTATTGATCCACGTCGAGTCCGCGTCGAGTCCCTATTGATCAAGTCGAGTCCAAGTCCAGCACTAAAGTAAGCATAGCCTACATGTCGTTCCATTTTTTCCCATTGCAGATGAAATCCTTAAAAGCAAAACGGACAATCTTCTGTCTCCATGCAGGGGTGCCATCACTTGTGTGAAAGTAGTATTGCCAAATTTCTTGCCAAACCCAATGTGTTGTACTCAGGGCTCTCAAGTTTTGAGGACAGGCAAGAGTGACATTCCCCGTCGACAATCCCCCCCCCCCCCCCCTCCGTCCGAGGGTGTAATAATACTACAACTTGTTGCTGTTATTAATATGCCTTCAGATGTCCCAGTGTAAAATAAGGTTGTTTCGTCCACCGCTCACGGCCCTCGAACCCGCCACCTCAACACACACCGGCATGGGAGTCGAGCGCTCTAACCACTGAGCTAAAAGTCCAAGCTTCCAACTCAGCGGTTAGAGCCGTTCTTAAGGTTAGTGGTGTGAGGATTTACACGCACAACTAGCATCACCAGCTAGCATACACCAGCCCCAGGTCGGTTACCAGTTGATCCAATATTAGTTGTGCAGAATAGCCCATCTTATACACACCGAATTGAAATAGAAATTGTACAGATTTGTATTTTTTGTAATTATTCCATATTTAGTGTAGTCATATCAGAACCTGAAGTAACCTACAATCCAAATGCAAGCATGAAACTTCAGAGTATTACCTTTCATTTGAGGCCAAGATTATGCTTATAATAGTCTAAAGTGCTCATGTTGTCATTCTATATTGATCTACTTTTGCACACAGCATGACAAGACCTAATGCTAGGACTCAAGTCATATCAAGTCAAGACCTAGAGAGCGCTGAAATGTGGTCAGTTCAAAGATGCTTGTTATCCGGTAGAAAAAGGAAAGAATAATCTAGCCTTTGTAACTTTGTGTCAGTACATCACACAGTTATTCTCATTGTTTTCCAGTGTCTCAGCTTTCCAAAAGAGAGCAGGCATTTGATTATTGGCTAAAGTATTGTAACGATTTGATAGCGACACACACAGTTGTCCAATCAAAAGGTTTATTAGCTGAGAACGAGAGTAAGGTCTAAGACTAAGACACCATTACATAGGAAACACAAGGGAAGTCAATAAAACAAGCACGATACACGAACAGGGTAGTCACATACAATACACCGGGCAAAACACATGAGGTACAACGTAAAGAAAGACTACACAAGCTAACACATACATGACAAGGAAAACGCAATTACACTAACTAAAACCGACATTACACAAACCAGCATTCACACACATTGCATTCTGGGAGGCTAACACGACGTTACAGTATGTAGGAGCAATGCCCTCCTAAGTCAAAATGGGGCAAAACATTTATAATTGCTCAGATTTGCAAAAGAAAAGATTTGACACATGGCACTGACAATTCAATAATGGGTCTTTTCACCACCTCTGAGCATCCACTAACCTGGACCTTTTAGGGGCTTTCCTCTCAGGGTGAATGAGAGGATGCTTAATTGCTTTTTACCCGCCTTTTTTGAATACAGATGCAATGATTAATGCATCCATGGCCAGGATATAATTATATAATATGACATGATTTTAAAAGTTACCTATAACAATAGGCTATGCAATACACTTTAATTTGTTTAGTGCTAATAAAATGATTAAGCCTATTTGGAGAGAGAGATGTTTAGAATGTGACAATATGTCAGTCATCATGTGAACGAAAGTATGACTGTAGGCTACTTGTTCTGAACAAGTGTTGTCAATGAACAGGCTGTGAAACTGTTGGCTAAGTTACAGACAGTCATGAACAACTGATGCTAATTATCTGGGAAACATTCTCTATAGCAGCAGTCACGTCATTGTTTGTGTCAAACAAGTTGTGGATTTGTTGTAACATTAAAAGATTACTTAATCTGTGCTGAAACCATGAACTGATGCTCGAAGCTCCAAGGTGAACGAAACTTGGAAGAAGTAAGTAGGCTAACAGGTTCACGTTCAATAATTCACCTTCAACAATTCCAGGATACACGTTTTTCATTGGTTGTTGCGTTAAATCTTACCCAGATACAATAGAGCTATTTTCTGATTGGCTATTGTGTAGCCCTCTCGTTATTTTTGATTGGCTGATAAGTGGCAGGCTCAACTCTTGGAGACGCGCTTGATTCCTGCCAGTGCCATAGTGAGAGCGGCGCGGCCAGAGACATTTTGGGCGCTGCAGCAGCATATTAAATATAAATAGTTTTTCTGCGTGAGAAATACAATGTGTGGCGGGAGAGCGTGACAAAAGACTGAAATGAGTGACTGTCACGCTCAATGCGTGACACTTGAGAGCCCTGGTTGTACTTATATCGGAGAGAATACCATACCATAGCCTATAGGCCTACTCATAATAAATGAGCAATCCACATCCCAATCACACAGGCCATTAAGTCACATTATGCTGTTACTGACTGCTGACAATTGTAGGCTACTCTGTAGGCAGCGTTGTAGAAGTTCATACTTCAAGAGCTGGACGTTGGAGTGGGCCTATTTTGTAAGAGGTAGTGTGGATCATAAAAGGGCCTCCCCCAGGCATTTTTTAAACATTCTGGCTGTTAAATAGACTACACAATTTTAGCGCAGTTTTGGAGGGACAGAAACAGGGCAGGGCCCGTCTTGGTAGCTTCTTTCTGACTCCCGTCACGTGAACACTGGCTACCTGCAACTGCATAATGTTATCACTTCACTGACACAATGGAGACATATTTCACGCCAACAATGGAGATGAAAACTAGCTTTCGGTTAACAGAGATGCAGATCATTTGCCTAATTAATTTCTTTGTGCAACAGGCCACATTCTACGTTCATTTCAGCGAGATGAGTGAAATAAATGTTTTTTTTTAAGCTGCCATCGCCATAGGCTACTAGGCTATTTGCTACGATATTCATCTGTTAGAAATAGAACAAGTTGCTATTTCCTTTTTTTTTCGTGCAGTGGATTAGGCTATCAAATCGCTCGTTTGAACAGTAACAGTAATACACTTAATTCGTGGTTTTAAATATAGTTGTTTCTGGCCTACCCACGAGAGGTTCCGTTTGGGTGGCCGTGATTTGTTCAAGTAAGAGTTGTTCCTGGACCAACATTCTAAAGACGGTCCTGGACCAACAACTTTTTAACCAATCACAGCCTTGTGATGTCATCAATGTGAGTCTTCTGCTTCTCCCATTGCCATTTTGAAATTTCCCTCCAGAAACAACCAGTGGATCACCAACTTGTATCTCAATAAAGGTAGGTCCTTGCATATTTGTGTGTAAAATAGTTGTAAAATAAAGTAATTCCGAGTGGAATCTGAATATATGCACCTTAGATTTTATTTTTTTATTTTCGTTTTAGTTGACTTGGTTCCATGTTTGTCTAATGTTAGCTGCCAGGCTAGGGACCATACATTTACTGTAATACATTAGCTTCCTAATAGGTAGGTGCAGCATGCAACTATGTGAAGTGCCAAGCCGGTGTTATGTTAGTTAACTTGCTAAGGAGCACACTTTTGGACTACTAATGTAGCTTGGTAATAGGCTAAAGCAGTAGCTTTTGTGTGTACATGGTCCTGGAGCGACGTTACCATGTTGGTCTTGGACCGTCTTTACAATGTTGGTCCAGGACCCACATTGTCATGTTTGTCCAGGACCGTCATTACAATGTTGGTCCAGGACCGGCTTTACAATGTTGGTCCAGGACCCACATTGTCATGTTTGTCCAGGACCGTCTTTACAATGTTGGTCCAGGACCCACGTTGTCGTGTTTGTCCAAGACTGTCATTACAATGTTGGTCCAGGACCGTCTTTACAATGTTGGTCCAGGACCGACATTGTCATCTTTGTCCAGGACCGTCTTTCCAATGTTGGTCCAGGACCGACTTTATAGCTTGCTAATAGGCAATACAAATCTGTCAGTTGTCGTTAGACTGTTTTTCTTTTTTGCTACATTTCTGAGAAACTTGCCATGTTTAAACCTTTATACAACTAGATGTACCGCAGAACGGTACAAAATATGACCGCCGCCCAGTCCAGCACATTTTTTCCACAAAAAGAAATCACGCTGAAAGGCCTATATGATTCTAACTGTCTCACTAAATTGCATTATCCACACTCAATTCTCACTGGTATCTGCTAGACAACAAGTACCAAAACATGATTAGTTCATAGATTTCACATGTAAAATTCATTTTATACAACCCCACCTCCATCTTGCCTGTTCATAATTCTGAGAAATTCTTGATTGTTTGTGTTATGTTTATGTTATGTGTGTGTGTGTGTGTGTGTGCTTGTGTGTGTGCCTGCGTATGTGCCTGTGCATGCAATGCAACATCCTGTGCATGTCTACTGTGTGAGTATGTGTCATACGTATGATTACTGTGAATGTATGTGTGTGTGTGTGTGTATCTGTTTGTGCACATGTGTGCACATGAAATGGGTTAACATGACCCCTGGAGGCAAACATACGGAAAAAAATGGTCATCCTAGGCCCTACAGTTCACAGAGATATTCACAGAGAACTGTGTCTGCCCTACCCTCCTTTCGGGGGGTCCAGTCCAGCGGGGGGGCTACAGATCAAAACGAAAAATGACGGTTCCATGCTATCCATGTGGGGGTACATGCCCACCAAGTTTTGTGTACCCCGGTCTTTCAGTGTCCCGGGAATCCTTGTTGGTGTACGTCATTAAATGTACACATAAATTATTTTATTGTAAGGCCCCCCATCAACGAAAGTACACAAAACTTCGCATGCATTCGGAGGGTGTCACAATGATCCTACACTTTTAATTTCGTGCAGTTTTGACCTTGTCAGCCAGAGATATTGTGATGAAAACACCACATTTTTTGCTTTTGAATTTTTAACTAGGTGGCGCTATACATGAAATAAGTGGTAATGGGATGGGTTGACATGCCCCCTTAAGACCAACATATATAAAAAAGGTGGACCTCCTAGGCCCTACGGTTCTCGAGATATTCACAGAAAACTGTCTCCGGCCACCTACAGGCCAGTTGGTGTATAGTAACATAAATTAATTTATTGTGTGGCCCCCCATGAACGGAATTCCACAAAACTTGGCGTGCATACAGAGGGTGTCATAATGATCCTACACTTCCAATTTCGTGCAGTTTTGACTATGTTAGGTCACAGATACCTTCAATTACAACACCTCATTTTTACTTTTTTGTGTTTAACTAGGTGGCGTTATACATGAAATGAGTGGTTATGGAATGGGTTGACATGGCCCCTTGAGATCAATATACAAAAAAAAATGGTCCTCCTAAACCCTACGGTTTTCGAGATATTCACAGAAAACTGTGTCTGCCCTACCCTCCTTTCGGGGGGTCCAGTCCAGCGGGGGGGGGGGCTACAGATCAAAACGAAAAACGATGGTTCCATGCTATCCATGTGGGGTTACATGCCCACCAAGTTTCGTGTACCCCGGTCTTTCAGTGTCCCGGGAATCATTGACGGAAATTTGGGCATGCGAAAAAGAAAAAAAGAAAAAGAAAAAAAAAATCTGACTAAACCTATATGATCGCCGCTTCGCTGCGCGGCGATCATAATTATATATGGCTTGGTGACACCTATACAGGTAAATTCAGAGATTCTTAGAAAAGTGTATGGCTCCATTCTCTAACAACTTGTAAAGGGACTTTGTGCACAATCCCAGATACAGGACAAAAACAAGCAAAAGTGTTTAGGAAAAAGTCCACACACTCCTTGGTATTTTCTTTTCTTGATTTATTTTCTCATAGTTTGGCAAGACGTTATGACCTTGATTGTTCTTCCTCAGATTCACTGCAAACACAGGCATTGCACATGGTCTAAATCACCTGGCCTACAGTATAGGGGGGAGCCAGCTCAGTAACTCATTAACCCTTACAGGTATGGCAGGCAAGCTTGTGGCGTGACTAATGCCAAACAAAGTAGAACTTTATACAAGACCAGAACAGATCTCTAGTGTATACAAATGCAGATTTGAAAAAATATACAGTTCAATCATTCATTAGACTTTCTGTTCACAGTCCATATTACAAGTTCATATTACAGAAAAGGTCTGATTACAAAATCTTCATTAAGCCCTCTTGGGGCTAAAGTTCCCTGGTGGTAGATCTAAGAAGCCTCTCTTTTTAAAAGCTGACTGTCTATGTCCCCTCCTCTTTGGTGGTTTTTGACTTGTTTTATCCCTATGAACCTCCAATTTGTTTAAATGAACCACCAGGGGACTCTTATCATGATTGTTTCTGATGTTGCTTCTGTGTTCACATTCTTGTCTTCAGAGCCCTGCGTGTTTTTCCTACATATGCTTTCCCACAGGGACATTTGATCAAATATACCTAATTAGTAGTGCTGCATATGATTTTTCCTTTAACCCATAAACCCATTAACCCATAAGTTCTTTTCCTGTTATAGGGTGATTAAAGGAGTGACATTTGTGTGTGAAATTGTCCTGTGCTCAGTGCCCACATGGATCATTTCCATCTGGAAATATTGCGGTGTTGGTGCAGGTGGGCAGTCTGTTTTCATAGTCTCTGATGTTGTCTGGCCTCTTGTAGAAAATTAAAAATATAATATAAAATATAATATATAGAAAAAATATATATTGACAAATATGACAAAAAATATTAAATTGAAATATAATTCAATATATTTTTCCAAATAAGTACTCTTACCGGCCCACACTCCATCAGTCTCCATAGCTTAACATGGCAAAAGTCAATCCCCTACTAACCTTATCTTTCTTAAACTGCTGTTCCATGTCCCACCCCCTTAAATTATAGTATAAACAGATTAATGAGGAGAAAAATAAACTGAAACAGTGATGTATCACTTGTGTAGCAGACGTTACTGCCATTGCACAAGGCTATTGACCATTCATTTGGGTCCAGACCAGAGCAGAGTGCTATTTCTTATGATGGACCTGGGCCAGCTTCCCTGTGATGGACCTGGACCAACTTTCTTATGATGAGCCTGGACCAACATCCCTGCGATTGACCTGGACCAGCTTCACTGTGATGGACCTGGGTTAACTTCCTTATGATGGACCTGGACCAACTTCCCTGTGATTGACCTGGACCAGCTTCACTGTGATGGGCCTGGACCAGCTTCCTTCTGATGGACCTGAACCAGCTTCACTGTGATGGACCTGGACAAACTTCCCTATGATGGACCTGGAATAAACAAAGCAGAAAAAAGATTTTGCAGCTTATTGTATAAAGGTTTAAACATGGCAAGTTTCTCAGAAATGTAGGAAGAAAAAAAATCAGTCTAACGACAACTGACAGATCTGTATTGCCTAATAGCAAGCAATTTTTTTGTATTTTACCTAGCCTAGCAGCTAACATTAGCACTAATTACCATGGCAACAAGATTGCTAAATGAGCTTCAAAGCTATATCAACTATTGGGTCTCTTCTTGGTAATAGGCTAAAGCAGTCACTTTTGTTTGTTGTACATCTTCCAGGAGTGACCACCATTTTGGTCCAGGACTGTCTTTACAATGTTGGTCCAGGATCAACATGGCGATGTTGGTCCAGGATTAACATTGTAAAAACGGTGCTGGACCAAAATTCTAAAGACGGTCCCTGACCAACATTGTAAAGACGGTCCTGGACCAACATTGTAAAGACAACATTGTAAAGTCGGTCCTGGACCAACATTGTAATGACGGTTCTGGACAAACATGACAATGTCGGTCCTGGACAAACATGACAATGTGGGTCCTGGACCAACATTGTAAAGATGGTCCTGGACAAACATGACAATGTGGGTCCTGGACCAACATTGTAATGACGGTCCTGGACAAACATGACAATGTGGGTCCTGGACCAACATTGTAAAGACGGTCCAAGACCAACATGGCAACGTCGCTCCAGGACCATGTACACACAAAAGCTACTGCTTTAGCCTATTACCAAGCTACATTAGTAGTCCAAAAGTGTGCTCCTTAGCAAGTGAACTAACATAACACCGGGTTGGCACTTCACATAGTTGCATGCTGCACCTACCTATTAGCAAGCTAATTTGGTAGCATAAATTTATGTTCCCTAGCCTAGCCTCTAACATAATAACAGCGGCACCAAGATTGCTAAATGAGCTTCAAAGCTACTTCAACTACTGTATCCCTTCGAAATAAGTTATTTAAAAGATGCATAGCCACTGAATTACCTATTAGGAAGCTAATGTATTACAGTAAATGTAATGTCCCTAGCCTGGCAGCTAACATTAGACAAACATGGAACCAAGTCAACTAAAACGAAAATAAAAAAATAAAATCTAAGGTGCATATATTCAGATTCCACTCGGAATTACTTTATTTTACAACTATTTTACACACAAATATGCAAGGACCTACCTTTATTGAGATACAAGTTGGTGATCCACTGGTTGTTTCTGGAGGGAAATTTCAAAATGGCAATGGGAGAAGCAGAAGACTCACATTGATGACATCACAAGGCTGTGATTGGTTAAAGAGTTGTTGGTCCAGGACCGTCTTTAGAATGTTGGTCCAGGAACAACTCTTACTTGAACAAATCACGGTCACCGTTCAGTTTGTCAGTTTCACTTGCGCAGACACGTAGGCCTACATTGACACGCTACATGGACACTCTACTAGGCAATTTAATGTTATGCTTCTATATTTTATGACACCAAAATTAAGAAGTATGCTATATCTTGATCGGGAAAACTTTTAGTTTCTTTTTCTTTCAATCCGATAAGCCTGCTGCAAATTACTGTAACAGACAGAAGCACGGCAGGGCACGCCCCAAATGAAAATGAATGAATGGAACCTCGCTTCTCGCGTCAGTCAGGAAAAACACTGTTCACCAAGTCACGATGATCAGCTATCCAGCAGCTGTGTGTGATGTTTAGCCTAGGTTAAGTGTAATCTTAAAAAGAACTAATATTGCCTGGCAATACTACATTGACATGGCGGCGGCCATGTCTCCAGGCATTTTGGTGTTAAAGTTAACGTTAGTTTGCTTTGCATGTGAACATGACGTAATGCAACTTGCGATGTATGACACGAAGCAGTAGCCTAACATTCCCTTGCACTAAAATTAGCATTACACATAATTTAGATATTAAAATCATATAGCAAATTATAGCCTAATGACATACTTCAATTATAGCCTTATGATATATTACAAAAAAAAGAGTTCTCGACTAGTCATCGCGAGTGCGAATGCACGAGTCCGAGTCCAAGTTCGAGTCAAGTCACGAGTCTCTAAATTTAGCTAATGACTCAGACTCGAGTTCGAGTCTCGGACTCGAGTACTACAACACAAATAGTAATGAATAAAAGTGGCAGATAGTAATGAATAAAAGCTTGAGGGACAAATAACAATATAAAAAGGTAAAATATAAAATGTAAGAAATATGAAAATATAGGAACACTGGTGGACTGGAAGGTTATGGGTTTGAACCCCGGGGGTTGTCTCCGCAATGGTGCCCTGTCTGGGAAAGGGGCTTAACCTTGAGTTGCTCCACAGCTTTCCTTCCTGTAACTCGCTCTCTATTCATTCTGAATAAGACATCTGCCTCGTGACAAATGAAGATTGATTCCTAAAACCAGATATCTCCATTTTTCAGGATAATCTTTTAAGGGCAGTCTTTCTTTGTTGACATAAATAAAATTGCAATTGGATTGTTTTGATTAAGTACACATATAAGAACAAGTCAACTGCAGTTCCACTGATATGACCTGGAAAACAAAATAAAAAAAATTATGAAAATGCATTACAATGGATATGTCTTTTGGAACCAAACTTAAATAGAGTAGCGTAAAAGCTAGCATTGACAGACAGCACAGACAAAAAGACCAGCATCGATCAGGCACAGGAAGTGCACATAGCCAGCATAGCCAGTCAGAACAGACAGCTCGCTCACTTCCTCTGTTCTTGTCATCCATAAGATGTTCTCAGTGGATTTCACAGACTCTCATCACTCACCCCTCAGCAGACTGTATCAGCGGTGCTGGCTTTCCCTCTTGCACACCAGCGTATCGTCATTCAGGTTATCTGAGGAGAGGTCCTCAGCAGGAAGACAGCCCACTTGACGGGCATCTATCACATTCACAACCCTTTACATTCAGAACTACTGTATAACATTACCGCTCCTCTGTCACAACCCCTTGTTTGATGGTGGTGTGTGCGGTTGTGTTAAAAAACAATGGAATCCAAGGTGTCGAAAGCGGAGTGTGCCACATTCATGTGGGCACCTTAACCCATAATAACCTCTTGGCATCATCAAAACCTTCCACATTCAGCACTACTCCTGCCCTGTCACAATGCAGACTGACACACACACACACCACCATATAACTAATGCCCTGCTAGCTACAGTAATCCCTCCTCAATGAAATGGAAGAGCTAACTGCACTAATCAGACTGCAGAGGGAAGACTCCCGGCTCTGCTCGCGCGTGCCGCTGGGCGCGCTGCAGTGAGTGAGAGCGGACAGGAGGGTGGAGGAGAGTGGTCAGAGGAAGTGTGGGGGACGTGTGATATATGGAAATAACAGATTTGGCACGTGCTAAAGAGCAACGCTGCACTCCGAACACTGAGTTGCATTCGTCGAGTTAGCGTTTGGCCCTTTTACCTCCCCAGGAAGTTCTCGCTTGTCATTGCGATTACTGTGTACATCCCTCTGGCGGCCAGTTTGCTCCTCCACACGGGAGTGAGTCAGCTGCAGACATGGCATCCCCAAGCCCTCCTCCTCAGCTCTGGGTACCTCAATACCACCTCCTTGTTTGCTTCTCTGCCCAAATTCAAACAGTATGTAAATTGCCACACTAGAGACAATAGAACCTTCGATTTACTTCATGCAAACACAAAGGATGCATACAGATCATCACCTCTGCCCCCACAAGACCTTTGCGATTAGAATCTTGTTTTAATCTGCTCCCTGGCTACATACCTTTGGTGAACAAACAACCAAGAGCCATGTGAGGAGATGACCCAGCTCAGAGCTGGTGCTCAGAGAATGCCTTTAGCCACCACAGACTGGGGCCTGTTTGGTAAGCAGTCCACGCAGGGAGGATGTGGACAGGTTGACAACCTGCATCACGGACTACATGAATTTCTGTGTGTATAACACTGTGCCTGTCAGGAGGCTACTATGATTCCCACACACAACACACCCTGGGTGGCCCCTGAGCCTAGGGCACTACTGAAGGAGAAGGAGAGGGGGTTTGAGAGGAGAGTGGACAGGTCTGGAGGAGTCCTAAAACAAGGCCACAGAAAAGCTAGCGGAAGTTGCCCTGAATCTGGAGGCAGGAAGTGTGGGAAACGAAACAAACAAAATGTTTCTTTTCAACCGTCTGGATGCTGCCCCCCCCGCCCCCACCCCAGACACAGCCCCCCAGAGCGCAGACCTGTCAGGGCTACTCCACTAGTACATGTACACTTAGGGCTGAGCTACACCAGGCGCGTAACTGAAGCGTTCCGTTCGCGTTGCGTCTGCTGCAACAATTAGCTTCTATTATAATCAATGGAAGTAGCTACACCAGACGTGACAGTGGGGCGTACGTTCGAAAAAAATAGACCATTCATCTAAAATGGATTTTACACGTCGCGAACGGAACGCTTCAGTTACGCGCCTGGTGTAGCTCATACCTTATGCATTTAGCCGGCGCTTTTTCTCCAAAGCGACTTGTCAATGTCAATTATATTACAAAGACCATTGTCCTCAGAGCAACTCAGGGTTAAGTGTCTTGCTCAAGGGCACAACGGTGGAAGCTGGGAATTGAACCCACAACTTTTGTGGCTACTGCAGTACGTAGGGCCCCACAAGTTAATCAAGGCCCCCCTTCCGTCTTCGCTAACGACAGGTATACAGTTACAGCGACAGTGTCTCATAGCCTACACTAAGGAGACGAAACCGAATGTGAAATGGAAGAAGAAACTTTACCAGAATGTTCCTTTGGGACATGAGAAACAGAAAAAGAAGATTCTTCACCAGAATAAACTGCGGGAACAGCAGTTGGGTAAACGTGTTCGTTCTTCAGTTTGATGTCAACAAATAATCTGAGTAGTAAATAGTAATTCAACTAATCTGTTTAATGTGCATCTGTCCAGCGAATGTTGCTGGCCTAACAGGGCAGTGAATCCCCTAATCTGGCTTGTTTGCCAGCCTTTCCCAGTCAGAGTACTTCGCAAATGTTGTGAACTGCATATTCCGTTTTTTGAATGCCAGGCCACTGGCTACATTAAAAAAATGAAACCCTATGTGTGTGTGTGTGTGTGTGTGTGTGTGTGTGTGTGTGTGTGTGTGTGTGTGTGTGCGTGCGCAGTGCGCTTATGGGTGGACGTAGTGAGTGGAAGTTCCAAACGCAGGGCGACTCTCAGGCTAGGATACTAAGTGTCTGCCTGATGGACAGGGATTTCTGTCCCATATCTAGCCCATGTCTAGCCCATGTCCATATTGCTTGAGTCAGCCTGGGGGGGCTGCCGCTGCACTGCTCACAGGAGAAGCCAATAGATGTTGGGGGGGGCGGGGGGGGCTGCCACTGCACTGCTCACAGTAGAAGCCAATAGATGTGTTAAAAACAACGCAAGTGCATTGTTTTTAAATTGTTGCACATTTTGTTTTAAGAGTGTATTCACACATGAGAAGAACATGTAGCCTAAATAGTTAGTCCAGTTTGATCACATCTAAAAACTAATGTAGCGATTGATGACAAGACAGGTCAGTTCAATAGCTTTAATAGGGAAGAGGAGGACAAAGACACCAACACAGAGAAGAACACACAAGGGTAGTCACTAACACACACACAATACACAATCAGGGTCATCACACACACCAACATGAGGATAACACAGGAGGCACAACCAAGGACTACACACTGACTACAGTTTTTGCTTTGCAGTTTTGCAAAGCTATCGCTTTGACCTGCTTACAGTTTTTCTCAATTGTTTACACACAATTACAGGTACTTGAGACACAATGACCACAACATGTAACTCGTGCATCAACCCCATGAACCAATTCTGCTAAACCACAAGCACATTTTGCTGCTTTACACTCAAGTTGCAGTTCTAAAGCACACTTTTTTCAAAACCCTACACACAATTCTCTGCATTTGGCACAATTTTCATGAAGAAGATCTCTTGTTTTCACAAGGAACACACTGCCATTCAAATTCTAAAGTTAATTGCCTTATGCACACTGAATCACATGGGCAAACACCTGTCACACAGTTTTACAATTAGCAATCAGAGCTTTAGCATAATGCTTGTGATGTGGATGAAGAGCTGTGGCCAGACCGAAACAGAAGAGAGGATCCAGCATAGTTTTTTTTTTATTTTTTTTTTTTACTTAACTGTATACAGTAAATTCTTCTGTTGTATGTAAACCATCTTGTTTTTGTGGGGGAAAATAAAAATATATTTGTTACAGTGTACTTGTGTGCTCCGAGTATAAAAAAAATATTCTCAAATATTTTACAACACACTTACAGTATATATGTACTGTCTGTAGTAAGTGTAACACTAATAAAAAAAAGGCCTAAGTCATTATAATGAATGGAGAAGAAGTGTTTTCCATTCATCATAGTGTTTTACATTGAGCATGTCAGTGTTAAACTGGTTCTTATAAATGTCTATTCATATGATGGTTTGTGTGTGTCATTTGAAAACAAAATACCATTTTGAGAAGAAATGTTTTGAATATAAAGTTCATTGCCCATTGTGTGTGTGTGTGTGTGTGTGTTTTTTTTTATTTGTGTGTAGAGTTCTGAGAGTATGAGGCATGCTTTCAGAAAATGTGTGTAAACAATCCAGAAAACCTGTAAAGAAACTGGGCCACTTGGCCTTCATGAACACCTTCTTTGCACACACACACACACACACACACACACACACACACACACACACATGCACGTACACACACACACACACACACACACAGATTACAGTTTTTCTCGATTGCTTTGACCTGCTTAAGGAAACTGGGATCCACTTGGTCTTCATGAACACCTTCTTTGCACACACACACACACACACACACACACACACACACATGCACGTACACACACACACACAGATTACAGTTTTTCTCGATTGCTTTGACCTGCTTAAGGAAACTGGGATCCACTTGGTCTTCATGAACACCTTCTTTGCACAGCAGAAGTCATCTCTTGCAAATGTGTTCACACATTTTCATTGGGTTCACACAGTATTTACATCCTTTTGCAAAACAGTTAACACAGACATCATTCAAAGCCCCCAAACATCTTTTCACAGGTGGTAGATATTTCTTGCAGAAGTCTGAATCTCTGATACACCTGTGTGAAACTCCTTTGCACAATTCTTGAATCAGCAATTATCAGAATCAGCAGAATTATCCATAAGAGATGCCATGTCTGTTCTGTGTTGCTATTTGCAAGTATTTAGCTTAGGCACATTTAGAGAAAGTACTGTATTGCCTATTTTGTTAAGAAAACAAAAGGTGTTTAATGTAGGTCTATTTCGATGAAAAATGAGAAGTTGTAGTTCAATGAAATTAGTTTTGTCTAGGTGCTAACTGTAAGTCTTACATGTCAGTCACAGTTACATCTTGGGAGGAATGAATGCAATTATTTTTTATTCAGTATATTTAGCCTTTTCGCAATTTTGTTTTGATACCAGAAAAAAATTTGAAAGAAATGGAACAGACAGCAAAAATGCTCATTTTGAAAACCAATTTTCAAATACTGTCAAAATTTCAATACTGTCAAGTAAAGTGTAACCCTATATTGTAACGTCGGCGCATGGATTGTGTGCTTGTGATTCCCACGATGTTTCACGCTGGGGATTCTGGGAGAACTTTGGGGTTGGGGTTTGTGTCTGTATTTACTGTTTATGTACTTGATTTAGTGCAGCGTGATTCATTTTTAGTTCTACCTCGTGTGTGACCCTTTGTGTTGGTGTGGCTGTGTCCAACCCTGTGTGTGTAATGAAGTTAGTGTTCTTGACTTCCCTAGTGTGTGCTGTGTTCGGGGTCTGTGTCCCTGCTCCCGACCCTAAATATGCTGTCTCATCAATCGCTACAATATTTTACATTTTGTTGTCCAGTGTGTAATGATTGATTGAAATCACACAGTGATTTGACGACATGATGTTTTGTTCGAATGTGTTTTTGCTGCGTGTTTGAAGTATTTTGAGATAGTAACAGCCTTTTGCAAGCAAAATGTGTCATTTTGGCCAGTGCTTTTGTTCAGACATGGGTGTTAACTGTTTTGAAAATGTGATGAGTTGACGCATCAAAGAGATCGAGAAAAACTGACTAAGGCCCTGTTTAGACGACAACAAAAACAATGCAACCGGTGATGTTTTTCTGTGTTTGACCCTGTCATTTAGACGCAAACGGAGGTTTTATCCCCCCGCAAACGTAGTTTTTAAAAACTCCGGGCTGATTGTTTTTTTGGGAAAACTCTGTTTGTTCGTTTGCGTCTAAAGAGGTACAAACAGAGACTTACAGTATGTGAAAAGGCGGAGATTTTTAGTCAGTTCAAAAGAGAAAGAGGAAGTGATTTGTTGCTGTTGTTGGTATTTTCGTGATTCTGATTGGCTGGGAACGTGGGATTGAGCTTCTCCTTACACTGCCACCAACAGGTTTGGCATGCTCTTGAAGGCACCCGGGTTAGTGCACAATATTATTTTTGAAAACGGAGAGGGTGAAATGTCCGTTTATGAAAATAGCCAGCCACGTGTAAAGGTAGCCTAATACACAACTTACCTAATACATCTTAAATAAAGCCTCAGACATGACTAATTGAACGTTACCACCACATTAGTGTCCCTACATAGCATTCAGGGTGACGATTAGAAGAAGTCCAATCAGCACAACTTGCTGTCGCTGTTCTGCTGTTGAATAGATCAACCAGAACAGACACTCTAACACTTTAACAGGTACTGTCAGTGCCTGATCCGTACCGCCTGTCTGATTTGTTCTGCGCATGCGCATAATTACGTATTAGCATGCCCAACAATTTGCTTGCCCGATTTGTACCAAAGAATCGGCGTTTAACTATTATCACCCGGAGAGAAGAAATACTCTTTTCTGATTGGCTGGTGGGGTGGCTTTTAATTCTGAATAACGGGGCACCTACAGTATGAAGTTTAATCGCCGTTCCATATCAATGCTTATGAATGGTAACTATAACAACGATAGTAGGACGACGGTTGAGCCTGCAGGCAGGTGTCGCAAACAATGGAATCAACTGTAAACATGCTAACTGTCTATGCTATTGCTGTTATAGGGCCAACGCAAGTTGTACAACAAGCTGAACTAGTGATTTTTTTTTTTTAAACGGAACTGCGTGTTTCCTTTGCTTTACAGTGGCAACCGGGTGATAAGCGGGATAACGGCCATCGAGGTGTGTCCAGTTATACGGAATTATTGGACTCTCCGCTGCGCGTCGGGGAGTTCTTTGCCCCTCGCCCTCGTACATTAAGTCCGTATAACAGGACACCTCAGCGGCCGTTATCCCTTACGTAAAACACTTGGAGGCCAAGTGGAACTAACCTGACCCTAGCCAGATGAATGTCGTTCCGCTTAGCTCCGCCTAGCTTCACTCACATCCATCTGGGACCTCTTCCATTGAGAGTGATTTCTCCAACCAACTTTATGGTTTAGCCAATCAGGACGCAGGGCGGGAGTTTCATAGATGTGACATAGCGTAGAAGCGACTGTGAGTCTGTTATTAGCGTCACGGGTTGGCTTCGATGTGAGTGGTTGAAGTAGCACGTCAATAGATGACGGACAAGTGGCTTATTCAATCATATGCAAGCATTTTTTGATTAGGCCCAGCCTTCTGAAGCAACACTTCAATGGATCGGTTCCAGATGGATGAGTGGAGATAGGCGGAGTGAAATTCATCTGGCTATTGCCAGGTTAAAGTGGAACAGCTGGCAGTTCACAACAAGAGTCTGTGTTACAAACTGCATACTTAAACTGCCTGTTGTTCCACTTGAGAGTGAGAGAGGGGCAGCCGTGGCCTACTGGTTAGGGTTTCGGCTTGTAACCGAAGGGTTGCCTGTTCGATCCCCGACCAGTAGGAAAAATGTGGGCAGGGGAAGTGGTTGAGCACTGCTCTCCCATGCCCACATCCACGGCTGAAGTGCCCTTGAGCATGGCACCTAACCCCTCACTGCTCCCCGAGCGCCGCTGTAGCAGGCAGCTCACTGCTCCAGGTTAGTGTGTTCACCTCACTGTGTGTGTGTTTTACTAATTCATTGGGATAAATGCAGAGACCAAATTTCCCTCACGGGATCAAAAGAGTATACTTTTATACTTTTATACTGTGTGTGTGTGACAGAGTGAGAGACGGAACACTTTTGTTATCCAATTGGCATAACATATTAATGACATCTGGACACTAACCAACAGATACAGAGGAGCAGAACAACTGGCAGCTTATGTTTGCAGATCATTAAACAGCTTTGCACTGAACTTCATACATAAACTGCCTCTTGTTCTGCGTAGGTTTCCTAAACAGGTATGCGTGTGCGCAGGACAAATTGTGCAGGCGGTACAGATCGGGCACTGACGCATAGATATACATAATAAAAGATAGATGTCTCGTCCGCGCTGCTGGCCACCTGGAGGCCATCTTGCCACAGTCAGCTCACTCACACATAACATTGTGTTTCAATGGTGCATACTTTTTAAAGCAACACCAAAGAGTTTTTTGTACCTTAAAATAATGTTTCCAAAATTGTTTCAGTGGTTCATCAACTCGTAACAGGGTGAACAGCACTTTTGCATTCGCTTCGCGACCCTCTATCGGCTATAACCGCACTATGCAAGTTTGCGAGATCGGGTAGCGGATCTGTAGTTCGATGGAATGAGACATAAGAAACTACAAATTTGACTTGCTTCTGATGTCGCAATACTGTACATCATACTTTCATAAAATCATGCAACATACTCTATTTTGTCTGTAGACATCGTTATTTCCAAAGCCAGTGCTGGATAAACAAATGCCATGCGTACGACAGGAAAAGTGCTTTGGTGTTAAATAACCATAACTTGCTCAATTTTCTACCAATTTTCAAACGATTTGGTTTGTTATAAACGTCAGAGGTGTAGTTATGACACTGCATACTTATGAATAATTATAACTTCGACATGTTCAAGCATCCAGATTATAGCTATGTTAATAACGTTTGTAAGAAACCAAACCGTTTGTAAAGCCCTCAAGATTTCAGTGAGATAAGAGTATTTGTGTTTGTGCAGATCACTCACCTTACATCAGGTAGGCTACCACAGAGCCCTTTAGCTTGCCTGTGAAAAGATGGCCGCCAGTGATGCCGTTAGAGACTCCGCCATAAGACATCTAGTTTTTATTGTATATCTATGCTGACAGGTACTTCCCAAACATCACCGGAACCGTTCTCACTAGGACTTCCTTCCTCTGCTTTATTCAAAAGCCTCAAGTTCAAATAGTCCGGCCGAAACTAGGCCATGCCACTCTTGCTGGAAAGGACCTTTGACCCTGACTGGAACAAGCAATTAATTCATAAGCTATTGAGGCAGCATAGAATACATTCATCCTATTACTGTAACTAATTCAAACTCAGAAGAATTTTGACAAAGCGAAAGAATACTGAAGAAGTGTAGCTTTAATGCACACCCGAGCACTGGTTCATTAAACAAGCTAACATACTCTGGCTGCTTTCCAGCCTTTAAACCCCTTCAAGTCATCCTAGACTGGACACTCTGGCTTTCCCACCACCTATGTTAATAGATAGCTGACCAGGTCACATATGGTACTTCACCTTTGCCCTCTCATCCTGTTATTCATACATTCTTTAGGTTTTGACATTATTTAGGTTTTGCTTACATTTCCTGGCACCAAACCTTATCTATGACCTTTATTACCAGGTCTGCTCTTTCACTTAAACCAGTCTTCCTTTGCCACACACTAAACATACTACATAATTCAGTTTCACAAAATAATGAAATTACACAAAATAAAGATACTACATAAAAGATATATAAAGATACTACAGGTATGAGAAATGTATAAGTATAAGTATATATACTATTTTGATCCCATGAGGGAAATTTGGTCTCTGCATTTATCCCAATCCGTGAATTAGTGAAACACACTCAGCTCACAGTGAACACACAGTGAGGTGAACACACACTAATCCCGGCACAGTGAGCTGCCTGCAACAACAGCGGCGCTCGGGGAGCAGTGAGGGGTTAGGTGCCTTGCTCAAGGGCACTTCAGCCGTGCCTACTGGTCGGGGTTCAACCAGCGCTAACCAGTAGGCCACGGCTGCCCCAAATAAAATGTGTGAACACATTCGCAAGAGATGACTTCTGCTGTGCAAAGAAAGTAGCCATGAAGACCAAGTGGATTCCAGTTTACTTAAGCAGGTAAAAGCAATCGAGTAAAACTGTATTAACACACAAGGTCAGTGACCAACACACACACAATACACAATCAGGGTAATCACAGACACCAACATGAGGATAACACAAGAGGCACAACCAAAGGAGGACTGCACACTGACCAATACACGTCATGATAAATCTGCAAATAAGACCTAAAACATGACTAACGTACCACCACAACCTCCCTGCAATCTTGCAAACCCCTGCAAACAATCTCCAAGCATAGCATTCTGGATGACAGTCCGGAATACACCGGCACTACAATAATACTAATACTAATACATATCAGTAAATAATTATAATAATTATTATGATAATAATAATAACACCGTCGTCAATATATATTTATTTATGTACATCATGTATCATCATACTGGAGTATTACTGTTTTTGTGTTTGTTTATATTGTTGTTGTCATACTGTAAATTAAAACAAACGTTGTATTGTAGGCTTCTTTTTTATATGTTTATGAGTGGAACCAATGCCACCAAATAGTGAAGTTTTTTTCTTTTAGTCATGCAGCGCTTTTTCTGATAGTCCCCTTGTGCGCGAGGGCACACGCACACACATACACATACACACGAATGATAGAGAGAGAGAGAGAGAGAGAGAGAGTGAGAGTGAGTTGCGCACACAAGTATGACACATTCGCGTGGGTTCGCTCCATAGATGATAGTCCTGTGTATGGGCGCTTTCAGCTCCAAGCGCTCACTTCGCCTACTCCAAGATTTACAATACTTTATTGCTTTCCATATGGTTATTGATTGCCTTCTTTCACGACATGCATTTTAGGGTCACGCCATACCAAAATGCAATTTATGAATGGATGGAAATGCCAGTTTGTATTATAGGACCCTCTCCACAACATCTAGCGGGTAGCCATGAATTTAGCGTTTCATCATCGCATTTCTCTTCTCCGTCCTATCCTTAGCGCATATTGAGAAGCAGGTGCAGAGGCAGCCTTTGGTCTGTGCTGCGCAGAGACTGCTGGCGACTGGGCGCTGAAGACGGACAAACACAGGAAAAGCCAGCCGTACCGACATGGGTATGTGTTCCTAACGTATTCTATGAAACTTGTGTGTCGGAATAGCAAGAGTGTGCTTTAAACAGATTACCGACTACCAAAAATAGAACGATGTTCCCCAAAACATGAAAATATTTGTTTGCGATCTGAAAGATGTCCTGTTTGTTGCAGGGGAGGCTATTTCAAACGTTTTTAAATTCTTAACCAGCCGCCAAAAAAACGCAGAGAATGAGACTTTCAGGGACCGAAAGAAATAGCAATTCTCGTTTGAACTGTTGAGTCTGTTCAACAAAGAGGCGGCACGGGATATCATGTATGCTTAGTTTATGCATTGCAGGCAAATTGTCTGCGATTCCGGAAATAAACTTGTTCCGTTTTTTTTATCTGCTCCTCCGACCAGTTATTAGTAAAAAAGTAAATGCGGCCACAATACTTTAGCATTCCACTAAGCGTGTAAACATGCTCTTGATTTCGCCTCGTTAGCGCAGGGCAGTCCTAATGAGCCGCCGAGGCAAGCCCGTGTTCCTCTCGCCGGCTCCATAATGGTTCTATTGACTAACTAGTCAGGCAGGACCTCAGCAGGTTAAATCCAATTACTGCTCTGTCTGCCGTTTCAGGTCCATCCGTAAGCTGTGCTTGTCTGCTTTCTGGAAGCGACCCCCCCTTATTTTTGCTTATCCCTCCCCCTCTCCTGGAGAGGTCTAACTACGGGGCTGTCACCGGCAGCGCTCAGGGTCGGATGAGCAGTCACTTAGGTCACGCCAAAATATGTGTCAGAATGTCAGGTTTTCAACGTCTCAGTTGGGCTGATATGAAGAAGCACGGGCCATACAGCAGCTGTCCCCTGATGTGACCCTCGTGTGGCGCTGATGTCTCTGGTATTATCGCCACTGTCTTGGTGTGAGGAGTGTGGGAGTAAGTGTCTCAGACCGCCCGAGAGTTGTCATGTTAGACTCAGTGACCGTGCAGAAGGAGCTGTCAAGCTGTCAGACCTGCGCACACCTGACTGGCTTCGTCACGGCCGCTTCTCTTCACCCCCCCGTTGTGCCGGTGGCCATAGTAAAAGCTACTACTGTCACAGCCAGTCGCTGGCGCTGATGTGATCTGATTTGGCCTATCTGTCACGGCTCCGGTCGCTCCCGCGGTCGCGCGCTGCTAGGGGGAGAGAGCAGCACCCGGAGAATATCCCGTGATACCGGCAGT
>NC_055969.1:26837516-26880016 GCF_018492685.1 Alosa sapidissima
TTCTTACAATAGCATAATAGCCAAAAAAATAAAAACAATACATTAATAACAGATGAAATATAGTGCAACAATGACACAAGTCATATAAACACAGCATAACACACACCAGAATAAAAATACAAAGCAACATTACCTAAAGAAACTACCGTTAAAACTACAGGAACTATAAGTGCACTCTGAGAGAACAGACCAGACCTCTGCTAAGGCAATATAGCTCTTGTCTATACCAGTCAGCCCAAAGTTATTCCTATGGAAACCTCTATAAGGTCATATAGCTCTTGTCTAGCCCAAAGTCGTTTCTATGGAAGCCTCTATAAGGCCATATAGATCTTGTCTAGCCCAAAGTCGTTTCTATGGAAGCCTCTATAAGGCCATATAGATCTTGTCTAGCCCAAAGTAATTCCTATGGAAGCCTCTATAAGGCCATATAGATCTTGTCTAGCCCAAAGTCGTTCCTATGGAAGCCTCTATAAGGCCATATACTGTAGATCTTGTCTAGCCCAAAGTCGTTCCTATGGAAACCTCTATAAGGCCATATAGCTCTTGTCTAGCCCAAAGTAATTCCTATAGAAGCCTCTATAAGGTCATATAGCTCTTGTCTAGCCCAAAGTCGTTCCTATGGAAGCCTCTATAAGGCCATATACTGTAGATCTTGTCTAGCCCAAAGTCGTTCCTATGGAAACCTCTATAAGGCCATATACAGTGTAGCTCTTGTCTAGCCCAAAGTCGTTCCTATGGAAGCCTCTATAAGGCCATATAGATCTTGTCTAGCCCAAAGTCGTTTCTATGGAAGCCTCTATAAGGCCATATAGCTCTTGTCTAGCCCAAAGTCATTCCTATGGAAGCCTCTATAAGGCCATATACTGTAGCTCTTGTCTAGCCCAAAGTCGTTTCTATGGAAGCCTCTATAAGGCCATATAGCTCTTGTCTAGCCCAAAGTCGTTTCTATGGAAACCTCTATAAGGCCATATAGCTCTTGTCTAGCCCAGTCAGCCCTGTGGAAGCCTCTATAAGGCCATATAGATCTTGTCTAGCCCAGTCAGCCCTATGGAAACCTCTATAAGGCCATATAGATCTTGTCTAGCCCAGTCAGCCCTATGGAAACCTCTATAAGGCCATATAGATCTTGTCTAGCCCAGTCAGCCCTGTGGAAGCCTCCCTGATAGATGGGTTGGGGAAACCTTTTTTGGAAAGGTTTTGTTCAGTGTTAAATTTGCCTCAAGTAGCCTGCGAAAGGTGTAGGTTTTTGAACATTCTAAGTTCCGCAACAATTGAAGGTTCTAAAATTCTATGTTGAATTCAATGAACCCAGATATTCTTTAGAACGTTCATTTCCCAACATTCCCGTCACACCGGTGTGACGGTACTCCTTTAAGGGTTAAGAAAATGTGAACATTTGTGGTAGATTTCAGAGAAACCATCAGTAGTATCTGCCATGAAGTTAGTGTAGCATTGGAAAACTAATGACTATTTAGTTTAGCTGCTTGTCTATGCACTTAGACAGTGCAATTCAGTAGGCTGAAATGAATTTAGTCCACGGTGATCTTGAGTAATTTTACTCTGCTGGGGCACCTAGATCGAAGTGGAAGAGTTCATTAACCTACGTCGTAAACAGAACTTGTTTATCAAATTGTTTATTGCGTTATCAGGCAACCAGATATCAGTGTCTAATTGGCTTTTGCTATCAACATAAACACAGTCCAATAATCTTAAAATGTATGTCACCTTTAGTGGCATTTTTAGCGGGCAGTAATAGTGTAGGAAGTAGCCGGGTTTGCTTGCAGTAGCCAGAAACATCCTGAGTCTCTCTTAGTGGCCAATGATAGGATAAGTAGCCGGGTTTGCTTGCAGTAGCCAGAAACATTGTGAGGTTCTCTTAGCGGGCAATGAAAGTGTAGGATAAATAGCCGGGTTTGCATGCAGTAGCCAGAATTATCATGAGTTTGATTCTAAGCTGCCACCGTTTGCCCTTGAGCAGGGCACTTAACTCTGTTTGCCCTTGAGCAGGGCTCTTAACTCTGACTTGCTCCGGGGAGTCTGGCCCTGCAATTAGTTGGAATTATCTGTAAGTTGCTTTGGATAAAAGCATCAGCCAAGTCAATATGAGAGCTGTTTGCAATGGTGGGGGAAGTCAATATGGTAGCTGTTGCAATAGTGGGGAAAGTCAAAGGCATTGAGTGAAAGGCATATAAAAATGGCCCATACTATACAAGGTTTCATGCAAATAGGATCTGTAGTTATTGTGTAAACCTGCGCACCAGAGATGGGAAATCTCCAGGAAAATCCAGGAAAATCCAGACTCATTCACGAAGGGAATAGAATCTGGTGACTCATGATTGGGAAACGTTTCCAACACTTGTATCGCGATGGGCACTACAACTTTGAAATCATTGGTCCAGTCTTACCAATCACAATGATCAGAGATTCCTAACATTACTTCCTACTTCACCTAAGCTTTACAAATTGACAATGAACAGCATCAACAGTAAGGAAGCAATGTATGTGGGTCTACCTTTTCTGTAAATACATTTCTGCATTTTTCCAACTGCATTTTTTGATGTTTGCAGTTGGAAAAGTTGCTGCTTCTGTTTATCACAATAAGTTTTGGTTTCGTCTTCCCCTCTCATCGCTGATTGGCCTGACATCTTTGTTGTTTGAGGGAAACGGTTATGAACTATGGTGTTCCAGACTAGATCTGAGGGAAACGGTTATGGACTATAGTGTTCCAGACTAGATCTGAGGGAAACGGTTATGAACTATGGTGTTCCAGACTAGATCTGAGGGAAACGGTTACAGTATGAACTATGGTGTTCCAGATCAAATCTCCCTGAAAGAAGATCTAGGTGGGCGGGGCCAGACTAGGGAAATCTGGCTTCAGAAAGTAAAAGTCCTACATGTATTGGTTCTTCCTGTTCTACTGTACCTGTTCTACCTGTACTTAGTGATTTCACCAATTAGCTCATCTACCTGGCTTGAGCTCATAAGAATCCGCTGTTTTTTACTCAGTAGTTAGAACAGATATGTGGTTGGACTTTTACTTTCTAAAGTTGGCTTTCACATCTCGCACCAACTACACCAAAAACATGCCTCTTGGTCGAGGTACAGTAATAATTAATACATGTGACAGATCGAGGCTGACACAGACGTGGACCGCCCTAACTCAGCAAGCAACTGTGGAAGGTGTTGATGGGTGAGAGTAGTCGACGGGTGACTGTGACCTGTGTGAACTAACGCTGAGCTTGATTAGTGTTATTTTGTCATATAGCTGCTTTTCTTGCAGAATTGCAATTAGACATTGTATGATGTCCTGTTTGTGTGTGTGTGTGTGTGTGTGTGTGTGTGTGTGTGTGTGTGTGTGTGTGTGTTGTATGATGTCTGTGGTTTTCTGTGTGTGTGTGTGTGTGTGTGTGTGTGTGTGTGTGTGTGTGTATGATGTCCTATTTGTGTGTGTGTGTGTTGTATGATGTCCTCTTTGTGTGTGTGTGTGTGTGTGTGTGTGTGTGTGTGTGTATGTGTGTGTGTGTGTGTGTGTGTGTGTGTTGTATGATGTCCTGTTTGTGTGTGTGTGTGTGTGTGTGTGTGTGTGTGTGTGTGTGTGTGTGTGAGGTAGTGTATGATGTCCTGTGGGTGTGTGTGTGTGTATGATGTCCTGTGGTTTTCTATTTTTTGCAGAGCAGCAGACTCCACAACACACTACACACAAACACAAAGAAAAATGTGTGTATGTGTGTGTGTGTGTTTGTGTATGAGTGTGTGTGTGGTGTAAGTGTGTATGAGAGTTAGTAACTGTGTGTGTGTGTGTGTGTGTGTGTGTCAGAGAGACAGAGAGAGAGAGCGTTATTGTGTGTTAGTAACTGTGTGTGTGTGTGTGTGTGTGTGTGTGTGTGTGTGTGTGTGTGTGTGTGTGTGGCCCGTACTCAGCCCTGTGTAAAAATGATATGATTTATCCTGGTGCGTTGCGCAGTGCTTCGCTGGCGGTGCGGCCGATGGCTGAACACTCTGGCTAATAGCCTCTCTGTGAACGCATGCATACACACACACAAACACACACACACACACACACACACACACACACACACACACACACACACACACACACACAGAGTGCTGGAGCGCTACAATGAAATATCAACTTGTGCCCGAGCCAGCAGAGACGACAGCTGAGCATGTTCCAGCTGCCAGGATCCTTCCTGGCTTCAGGGAAAAGGGCAACCAGCAGCCTCCCTGGGTATGCATGGGGGCAACCAGCAGCCTCCCTGGGTATGGGGATGGGGGCAACCAGCAGCCTCCCTGGGTATGGGTATGGGGGCAACCAGCAGCCTCAGTGGGTATGGGGATGGGGATAGGGGCTACCAGCAGCCTCCCTGGGTATGCATGGGGGCTACCAGCAGCCTCCCTGGGTATGGGGATGTTGATGGGAGCTACCAGCAGCCTCCCTGGGTATTGACTGCTCTCTAGAATCTTCTGTGGCAAGAACACCACAACAGAACACTATAATTAGTCACTAGGATACTAGTATTTATCTACTCTACAATTATATAAAAAAAAAAAAAAAAAACAGGTTTGTCTGTGCTCATGTAAACACCATATCCTGAATATGATTCATATCCGGGACACTAAAATGCATGTAAACACAGTCATTGACTCATTTTGGGGAAAATGGCTGCCACGATCCACCATGATTTTGGAGAAGGGCCCTGCCACCTTTTCACAGGTTTTGGAGAAGGGGATTTTTGGAGAAGGGGATTTCACAGGGCTCTTAGATTTGAACTGTCTGGCCGAGCAGTGTGTGTGTCCAGCTTTGTTGCTGGAAGATAATGGTCCATCAGTCTGTTGGTCTGGCAATCTTACCTTGACCTGGTGTTGGTCTGTGTGTACTTCAGCGAGCCCAAAACCTGTTGACCTGTTGTTAATGGTGTGTTGTGAATGCTACGACCTAAACTGGTATGTAGCGATCACTTCCTCCTATTCACATTGCCTGCACCTCAGCAGTAGGCAAACATCAGACATCCTGAGGCAGCTCTGCCTGCACATTTGAGCAGGAATATTTCTGGTGCCATTTTGTGATATGGTTCATTGTTGGGTCCTGTAGAGAAGGTATTTATATTTAATCACTCAGACTGAGATGACCGAAGCGGTAGTCTAAAAATCATTTTGGAGATGAAGCCTCATGTTTAAATATAGTCAAGTAGTCTTTACTCTCTTTTTTCTGGCTCTGACAAAATGTGTGTGTGAGTGTGTGTGTGTGTGTGTGTTGTCCAAGGCGCATTAGTATGCAGCCTGGCGGAGAGTTGTGTTGGCATAACGATTTATTTTGCTTAATTTATCATTGCTCTGTTGATCCAGTCCAATGTCAGCCGCTCTAATCGCCCTTATCTCCGAGCCGCTCCGACCTCGCCGAGTGAGAGCAACAGTTCCTCTGCGCGTAAGTTATCCTCTAGTGTGTAATCACGGCCCGGTGACACGACACTAAGCAGTGCGGCCGCCACTTGAGAGAGTGGACACAGGGGGATTACACGTCCGGGCCAAGCGAGAGGATAATGACCGCGTGAGGATAATGACCGCGTGATCAATCTAAAGTCACAGATAGCGGAGTGGAATGCGGAGATGGCTCTGAGGTAGTGTGTGTGTGTGTGTGTGTGTCTGAGGTAGTGGTAGTCCTGCAGCAGTACACTGATTTATTGTGGACTGGATAGTGTGTAATTAGCATAACTGACAAGAGAAAGTGAGTAAGTGAGAGAAAAAAAGAGAGAGAGAGAGTGTGTGTGTGTGTGTGTGTGTGTGTGTAGTGACAGAGGAAGAGACAGGAGAGTGCTCTCCACCTCACCTGGGTGAGATATAGCTCTAATTTATCTTAGGGTTTCAAAGGGAGACACAGCCAAACACACATACACACACACACACACACACTTGCAAACCCCATAAATATATGAAGATGAACAGCAGCACATTCCATCATTGGTATGCTAGTTTAGATAACATTTCAAAATGACTTATAGCGCAATACACTATATACAATGGCAATACACAGTTGTTAAAGCTATCCACACCGCATCCCATAATACTGGCCAGCTTTATATAAAGAACAAATGACCAAACCTGATAGTGTCATTAGCCTGCAGTATTGGACACACACACACACACACACACACACATACACACACACACACTGATAGTATCATTAGCCTGCAGTATTGGACACACATACACACATACACACACACACACACACACACACACACACATTAGCCTGCGGTATTGGGAGCTCAGTTGTAATGGGACTAGTACTTTTCCTCAGCACACGGCACGTCAGAATAGACCATGGGCCCATACACACACACACACACACACACACACACACACATACACACACGCACACACACACACATATACACTCCCCCCCACACACACACACACACAGAATAGACCATGGTCCAGCTGGAGCTGGTGCACAAGCAGGTGTGCTGTCGTGCGTTTTCATGCATCAAGGCTCGCCCACTTTGTGACTTGTGTTTGCTTGTGCACGCTGATTGTGTTGCCCACAGCCTCAATTCCACATGTGGCCCATACCAATGCACCCCCCCCACCACCACCACCACCACCGTCATCCTCACACACACACATGCACAAACACACTCACACACACAATAACATGCACACACACACACACACACACACACACACACACACATACCTACTCTCACACACACACAGGCACACACTTACACACACTCTCTCTCACACACACACACACATACATGTATTATTCTCTCTCTCTATCTCTCTCTCTCTCTCTCTCTCCCTTTGCCTCTGTCTTTCACTCTCTCTTTTTGTCCTTGATGTATGCTGCAACAAACACAAAACACACACACACACACACACACACACACACTCATTTCCTTGCTCTGAAACATGCGACGACAGCGGCAGATGTCAGCGAGTGAGGAATCGATGGAAGCAGCCGGCGGCAGCGGGTGTCTGTGAATAAAGTGCCGCTGCTGCCGCCACCACGGCTCCGAGTTTAGCCGTGTAATTGCTGGCGGAACCACGCTGATTGCCGGGCAGTAACCAGACAAGGCAGTGGTGGTGGGGAGACAGCTCTGTTAAAGACCAGACGCAGTGGTGGTCGGAAGACAGCTCTGTTAAAGGCAGTCTTTGTGAATGCTCCCGCGGGGGGGGGGGGGGGCGGGAGGTTGGGCAGCCATTTTTTATTTTGATTACCACGACTTGGACGGAAAGCGAAAGACAATCATTTATAAAGCCCAGTTATCACGGGTGGTTGTCCGGCTTGCCGGTCGGATGGATGTAATTTTAAGGAAAAATGGTCTGTGCCTGTTTGTGTGAACTGGGCTGTAAAGACGAGCCTGCCAGGCGCTCTCCTCTGTCCACACCTCATAGGCTCTCGTCGTTATCTCACGCTGTTCCACCGAGGCGGCGGCTCACAGACACAGAGACAGGCCACTGAGCAACGACTATTTGATCCTCCATTATTCATTTCAGACATGACATTAAAGTTTACAATGAAAACAAAAAAAAGAGCTGAATACTCTCGCTTCAAAGCAAACATGTTCTGCAGGTAGTGAGCTGATATTTACTCTAAAAAATGGTCGCCCCCCCCCCCACCCCCCCACGCCCTTGTCAAGCTAACTCAGGAGATTCTATATTTTACACCATCACATCAGTCAACGGAATTCGTTATTCTCTAGCATATGTGGCATTAAGTATTCTGGCATAATAGACTGAACTAATTCTGCGCTACCTATTGAGACCTTCCCTGAGGGAGGACAGTCTGCAGAGTGCTTTGTACTGGGAGTCTGAGGGAATCTGAAACATGTTAATGCAGAAGCTGCCTCCTGTGATGTGATGTGGTGTGATGTGATGTGGTGTGGTGTGATGTGATGTGGTGTGATGTGATGTGATATGGTGTGATGTGGTGTGATGTGGTGTGATGTGATGTGGTGTGATGTGGTGTGATGTGATGTGGTGTGATGTGGTGTGATGTGGTGTGGTGTGATGTGGTGTGATGTGGTGTGATGTGATGTGATGTGATGTGGTGTGATGTGATGTGGTGTGATGTGATGTGATGTGATGTGGTGTGGTGTGGTGTGATGTGGTGTGGTGTGATGTGATGTGATGTGGTGTGGTGTGGTGTGATGTGGTGTGATGTGATGTGGTGTGATGTGATGTGGTGTGGTGTGGTGTGGTGTGGTGTGGTGTGATGTGATGTGGTGTGGTGTGGTGTGGTGTGATGTGGTGTGGTGTGGTGTGGTGTGATGTGGTGTGGTGTGATGTGATGTGATGTGATGTGATGTGATGTGATGTGGTGTGGTGTGGTGTGGTGTGATGTGATGTGATGTGGTGTGATGTGGTGTGGTGTGATGTGATGTGATGTGATGTGATGTGGTGTGGTGTGGTGTGGTGTGATGTGATGTGATGTGATGTGGTGTGGTGTGGTGTGATGTGATGTGATGTGGTGTGATGTGATGTGGTGCGTCTCCATCACTCTCAGCAGGTTCAGGGAGATGGCTTCCTGTGTCTTATAGAGGGGGGGGGGGGGGGGGGGGGGGGGCTGACTGATTCGGTTTGTGATTGGGTTTTCCTGTGACAGAAAATTGTTCCTGTGACTGACTGTGTTTCTTTTGGTTTGATTGGATGTGTGTGTCTGTGTGTGTGTGTGTGTGTGTGTGTGTTTCCTTTGGTTTGACTGGATGTGCATATGTATGTGTGTGTGTTTCGTGTGGTTTGACTGGATGTGCATGTGTGTGTGTGTTCCTTGCAGTGTGGTTGAATGCATGCCCTTTCTGTTGTGTGACGTTTTTTATTTCCTGTAATGTGGCAGGTTACATATGGTGCGATGTGAGGTGTCTTGTAATGTAATGTAATGTAAAATATAATGTGGAACCATAGTCCTAAAATAATGTTTTAATTTTGTTAACCATGTTGTTGAGGTGATGGGGGACATTCAAAGTAAGGAATGACAAAAGCAGTTTGAGTTTGACTGGTGACATGCCCTGTGTGTGTGTGTGTGTGTGTGTGTGTGTGTGTGTGTGTGTGTTCTCAGCAGGTTCCGTGATTGTCAGGCAGCAGCTGCTGTGTGTCCTGCTGCAGACTCTCTTCACCCTGCTGGTGCTGCAGCCCTCGTCGGGCGAGCGCTCCTGTCCGCTCAGCTGTCGCTGTGAGGGTAAGATCGTCCACTGCGACTCGCTGGCCTTCCTGGAGGTCCCGGAGAACATCTCCGTAGGTTGCCAGGGCTTGTCCCTGCGCGCCAACCAGCTGCACACGCTGCTGCCCTACCAGTTTGCCCACCTGAACCAGCTGCTGTGGCTCTACCTGGACCACAACCAGATTGCCCAGGTGGACAGCCGAGCCTTCCAGGGCTTGCGTCGAATCAAGGAAATCATCCTGAGCACCAATCAGATCTCGCAGCTCCACAACGCCACCTTCCATGGCGTTCCCAACCTGCGCAGCCTCGACCTGTCCTACAACAAGCTAGAGTCGCTGCCGCCCGGACAGTTCCACGGCCTGCGCAAGCTGCAGAACCTTCACCTGCGCTCCAACCTCCTGCGGGACCTCCCGTTGAGGGTGTTCCTGGAGTGCCGCAGCCTGGAGTTCCTGGACCTGGGCTACAACCGTCTGCGGGTGCTGACCCGCACCATGTTCCTGGGTCTCTCCCGGCTCATGGAGCTTCACCTGGAACACAACCAGTTCTCCCGCATCAACTTCTTCCTGTTCCCGCGGCTCACCAACCTGAGGGCGCTGTACCTGCAGTGGAACCGGATCCGCGGGGTCAACCAGGGACTGCCCTGGGCCTGGCACACCTTGCAGAAGCTGGACCTTTCCGGCAACGAGATCCAGGTGCTGGACCCGGTGGTGTTCCAGTGTCTGCCCAACCTGCAAGTGCTCAACCTGGAGTCCAACAAGCTGGCCAATGTGTCCATGGAAACGGTGGTGGCCTGGGACTCGCTGACCGCCGTCAGCCTGGCCGGCAACATGTGGGACTGCGGCCCCGGCATCTGCCCTCTGGTCAACTGGCTGCGGAACTTCCGGGGCACCAAGGATACGAGCATCATCTGCAGCACGCCCAAGCACCTGCAGGGTGAGAAGGTTCTGGAAGCCACACGGAACCTCGCCGACTGCGAGGACACGGAGCTCTACGAGAGCACCACCTTCCCGCCAGCCATAGAGCCCGACACCCCGGAACCCACCCCTGAACCAACCACCCCCTACACCAGCCCCCTTGCCCCCCTGCGCCCCCCTGCCACCCCTACCCCCAGACCTCCCATGGCGCCTCCACCTTTACCCCAGCCGAACGCCCCCAGCCGCAGTGGATCCGACCAACGAGCCCCTCGCCGTCCTCCCCCTCCTCCTCAAACCACCCCCGCGTCCGAGAGCCTCCCGTTGACTTTTCCTCCAGAGCCCGAGCGCATCTCCTTCCACAAAGTGGTAGTGGGCAGCGTGGCGCTGTTCTTCTCCGTGTCGCTCATCTCCACGGTGGTGTACGTGTTCTGGAAGCGGCTGCCGGCGCTGGCCCGACTGTTCCAGCAGCAGGCCACCGTGGGGCGCAAGCGGCGGAAAAAGAGTCCCGAGCCGGAGCAGAACCTCAGCTCCCAGCTCCAGGAGTACTACATGAGTTACAACCCCGCCGCTACGCCCGAGAGCATAGACGTGCTGGCCAACGGCGGCACGGGAGCCTGCACGTGCACCATCTCGGGCTCGAGGGAATGCGAGGTATGACCCTCTCCTCTCCCTCCTCCTCCTCCTCCTCCTCTTCATCCTCCTCAAACGCAGCCTAGGCAACCAAATCAAACAGTCAGATGTGTCGAGCAGTGGAGCGAGAGGTAAATCCTGCACCAGGCATGTCTCTGGATACCTATATGAAGTGGGGACAAGCACCCTTGGCTCTGTTGCTTAGCTTAGCTTAGCTTAGCTTAGCCATTCAATGTGAGGCCCCCTCACTTTCCCTCCGCTAACTCTCTCCCCGTTTCCACCAAGACAGGTCAGAACCCGGGCTAAAGGGCAGCTGGACAGGAAAACTGGTGGTAAAGTGACACCAACACTGTCTAGACCAGCAAGGCCAACAAGACCAATTAAATCATTGTGACAACAACTGCTGAAATGTCTGGGCTAACTAAAAAGAAAACAAACAGTTGGCTAGCTGTTGGTCAGAAATCATTGCCTATGAAAACATAGATGCTAATTTCTAAAATCAGTGTTGCTTTTGTAATTATTAACTGATGTCAACTGACTAACAGCTACACAATAGCAGCTGCAAAAGATGTTTACAGAATTGTAGTTACATAAATGACATGGACGTATGGAGTCTCTTTAGCCCATAGAGAATCAAATCGGGTTCTTAGAACTTAAAACTTAGAACAACTCTAAACTGGCACTAGTACTAGCAGTGTGTATTGGTGGAAAAGTGTATGAGAAGGCTAGAAGTGGGACAGCACGGGGATGAAACGCCTCCAAGGGTATCGATTTGAGTTCACCTGAGAACACAGAGTCAACTGTACTTGACCCAGGCTCAGAAGACTGCGTTGCATTGCTGCACTTCATAATGCATTTGTCTGTGTGTGTATGTGTGTGTGTGTGTGTGTGTGTGTGTGTATCACTGAACTGTGTGCATTTCTATTTGGCACACTACCCCAGATGGGGGCTGAGACTTTGGCATGAGCCTGGCCACGATCCTGCTTTGGTGCTGATCTACCCCAAATCCGACCCAGGTCCATTCCAGATCTACCCCAAATCCGACCCAGATCCATTCCAGATCTGCCCCAAATCCAACCCAGGTCCATTCCAGATCTGCCCCAAATCCGCCTCAGGTCCATTCCAGATCTGCCCCAAATCCGACCCAGGTCCATTCCAGATCAGCTGAAATCCGGGTAGTCAAATCTCTCTCCCTCCCTGCGCGTGCTGCTCACTTCTCAGCCAAAAACACCTCAGGAAGACACACATCGTCTCTCTCTCTCCATCTCTCTCTCTATCTTTCTCTCTCTCCCTCTCTCAGGAAGACACACGTCGTCTCTCTCTCCCCCTCTCTATCTATCTTTCTCTCTCTCCTTCTCTTAGGAAGACACATGCTCATCTCTATCCCCCCTCCTCTCTCCCCCCTCCCCCCCCCTCTCTCTCTATCTTTCTCTCCCTCTCTTAGGAAGACACATGCTCGTCCCCCCCCCCTCTCTCTTTCTCTGGCAGCGCAGTTCACAGTGCAGAATAATGACTGCTGTGGCTCAGGCAGATGGAGGTGGTGAAGATTGTGCACGGGAAACACTGTGTCAATCTTTCATGTGAAGTTTGTTGGCGTTTACATGTGATTACATGCCTGCTGCTTGTCTGTGTGACTGTGAGACGAGAGCTGAAAGGGATGTATGTGTAAGCAGTGGCTCAGTTGAGAATAATGAGGTTTTGACCTGCAGTGGCTGCGACTCCATTTTACTGAAATACAAGCTCGTCAGAGGAAGACTGCACTTGGCTTGCTTCTCATCTCCTCTCTCAGTATCTCACTGTTTCTTTCTCACCCCCTCTTTTCCTTTCTGCCTCTACCAAGATTTCTATTTCCGTCTGTGTGTGTGTGTGTGTGCGTGCGTGTAGGTGTGCGTGTGTGTGTGTGTGTGTGTGTGTGTGTGTGTGTGTGTGTGTATCCCTGAGGCTTGTGCCTCAATCTGTAGTTTTTCCTCCACAGGTTAATTCAATGTGTCAGCCATATGGGCGCATATGACTGAATGCACTATGGGAGTGTAGTGTACAGCACTCTACAGCAATGGCACTGTCGGCTGTCGGGGCAGTTTCTCTTTGAAGGAGAGTGAGAGTAAGAGTGACTAAGCACTCATCAATGAAAATCTCCATCGTTTAGTCCAAGACCAGACTTAATCCATATGGGAAACCAGCCCATGGTGCAAGAGTTCAGCATCATTTAGTCCAAGACCAGACTTAATCCATATGGGAAACCAGCTCATGGTGCAAGAGTTCAGTAGCCCAGCTATTGCCAGATGATTCTCAAAAGTTCAATTAAACGTCAGGAACACTTTTGGGGATATTAGCTTATTTTCCATCTACCCCAGAGCTATATAAGAGGATACAGACTCTTCTCTGTGCGTGCAATAACTCAATCTGCCACCGTTAGCCTAGTTTAGCTTAATTCACTGGAAGGGCTATGGTTATGGTTATGGTATTCAGCAGACTTTTGTCCAAAGCGACATTCAAATAACAATAGCTATAGTACTATATTAAGGAGAATAGCAATAATAAATAATAATGTCAATTCAATCAATAGCCCAAACCATACCTTAATGCATAAGAAACGCTTAATAAACTAAGTGCATTTAGATTCAGATATGCCTTTAGACCCCTCTTGAAAGACCCAAAACTATCACAGGAACGGAGAGCACTGGGCAACTCATTCCCCCAACAAGGAACCACTAAGGAAAAGAGTCTTGAATTTGACCTAGCATTTATGGCTGGTCGACACAACAGACGCTTATTAGAAGACCGCAGTGGGCGGTTGGGGATATGCATCTTAATCACTGAATTAATATAGCAGAGAGCAGATCGAGTCAGTGTCCTATAGGCCAAAGTGAGAGATTTAAAATGAATTTTGGCCACTATAGGGAGCCAGTGGAGAGTAACTAGGAGAGGAGTTACATGTGTCCTCTTCAGCTGATTGAAGACCAGGCGTGCTGCAGCATTCTAAATCAGTTGTAACAATCTTACCACACAAGCAGAAGAGCCTATAGCTAGCCTACAGCTAAAAGTGAGCTATAAGCTAACTGGTGTAACCCACTTCCACTTTGAACTGGTACATGAAACTCTTACTTAATCTTTTTGTAAGTACAACAAACACATTATATATATATATATACTGTATATATATATATATATATATATATATATATATATATTATAAACCTAGGTTTCAAAATGCGGCTGTTTACCCAAGTCCATGTCATATACATGTACGTGCAGGTGTTGATTGTGTTCAGTACTGCTCCTAAGTGTCCTCCCCTGTCTGTCATAGTATAAAGCCCAACCCATGCCAAAAAGTGGTTTGATTGGTTCCTTGGTTTTCTGTGATTTTGTCAAATCGCTCTGAATTGAGGAATTGCCAGACGGACCTGCAGAGGAAATTTAAATGTGATTGTGGATTTCTCTGGGTTCACCCAAACTAAGAGTGCAGTACTGTACAGTTCAGTACTCAGGTTCTTATATGATGGTTCCCAGTTGAAAGAGGTGTTGAATTATGCATCAAGAAGCAGCTGCCAATCATCATGTGTGATGCAGGAATTCACCAGCAGAAATAATCAGTACGATGCTGATGACACAGTTGTGAAGCACAGATGTCTGGCAGGCGGTCTGCGCTCGTTATGTCCTCGTAGCAAAACATAAGCAATCAGCTCCTCAAAAGAAGAGACCTGAAGTACACACACTGCAGCAACCTCTCAAGTCCTGCCGTCATCGAGTCCTGCCGCACACTCACATCTAAGTGCCTTTATTCATCAATAGATGTGCTCCATCAAATGCGCTTTCCCCAAAAAGGATTATTCATGCTTTAGGATTCCACACTGTTTGTGTGAGAAAGTAATCTGTTTACTTAACTCGGCCTTGGGAGACAGAGCGAGATCACAGCAAGCGCAAAAAAAACACCTAAATCCTGTAAATGTTTGCTTTGAGTAATTAAGATCTTTTGTTCGTGAGTTAATTAGTTAATATCGAGAAGGAAGAGGTGGACCCCCCTCTGCAGACGGGCTTGCATGCTAGGACATGCTCAGACATAATGATCAACCAGGGTAACTCATTAGTATTGATTTCTAAGGTTGATTTCTACTGCTCGTTAGTGTGTTAGTGCGATTATTGAATCCAGCCTTGAATATCTCAGGAGTTCTATGTATTCCTTAAAACTGGAAATGAATGACTGAAAATATTATTTTTTAAAAACCTCTGGCCCACTTTGCTTTCTTCACACTTTCATTGTTTTTTGTTTTGTTTATTTATTTCTGAGCCTACTCACTAATTACCGCAGACGTGTCTAAAGTCACGAAGCACTTTTAAGCTCCGGGCAAATCATTAAATGACTCTGGGTTCTTTTCTTCTCCTCTCCTTGACTGGCAGATGGTTGATTCAGTCGCTGTGAGTCAAAGATCTGTGCCCTTAATCCAGGTATCCGGTGAAATGCTTAAAGGGATTATACAGCCTTGAATATAATTACTTTCATCGTATGGGCCTGCATATTCCAAAACTACCAGAGAAGTGTGGTTATATAAAACGAGGGACCAGGGCAGTGGGTGCATGAAAATGAAGGTTACGTCTGTTCATCTCTCTATCTCTCTCTCTCTCTCTCTCTCTCTCTCTCTCTCTCTCTCTCTCTCTATTTTCATATGTGTGGGCTATTCAGATGTTTTCTGCAAATGTTAGACAAAGCACAAATTTCATCCACTCTCTCAGTCACAAACAAACCCACACATTCACACACACACGCACACACACGCACACTCACACAAACTCACACTCACAAACTCTACGCACACATTTACACATATTTACATAAAGATGCACATGCACCAGTACATGCACTCGTTTACAAAGACACACACACACACACACACACACACACATACACACACACACACTCTCCTGCATACTGATGTGTTCATAGACAGTGACAGTCTGACATGTTGACCGTTACACTCAAAAACACACACAGTCACAGACATAGACACACACACACACCCTTTTATTCTCACACATGTGCACACACAAACACACATACAAACACACACACACACAAACACACACTCACATGGTGTATTGTGTTTCTAAAGAGCAGACAGAGGAAGGACGTAACAAATTTTTTCCTCATTGCTGAGTGCTGTTTAATAGTTCAGGCACTGGAGTCTCAGATGATGAAAGTCCGGGGTAATTGTGGAGGCTTACATTCCGGAACAGCAGGCCTCTTAGGTTCCGTCTTGAATTGGAACCTTCTCCAGTTCAGATAGGTGAAGGTCAGCAGTTTCTCTCTTTCTCTCTCTCTCTCTCTCTCTCTCTCTCTCTCTCTCTCTCTCTCTCTCTCTCTCTCTCTCTCTTTCTCTCTTTCTCTCTCTCTCTCTCTCTCTCTCTCCTCTGAACAAGGATAAACAAAATTATGGGAATGCTCCATTATACAAAGGAAAATTATGTAGAAAGTGTGCTACATCAGACATGACCCTGGTGTGACCCTCGCTTCAGCAATAACACAGTGGAAGCATCATGCACAGAGTCTCCATATAACCCTTACAGTGTGGCCATGCAGTGGGACCCAGTCCTTTGTAGAGATGATGTGTGACTGTCCAGTGTGTGTGTGTGTGTGTGTGTGTGTGTGTGTGCGTGTGTGTCAGTGATTCTTTGTGTTTGTAGTGTCTATTTTTCCTGAGTCTATCAGGTCATTGTATCTGTTGGTCTGTCCTTTACTCTACCAGTCTGTTATCAAATTAGTGAGGCAGTGTGCCTGTCATTGAGTCTTTGACGAGTTGGAATAGAATCCAAAGGTGTTTTGCACAATCTTTACCATCTTGCATGGAACATACACAACCAGACTTTTCCTCACTAGGCTCTAAGTTAATTATCTGTAGGTTTGGAATCACATACAGTGCATGTTTTATACTTCAGTTTTCAATTCAAGATGCCTACTATGATAGTGTCTGCATCTCACAATGCGCCCACACTGCGTTAAACAATGTGTGAGAGGTTTTAATTAAAAGGGAAGCCTCCACATCTCAGGTCAAGCATATTCTGAAAATACCACCAAGATCAATATTGACACCGCCTCCTGTTTGCAAGTGCTGATAGGTTCTTGAAGAAGATGTGATACGAATATGGTAAAGTGCTCTAAATAGATAATGTTTATCTGAAATCTGCTAAAGCTTCATTGATTTAAGACAGCAGACTTACAGCAATTTAGACTACTACATTGAAAGTAAAATATAATTCCAGTATTCACAGTAATAGGTATTGTTGTATATAACTGTGTAATCTGCTGATATGAGCTGTAGTCTGATGTGTAGGTGTTTGGGAAGTGTGTTTGCTGTGTGTGTTTGCTGTGTGAGTGTGTGTAAGTGTATGTGTGAGATGTGGAGGTGTCAGGAGTGTGTGATGTGTGTGGTTTCAGCTGCATGTTCAGACTGTTGTAGTCAGGAGTGAGAGAGAGAGAATGTGTATGTGTGTGTGTGTGAGAGAGAGAGAGTGTGTAGATGTGGGTTTGGGTTTGTGTGTGTGTGTGTGTGTGTGTGTGTGTGTGTGGGTTTGTCTGTATGTAGATGTGTGTGTGCCCTGAAATGAGGACACAATGGTCACTGGGGACATTCCCCACCCCAGTTTGTACAGTAGAGAAACGCATGTTCCTTTCCTGTTGATGTCAGAATGATGAATTAGCTGAGTCCATACAGCTCTATAGACTCCATTTCTTCCCTGTAGTCGTGCCTTGAAAGTGGACAGTGTCGTGTAAAATGTGTATTAAATTCTATGACTTAATAGCTCTCTGGGCTCAGCAATAACTGGTGCCAGGAGGCACGTGGCTTCTCAGAGCTATGTGGAGCTACATACAGTATATGCAGTACCTGCTGGCAGCTGCTTTGTAGTGCATTATGAATGAAAAGAAAACTTCAGTCAGAGGGAAACGGCAGCATGTCTGGGCAACGTCCGCTAGACTGCGTGGATTTGGAGTATAGCGTGTAGCCATATGGTATGGGCAGTATAGCGTGTAGCCATATGGTATGGACAGTATAGCGTGTAGCCATATGTTATGGGCAGTATAGCGTGTAGCCATATGGTATGGGCAGTATAGCGTGTAGCCATATGTTATGGACAGTATAGTGTGTAGTCATAAGGTATGGACAGTATACTGTGTAGCCATATGGTATGGGCAATATAGTGTGTAGTCATATGGTATGGGCAGTATAGTGTGTAGTCATATGGTATGAACAGTATAGTGTGTAGACATATGGTATGGACAGTATAATAATAATAATAATAATAATAATAATACATTTTTATTTTAGTAAAGTCATCTCTTATTTTATTCTAGTAAAGTCATCTCTTCTTTTAGATTAGATTCAACATTATTGTCATTGTGCAGAGTACAAGTACAGAGACAACGAAATGCAGTTATTCTAGTAAATTCATCTCTCTAGGCTGTTGAAGTGCTTGGGTGTTATTAAAAAAGGTGCTTTGCTTGATTCTGAGCTCAGGTGGACAGGGGGAGAGACATCGTGTGTCACCTGTGTACCCTGTGGGTGGATATGTGCGAAGTTTTGATTTGCCGTACGTGTTGTGGGATGTGTGAAGATGCACGTGCATTTAGGCGGATTGCGTTCAAAGCTGAATACCCACAGTTTCTAGCCTGACGAGCCAGACCCACATTAAAATGTAGGGTCTGGGCTCTCACCGTCACAATGCACACAATAGGACGGCGCTATGAGTCCCATGCATTTTCCCACCAGCGGAGCTAATTGGCTAGTTCAAACTTTCGCCAACTTAAAGCTTAACTCGTGTCACGCTGTTCGCCAACAGAAACATCCATCTTCTTTGTTTTCAAGTAGCAGGGAATTCAAGCCAAACCGTTGCAACTCTGCCATCAATCATTATGTTAAGCCCGCTTAACGTCTCTATACACGATTTGATTGGCCTTGAATTTTTCTAGCTCACAAGCCAATGGAGAGTTGCTAGACTACACAGTTTCAGTTGTGATCTCAAAATACACTTTCATGTAAGTTCACATGTATGTACTGAATGTTCAACATACCATGGAGTGCCCGTAGGTCAGTCAGGACCAAAATGCTTGGGTTCAAATCTGACCTGTGGTCATTTCCCGATCTCACCCCATCTCTTTCTCCCACTCACTTCCTGTCACGCACGCTTCAGTACATAAAGACTAAAAGCTAAACTGCACATAGACGAATTGAAGGCGAACACGCACAAATGAAAGCACACCACCATTTTATTCCTGAGGTATATTTTTGAGTGGTGTATATTTGATTGATTCAGGTAACTTCTTTTTAGTGGGATAGCTTTATTTGAGTGCACTATAGTGGAGCCAGGTTTTATGCGAGGTTATATGTACATGATGAGTGTTTATTTCCACCGCACACTCCCCAGTACTTGTAGCAAGTTCAAGAGCACTTTCATGATTGTGAAAGCATGACCATAGCAGCAATCGAGAAACAGGAGATGGGTTGCCAGGTCTGCACATCCAACACATCGTATGAAAAGGCACTTTGAATAAAGGGCCCTTGAAACCTTGCTGTGGGCCTTTGAAACCACAATCCAACAGTTCTAAAATCCCAGCAAAAAACCCAATAGCATGGCCTTGACATTTTCTCTTCAACACATTTTAAAATATCAATATGAATTGTGCAGTATAAAATATGTACTCTAAACAACATCAGTATTTTATTTCTATTTCATTAAAACCTCATTATTTGCAGATGAGGTCTTGACATATAAGATGGGCAGTTTTTTTTGGAAACCTTTTTGAGAGCCGTTTAGCTCATAGACTCCTGGCCAGCACACAACACTTACTTACGGTTCAGTGATGTTAACCATGAAGCGAGGAGCCCATGGAGGTCTTGTGCTGCCAAAAACACTCGCTGTCTCTCTCTTTTTTGCTCTCTCTCTCTCTCTCTCTCTCTCTCTCTCTCTCTCTCTCTCTTGCACACATACACATACACACACTTGCACACTCAATCCTGGTTTCTGTTAGCCGTGTGTGTGTGTGTGTGTGTGTGTCACATCCGCCACAGAGATTGATTCTTAACTCTCGTCAGGCAAGACCAACTGATTTGGATCTTGTACAGTCAGAGGCTAAGTGTCAGTGCAGTGCAGAGCCATTTGCTTGTAGATGACTGTTAGCAGGATAGTGAGTGACCGCTGGGTAGTGCTAGCAGGCCTGTGACTGCTTGGAAGTGCTAGCAGGCCTGTATGTGACTGCTAGGAAGTGCTAGCAGGCCTGTGAGTGACCACTAAGAAGTGCTAGCAGGCCTGTGAGTGACCGCTGGGTAGTGCTAGCATGACCAGAAGTGGACAGGGACTTGTATGTGGATAGCTACAGGAACTCTGCAGATTAACAGTCATGGCAGGACACACACAGTCATGGCAGAACACACACAGTCATGGCAGGAAACATACAGTCATGGCAGAACACACACAGTCATGGCAGGAAACATACAGTCATGGCAGAACACACACAGTCATGGCAGAACACACACGGTCATGGCAGAACACACACAGTCATGGCAGGAAACATACAGTCATGGCAGGACACACACAGAAACAGTGTGTGTCCTGCAGTGTGTGAAACAGGACCGTGTGGAATCCTTCCTTGTGTGAGTGTTCACATGTGGACTGCTACAGGGACCAATCTGTTGGGTTGTGTGTGTGTCTCTGTGTGTGTGTGTGTCTGTGTCTGTGTGTGTGTGTTTGTGTGGGGGGGGGGGGGGTTGTGTGTGTGTGTGTGTGTGTGTGTGTGTACGAAACAGGACCATGAGGATCCTTCCTTATGTGAGTGTTCACATGTGGACAGCTACAGGGACTCCACAGATTTTTAATAAGGGCATGACACACACAAGTGTATGTCTTTGTGTGTGTGTGTGTGTGTGTGTGTGTGTGTGTGTGTGAGTATGCACTCGCGCACATGTGTATTAATCTGTTGGGTTGTGTGTGTGTGTGTGTGTGTGTGTGTGTGTGTGTGTGTGTGTGTGTGTGTGTGTATGAAGCATGGTCATGTGGAAGCTTTCCCTGTGTGAGTGTTAGACAGAACAAGAGTTATGACGGTTTCCGCTTTGGGTGAGATGAGTGGTCCTCTTTGCTGTGGGATGGCCAACGTGACTGCAGATTGGTGCCGTGAGCACATGGTGGGCTGAATCTCTGAGCTCCGAGGTGACTGATGCTCTGCTGAATCAATGTGGGCAGTCAGGTGCTGGACGACTAGGGCGACCATTCATCTGGATTTTATCTGGACAGTCTGGCTTTCGAGCCCTCTGTCCTTACCGAGTTTACGTGTGTCTTCCTTTTTGACGTGTCACGCAACAGCGAACAACGCAAGTGCCAATTACTCTATGAATGCGATGCAGGTTTTGGAGCATCCGAGACAACCCCCCCCCCCCCACACACACACACACACACACACACACGCATACACACACACACACACCATCAACACCTTGTTCTTGGAGAAACTGAAATGGCATTTTTGAGGTGTCTGTCTTTTTGCCCCTTTGTCCTCCATTTCCGAGTGTGCTCTGCTGCGGGGTGACCACTGTCCAGTTTGGAGTAGGGAAGTGTAAAGGTCAGAGGTCGCAGGTTATCTAGTGCTGCTGGTGTGCTTATCTAGTGCTGCTGGTGTGCTTATCTACTGAGAGGCCGTTTACACGACACCGCCGGGTGGATGTTCTCTTACCGCTTTCACACCTTTAACGACTCCGGCAAGAAAAAACCTTGCGTGTACACACAGAGGTGTAACCGGCTAAATGTGCTGTAGTGCATATGCCAGACCAGTCGATGGCGCCGCTGTGCAGAAGCTTCACAAGCTAATTTCGCGTGAATCGCGTAGAACAGGGGTCCCCAACCTTTTATGTGCCATGGACCGGTTCGATTCCCTTTTTTTTTTCACGGACCGGTGGGGAGGTAGTGGGTTGGGGGTTCGATGTTCCATATGTGTTGTGCATGCATTACTTGAAAAGAACTAGCTCCAGTTATGTATGAACAGTGAAGGTAACGAACTCTAAAAATGTGAAAAACGTGAACTTGAAGAAGTAAAAATTTAACAATAGGCCTATGAACTATGAAAATTGAACAACTTGAAGCTACATCTATCAAGTGTGAACATGCTTAACAAAATATGGGAACAAAACATGGGAACTAATGGGAACGTGCATTACGAATATAATCAGTGGGAGCCCTGTGCTTGTTTCCCTGCAACAAGAAGGTTCCATCTGGAGGTGATGGAAGACAGTGATACCCTCAGTGTGTTTGAACGTTTTCAGCGCTTTTACGGCTATCTCGGGATATTCTGCTTTGGTTTTGATCCAAAAACCCGCCAGAGAGGTTTCCTCATACACACTCTTAAGACCACCGTCATTTGCAATTTCGATCAACTGCTCTTCCTCCTGTGCTGACAAGGTAGGACTATTCTGGATATTGACAAATGGGTTGCGGACCCACTCATTGGTTTGCCGTGTATTTTTGGAGGATGGAAAGTAGCCTAACGCTCAAACTCATTTGAAAGCGCAACAAGGTGATCGCGCACCAGCTGCGAGAGAAAGGGCCCTGCCTCAGTCTCTCCCAAAACCCCCACTACTGTTTGGAACATATCAAATACACCCCGTTCCCATTCGTCCCCACAAATCAAGCTTGGCTTTAAATACAGTGACTTTATCTGCCAGTTTAAAGACAGTCGTCATTCTCCCCTGGAGTGACAGGTTGAGGTCATTAAGCAACCCGAATATGCCACACAGGTAAGCGAGTTTTGACACCCAGTCCTCATCACTAAAATGTGCAGCTAACGGTGACTTTTTTTTCTGTAAGAAATCTCTGCAGCGGCTCTCGCAACTCAAACATTCTGGCTAGTTGCTTGTTTTTTGTTGCTCATTATAGCAGTTTAGCTAACTTCGTGTGACACTACCGTTCGCCAAGAACTGATCAAGTGAAGTGAGCTGACCTGAGGCTGCGCAGCGCTGAAGGCAATATGTAAAGTGTTGAAGGCGGGACAGACTGAAGTAAGAAAATAGACCTTGCAAAATGCAAACATGCGTGCAATCAAACAACTGCATATAGGCCTATGCCATGTAAAAACGTGACATTATTGCGAATTAAATTTAGTTTAGTTTGCATGCATTTTTTTTAAAACTCATGTCGTAGGCTACGGCCCGGTTAGGAATGTCCCACGGCCCGGTACCGGTGGTTGGGGACCGCTGGCGTAGAAGAAAACATTGTTGAAACAGTTTGTTAAGCCAGAGAATGTCTAATAAGTGCTCTGGTTAAGCAGTCGCATGAAATAAGGAGACTACAGACAATTCGGTTTTCAATTCAACTGTTAAACTAATAAAGTTCATTTTCAAGGTATGTGACTGCTATGTGAAATTTCAGATTCTTAGCCTACGCATTGCATTAGGTCTGAGCACCACTGGAGAAAACACTAACATGCAGTTAGCTAATGTTTAACTAAGTTAAGCTAACGTGTGCTTCTAACTTAGCCACTAAAGGCTGATAGGCTACATTGTGCACATAAATCATGACAGGGGAAAGAAAAACATTTTAATATGATAAATAAATGGTTTGGTTTGTTTTGACAAGCAACATGTCAGGTCGAGTGCCGTGGCTGAGTTGAGAGGTGGGGCTATGTCGTCATAAAGTTGCCCGCTTCGCACCTACAGGCGTCTACACGGCGAAAGTTAGCCGGCGGTTTCAAAAGTTCCCACTTCGGAAGCCGGTTTCAAAAGCTATCGGTTTCAGTCTCCTAAACTGCCGGCGTCGTGTACAGTACATGCAAGGCGTAACCGTTAACAAAACCTCACCGGTTTCACAAAAACCGGCGTCGTGTGCACGACCCCTTAGTTGGTAAGAGGAAAGTGCAGTGCAGTGAGTTAATGAACTGAATGATGACTATGAGGAAGCTATCTTCACTGTACTCATTTATGAGCTTTTATGGGATTTGTCTGAGTCCTGTATTTTGTGATCGGTTGCAATGAGATGAAAGGCATGTCATTTCAGCATTTGTTGTCATTCAAGTAAAATCAGGTTCTCATTGTGTTTGATGTCACTCAGGTAAAAGTCAGATGCTAATTGCGTTTGGTGTCACTCAAGTAAAAGTCAGGGGCTCGTTGCATTTTGTGTTGATCAGGTAAATGTCAGATACTTATTGTGTTTGGGGGTCCCTCAGGTGAGTCAGGTGATCATTGCATTTGGTGAGTAAAAGTCATGTGCTAACTATCTTACATCACTGCAAACAGTTAAAACTCGGGATGCACCAACATTGGAACATATCTGACCCATACTGTGCTTATATACCTGAATACCCGTACTTGTTCCCTTAAAAATGATTTGATATTATATCCCAATATCACTTCATAGCATTAAACAAAGATTGTGGTCAGGGGCTTTATGTTTATTTTTGGTTTACATATATTTTTATACATTTGATTTATATATTATTTACCGTATATCTTATTCATTAAAATAACACGTTGTTAGAAATCATTTTCTATGCATTTGGGGTACCCCACTTATTAACACCAGAGAAAAGGGCACAGAAATGTGACAGCAATTTTGCAATAGCCAGTATTCTGGTGCACGTGGGCCATGTCAGAGACTCCATTCTCTTTATTTTATTGTAAGTTAAAGTAATGACTGTACATTGTGTTGCTCTAGCATACAACACACATCTGATGACTACATTGTGTTAGCCCGGAAAATCTAGACCCTGGTAATCTAGAAAGATTAAGGGTCTGGCCACGAACAATGTAATGGCCCAACTCGAGGGGCGGCAACAAGCATGCATTTAAAAAACTCACTGCACGCACTACGACCAATGTGTACTGTCCTCCAACGTTGCAGCGCTGTCTTCATCAGTTTAGCTGGTTCCCCGGAATGTTGGGGTAAAAGTAACGTGCATCATTGCTCATTGCCAGAGTGTCTCGCAGAGACAATTCCATTGTGCTCTCGCAAGAACTCTGGATTTCCAGGGTAACATTGTGTTGCTCTGGCATACAACACACATCTGATGACATTGTGTTGCTCTAGCACAGTGGTTCTCAAATGGGGGTACGTGAAGGCACTCCAAGGGGTACGTGAGATTTTAAAATATACATATATTTAAAAAGTAGAATCCATGCAAAAATACTTTAAAAACAATTATAAGTTCATAAAATGCATTTTATATTTCAGTAGGCTATTCAATTTTATTATCCTAAAAACCCAGAGTCCCCCCAATACCAGGATGGTTCGACCCAACCTGTCACATGCCACCCGCCATCACCTGTCAATCACTGTCAAAATTCAAACTTTGGAGTCGTTTCTTTTTGAGAACAGATCTTTACTTTAATCACAAAAGGACACTTTATGTTGATAATTATTCTATATGCACAAATCTTTATGTATAATTAAGTTAATTTTTTTTTTTCTTTTTTTAGTTATATCTTTTTATAGTTCAAGAGAGAACACTACAAATGAGTGTTTTGCATATTTATGGAGTTTTAAATGGTTCATTTATAGTTTTAATTGGTCACTGTTTTCACTACATTAGTTATTAATTATTACAATTTAAAATGTTCAAAATAGTTTTTTTTTTTTCAAATGTTTGAATTTTGTATGCGTTTATCAGTTCCAAAGTTTAATAAATTAGACACTGATGGAACAGTGCTCTGTTTTAAGTCTTTATTTCTCAACTAAAAATGCTTTGCACTGGTTAGGGGGTACTTGGCTGAAAAAATATTTCACAGTGGGTACCACTGTGCTAGAGCAACAATACAGTCATTAGATGCGTGTTGTATGCCAGAGCAACACAGTGTCATCAGATGTGCATACAACACACATCTGATGACTGTACATTGTGTTGCTCTAGCACACAACATGCAACTGATGACATTGTACTGCCTTATGTACTCATATTGGTAATTGTTCTTTTTTATGGTAAAATACTGACTTATGTACTTGTAACAGAGGTCGTAATTTGTCATCCAACTCAGCGGTTAGAAGCGTTCTTAAGGTTAGGGGTGTGAGTATTTACACGGGCAACTAGCATGCTAGCTCAATTCGCCTCCGTTACATACTTATATTGGTAATTGGTGTCGGCAAGAACACAAATGTAAGCACGTGTGTTCGGTCAGAAAGAAATAGTATCCATGCATCCCTCGGTCAAACTGGTTGTCTTAGTCATGTGCTGATTGGTTACATTTTGGTGAAAGTCATGTGCTGATTGGTCACATCTAGGTTTGACTCTTGTTCTGATTGGATGTCAGTAGACTGGAGGAGTTGAGGGAGCCTCTCTCACACCTAGTGTGATGTAGTGTAGTGGCTGTGTGAGCATCGCTGCAGTGTATTCCCATTGGCTCCCTAATTAAACGAGGCACTTTGGTCATTCTCCATTCTCCTTTACTGCGTGTGGCGATGCAGCCCCTCCTTCACTCTGTGACTGCAGCCTCACTGGCCCCACACTGGTAAAGTCATTTATTGAACACACTGAGCAGAACAACTAGTCATTTACTGAACACACAGATCGCCGCTGTGGCAGTGCTCAGGCTATTTCCTCTCTCTCTCTGTCTCTCTCTCTCTCTCTCTCTCTCACCGCACACACGGCTTAAAGTGTCCATTAAACCCTTAAATGCTTGCACGCCAAAGAGCTCTCATGATGAATATCCAAAAGGGGCTAGATTAATATTTTCTCCCCCTTTTTTAAATCCATATTTTTGCAAGGACTGCTCTTTGGGGAGTAGTTTAATGTGCACATCATCAGATTTTCCACTGATAAATTCATTAATTACCTTCAGCAGCGATTAGTCCAGGAGGGGGGATACTCTGCTGCTCATGAGGGAAATGAAGGGTGTGTGCGTGTGCGTGTGTGTGTGTGTGTGTGTGTGTGTGTGTGTGGGAGGATTTTGTGAGGAACGAAGAAGAATAGCTCCTCATCCAAGGAAGGCAGAGCAGGATTCTCCATGTTCACAACGCCTGATCAACTTGCAATTCTGGCATGTCAGATGTTTTTGTCGGTCCAGTCGGTCAGTTTGAATGTGACCAAAGTGAGCAAAGCAATCGTGGCTGACTGACATGCGTAGCACCATGTGTGGCTACTATAGACACTTTCAAGAGAGTTCCATTATCAGCATCATAGTTGGTCCCACAAGGCTTCCGTTTTAACATTCCATATGTTATCTTAATGCAGAGGAAGTAGATTGGGGCCCAAATAGAACGTTCAAGCATTGTTTTTGTTTTTATTGTTGAAAGGGTCTATCACACAGTGCAGGTCAATGGAAGAGTGTCCGTGTGGCTGTGCTCAAGACAATGTCCTACAGAATTGCACACAGCTCTTTTAAGACAGTGTTAGAGTAAAGAGTGACTCTAAAGAAGAGTGACACCAGACTAAGGGAAGAGAAGAGAAGAGAAGCCGTGGAAACCGCGGAGACAGAGGGAGCTTGGGTGGGTTGGGCTGGGGGAGTGGAGGAGGGAGGAGGGAGAGGAGCGGAGGAGAGGAGTGGAGGAGAGGAGGAAGAGGAGAGGAGTGGAGGAGATAAGCGGAGGAGAGGAGGAAGAGGAGAGGAGCGGAGGGAGCTTGGGTGGGTTGGGCTGGGGGAGTGGAGGAGGGAGGAGGGAGAGGAGTGGAGGAGAGGAGGAAGAGGAGTGGAGGAGAGGAGGGAGAGGAGCGGAGGAAGAGGAGAGGAGTGGAGGAGATAAGCGGAGGAGAGGAGGAAGAGGAGAGGAGTGGAGGAGAGGAGCGGAGGAGAGGAGGAAGAGGAGAGGAGTGGAGGAGAGGAGCGGAGGAGAGGAGTGGAGGAGGGAAAGGAGCGGAGGATGGAGGGAGAGGAGTGGAGGGTGGAGCGAAGAGGAGGGTGGAGGGTGAGGAGTGAAGGGAGCTTGGGTGGGTTGAGCTGGGTAACGCCACGAAGCCTGGAGCCAACTGTCAGAACGAGTCTGCGAGTCTGTGCTGTTTAAAGTCAGCACCCCATTGTGTGCCTGCCCGGGGAAAACCATGTGGTGTGTGTCTATGAGGGCAGTGCTCATATGTGTGGGCTGTTTTGTGTGTGTGCGTGTGTGTGGTGCATGTGCACTTGCATGCATGCGTATGTACATGCATATGTGTGTATGTACTTGCTTTTTTGCATCTGTTATATTTGTTATATGAGGCTGGAGTTAGAGCTGCTCTGAGTTCCAGAGGGACAGACACACACACAGAGAGAGACAGGGACAAAGACACACACACACACACCTGCACCTGATAACAGTCTCCCTTTTCTACCAGGGAATCATCGATTGATGGACATATGTGGATATTTGTTTTACAAAATGATCAAATTGTAAAACAACCAAAAGAAACAGATAGAAAGAGCTTGGAATTACCTCATTGAGAAATAACAAAACACTGTTCATTTGAAATAACAAAACACTGGTCATTTGAAATAACAAAACACAAAAATTTGAAATAGTTCATGCATCCCTTTATATTGAATTTCCCCTTGGGGACCAATAAAGTGGGGACCAACTTGGGGACCAATCTATCTCTATCTATCTTATCTTGGCCTTCATTCCTCACTGAAATGAGAGAAGTGTTCACGCTAAGCTAATGATGATGGTTATGAAAAAAAAGCTATGTATGAACATTCTTGAGCAATGAAACCAATTTATTCTGGCAATAAAACTCAGGGGATCTTCATTCAAATTCAGTGAAATTTCATTCACTGAGCTAAAACTAGAAGTCATTTATTGTTTAAAGACTGTCCTTACTCAACTTCAGCAGAAACAATAACAATTGTATGGCTTTGAATAACTTTAACATGCTCAGTTATTGAAGCTGGAATAATAATTCATATAAAACTGCAGATGATGGAAGTGATTACAATTGTTACTGTGGTGATTTCATCCATCAGAATCTTCAATGAACACACACACTAATGGAAGACCCCAAGCTGCAGGAAGAAATTCTAATAGATGGATGGATAGATCAGGCAGGCAAGCAGGCAGGCATTTTTTAATCCCGGAAATGTGGGATTTTTTTCCCCATGGCACATGAAACCAAACTGACTTCATAGAGATATAGCACAACTAGTTAATGGCATGGTAGGGTATAGGGGTGAATGTGAACACACACACACACACACACACACACACACACACACACACACACACACACACACATGTGGAAGTAGAGTGGCCAAATTGATCCACACATGACAGCGCATAAACTGTACGCCCACACACGTGTATGCAGTCACACACACACACACACACACACACGGGTGAGCTGAGGTCTAGCCACTTCTCTTATTAGCCTTGCTGCTTTAATCTGTGCTCATCCTCTCTGCCCGTCTCTCAGCTGCTCCCTCGCTCACAAGGTCAATTAAATGGGCTGCCAGTTAAATCAAAACCTCTGCTGGGCCGGCCAGCACTGCTCTCCCCCCTCTCCCCCCTGCACACACACCTACACACACACACACACACACCTACACACGCACACACGCACACGCACACACACACACCTACACACGCACACGCACACACACACACCTACTGTACACACACACACACACACACAACTACACATACACACGCACGCACACACACGCACACGCACGCACACACACACACCTACACACGCACACACACACCTACACACACGCACACCTACACACACGCACACCTACACACACACACACACACACCTACACACACACACACGCACACGCACACGCATACGCACACGCACGCACACACACACCTACACACGCACACGCACACACACACACCTACTGTACACACACACACACACACAACTACACATCTACACACAGACACGCACACGCACACACACACACACACACACACACACACACACACACACACACCTACACATACACACACAGGTTTGACACACATTCTCTTTTCTCTTACACACTCAAACACTCTCATAGACACACACAGGGGTCGCACAGATGCATGCACACACTCAGGACTCTCACACACTCACAGTGATGCTCAGTCACACATACACACATATCAAATACACACATACACACAGACATTCCCACTGAAGAGTTCAGATGGGACCAGCCTCTTGAATCAAAGTTTTACACCAAGGCACTAAAAAAGTTTCCGGAAATATGCTAATTTATGGCGGAGGCTGGCGGTTTTTATCTGTAGGCGTGATCCCTGCAGAAGCTCTGCTAACTGGACAGATGGAGCTCACACACCCAGGACATCATCCAAGACACATCACACACACACACAGAGAGAGAGAGAGACACACATTCACACAGAGAGAGAGAGAGACAGAGAGAGAGGGACACACACACACACACACACACACACACAGAAAGAGAGAGAGACACACACAGAGAGAGAGAGAGAAAGAGAGAGAGAGAGAGAGACACACACACACACACACACACACACACACACACAGAAAGAGAGAGAGACACAGAGAGAGAGAGAGAGAGACACACACACACATATATGCAGGGTCCCCTGGTGCTTCTCCCACACTGGCACATCTACTGTCCAGCTAACTCTGGAGCAACCCCAGTCCAGACCTGGACTAGCTTCTGCCCGGATCCCTGCTAGAGCGAGGCTAGATGTGCGCTACATCCAGGCTAGAACCAGGCTAGAGCGAGGCTAGATGTGTGCTACATCCAGGCTAGAACCAGGCTAGAGAGAGGCTAGATGTGGGCTACATCCAGGTTAGAACCAGGCTCGAGCGAGGCTAGATGTGGGCTACATCCAGGTTAAAACCAGGCTAGAGTGAGGCTAGATTTTGAGGCAGCCATGGCCTACTGGTTAGCGCTTCGGAGGGTTGCTGGTTCACAACCAGTAGGACCAGTTGGAACGGCTGAAGTGCCCTTAAGCAAGGCACCTAACCCCTCACTGCTCCCCAAGCTCCGCTGTTGTAGCAGGCAGCTCACTGCGTCGGGATTAGTGTGTGCTTCACCTCACTGTGTGCTGAGTGTGTTTCACTAATTCACGGATTGGGATAAATGCAGAGACCAAACGGGATCAAAAGAGTATATATATATATATATATATATTTTTTTTTTTTTTTAGATGTGCACTACATCCAGGTTAGAACCAGGCTAGAGCGAGGCTAGATATGCGCTACATCCAGGTTAGAACCAGGCTCGATCCGGACTAGACCGAGGTCAGGTGCCTGTGCAGTATGACAGTCAGTGTCTGTGTGGGAACTGCTCTGCCGATGAGGTCTGTAGCCCCTGCTCTCCTGCCAGGGAAGCCCTGTGTGCTGACTGGTAGGCCCCTAATGTTTTAATCTTTGTGAAACTCGGTGTTCTGCTGGCTGTGTGTGCGTGGGTTAATGTTTTCATTATTATGAAACGCACTTGGCCGCCTGTGTAGGCTGAGTGGTAGTGCGACCCCAGTGCCTCAGTGCATCTATGATTGTGAAATCTTGTATGTTGCATGTGAATAAGGTAATGTTTTATGATTATAATGTTTTATAATGGTTCATATAATGCTATATGTTATATGTTAGTGAGTTAACCATTCACTGTTGGGAAATCCTGTCTCATGACTGTGGATAGGGCCATGTTTTTTTTGTTTTTTTTAAACCCTGTGTTTGAACGTTGAGTGAGTTAATGCATTCACTCTTTGAGTATGTTAATGCTCTTTGAGTGAGTTAATGCGTTCACTCTTTGAGTGTTAATGAGTGAGTTAATGCATTCACTCTTTGAGTGTGTTAATGCGTTCACTCTTTGAGTGTTAATGAGTGAGTTAATGCGTTCACTCTTTGAGTGTGTTAATGAGTGAGTTAATGTGTTCACTCTTTGAGTGTGTTAATGAGTGAGTTAATGCGATCACTCTTTGAGTGTGTTAATGAGTGAGTTAATGAGTGAGTTAATGCGATCACTCTTTGAGTGTGTTAATGAGTGAGTTAATGCGTTTGTTAAAGGGAAACCTCCTGCATTCACAGCAAGTGGGTCAGTGTGTTCAGGATGTTTGGGAACCCTTTTTGCTGACTGTGAGAGGACCTCACATGCTGGGGGGAGTGTGTGTGGGCTGTGCTGTGCATGTGTTTGTGTATGTGAGTGGGTTATGGTATGTGTGTGTGTGTGTGTGTGTGTGTGTGTATGTGTGTGTGTGTGTGTGTGTGTATTTTTGGGAGAGCAGAGGCATGACTCACTTAACTGCTATCAGCTACAACAGTGATCACATTAATGAGGCCACACCGCCACTTTCATACACTCTCTCACACACACACACACACACACACACACAAGGGTTACACAGACATACACACACACACACACACACACACACACACACAAACTCAGGACTCTCACTCAGGACCGTCTGCCTTCCTCTCAGAGGTGTATACTCCCGGCCTCACAAAGACAAAAGTCCTCCCATGTATCGGTTGTGCCGGCGCGCTTCACAGGTGGCTTCACTAACTCGTCCACCTGGCGGAAGAGCCAAACAAGCTGGTGCTGTGCCCTGTTAGTCCAGGCAATCTGTGAGAAAAAATCACCCAACCCAAAACTAATTGCAACAGAAATGATTTTTGTTGTATTCAGTTCATGAAACCTTCACATATCACATACCAAAAGTCCATGAAAATCCAAGTGGTGGAACATTGTCAAAATTGGAATTATTTGTGCATAGGTCAATGGCGAAAAGCTGCACCTGTGGCAGTTTTATTGAACTTTCATAGTACAGGGGATATGTGAAAATTAGGTCAAATTCTGTCATATAAGCATGAAACTTGGTGAACTTGTACAGTTTGGAGCCCTGAACATTTTCAGATATGAAACCATTATCAAAAAACCCTAATGATCGCCGTGGCAACTATTAAATGTTCCATTATAACTGAATTACGCCTATATTCTTCATTATATCTCCTGAACCAAACATGGTATCTCAGAACAAGTGATGCCTACAGGGATGAGCAGTATTTATTGTACATGTATTCCATATTTCAAATACAAAATATATTGTATATTCATCATTTGTATTTGACTGGGTTGAATAAAATGACTTCGTATTTTCTATCAAAATACTTTATAGGTATGTATTTTTGTAGTTTAAAATATTGACAAATATTTTTGCTGAAACCAATACTTTTGGTGATGTGATGACATCATAAAAGTGCAAAACAATGAATGTAGCCTCTGACTGGTGCTGACTTAGAAATTTGCCCACACTTGTGATAATATTGAGATTCAGGAAGATGATCCAGTGCAAGTTGAGTAATCTGATCTTGAGAAATGGGTCATTTTGGGGCAGAAAGGGGTCATTTGGGGGCAGCCGTGGCCTACTGGTTAGCACTTCGGACCTGTAACCGGAGGGTTGCCGGTTCGAACCCCGACCAGTAGGCACGGCTGAAGTGCCCTTGAGCAAGGCCTTCACTGCTCCCGAACGCCGCTGTTGATGCAGGCAGCTCACTGCACCGGGATTAGTGTGTGCTTCACCTCACTGTGTGTACACACTGTACTATGTGTGTTTCACTAATTCACGCATTGGGATAAATGCAGAGACCAAATTTCCCTCACGGGATCAAAAGAGTATATATACTGACTTTTCAAGATGGCCACCAAAATGGCTGCCAAGAGGTTAGAATGGCCCTATCATGACAGTCAACAGCACAGCGCAAAGCGTATAATCATCACGATGCAACACGTATTTCTATTATATAGTTTTTCGTCATGCCCGTCTCTTTTATTGAGCAACGCACCAAGGGGTGTGGCAATTAATGACCTAAGGACGGGTCTAGCGCATTATCTAAAAATCGCTATCTTACACTACCTAAAACGCATTACGCCACTGACCAAGAAATACCTGGTCAGAAATCCATGGCGAGTTGTTTATATGTTATTTTAAGAGTGCATTATCAACAGTGATGGGCGGGTGCACAACTACACCCTGCTTTTCTCGTCCACAGGAACGTGCACCAGCGCACATCCATAAAAACATTATAAATTACACGATTACAATGGGGAACATAATTATAATAAAGATATCAGGAAATACGTCTCACAATGAGTAGTTATTCACCATCATTTGCAAATTGTTAATGACGATTAAAAGTGAATAGGCGAGAGGCACATATGGAGCACAGCTGAAGACGCACTGTCACGAGATGTAAGCAACTCCTCTGCAGGATAAATGTCCTTAGGTTTCTTATTTAGTAATTTAAACACTATTGGGGTAAGTGTTGCCTTTTTCAGGCTATTTTGTCAATGGTAACCTATTGTCAGTCAACAGTGAAAGTAATTAACTGTGTATAACTGTTTTGTCGTTGACTATGACACCACGGAGAAGTAAGTTTCACTTTGCCAATGAGTTCAAATAATACACGAGTGCAGATGTGTTTATAGGCTATACTCTGCTTGGTTTTAGTAAAGCATGGTTTAGTGGAATACCTGTTCCATACGGTCTCGGGTGCAAGCTGATTCTTTCAACTGCGCCGCTGACTATCAAAATACCGATGCGCTTTTTGAAGTCGCACTGCTTGCTGTTAAAGAGAATGACAGTATCACTCTCATTGGTTTAAAGGATGTTACGCCCAAAACACACCCATGACTAATTAAGAAACATATAGATCCACCATTTTGCACCAGGTGCCGGACTTTTGAAAACAAAACCACCCCCAATGTGGACTGGACAAACCCCTAAGCTATTTGATAGTGACCATGCGTATTAGACAAATATAGCCCTATATCTCAATTACTATTCAGCCCACAGGGGTGAATCTGAGGACAAATGGTGGTCAAATGAAATAATAATATGATTTTAAACATTGAACATTTTGGAATGCTCTACCTTTTTCAGTGATATATTAAAATCAATGTGTTTTAATACAGAGTAAATGCAAAACAGGAATATGTACCATGTCCAAGGCATGGAGGAAGATAATACTTAACTGGTATTATATCTCATCTAGAGGGCATATGCTTTTAGAAAATTAATCTGTTTTCCCTGGACATTATAGGCCAAAATGTATCCACTTTACACTAGATTCGCCTTTGCAGAATAGAGGGCAATGTATTGTGCATGGCATGGAGAAAGATGGGAAATGTCTTGAATTGTGTAATGTCTCATCTAGAGGGTATATGCTTTCAGAAAATATATAGTTTAGGGTGTTTCATTTGTTTTCCCTTGACTATACATGCCAAAATGTATCCACTGTACACTAGATTCGCCAATGCAGAATAGAGGGCAATGTGTTGTGCATGGCATGGAGGAAGATGAGACATGTCTTAACTGGTGTTATATCTCATCTACAAGTAATATGCTTTCAGAAAATATATAGTTTAGGGTATTTAATCTGTTTTCCATAGACAGTATAGGCTAAAATGTATCCGCTTTACACTAGATTCGCCTATACAGAATAGAGGGCAATGTGTTGTGCATTGCATGGAGGAAGATGGGACATGTCCTAATTGGTGTCACATCACTTCTAGAGGTTATATGCTTTCAGAAAATATATAGTTTAGGGTATTTAATCTGTTTTCCATAGACAGTATAGGCTAAAATGTGTCCGCTTTACACTAGATTCGCCTATACAGAATAGAGGGAAATGTATTGTGCATTGCATTGAGGAAGATGGGACATGTCCAAATTGGTGTAACATCACTTCTAGAGGTTATATGCTTTTAGAAAATATATCGTTTATGATGTTTAATTTGTTTCTCTTAATAGTGCAGGCCAAAATGTATCAGCTGTTCACTTGATTCGCCTATACAGAATAGAGGAGTATGTATTATGCATGGTATGGAGGAAGATGGGACATAAGTTGATTAATGCTATATTTCATGTACAGGGCATATGCTTTTAGAATATGTATAGTTTTGGCTGTTCTATGATTTTGGTAAAACCATGACCCATGCATAGGCATGCATTTTAATTATTAATCTTAAACTATATTTATTAGTACGTCACAACAATAGTCACCTCTTTGGAGGCTAGTTGCAGTTATCTGCACCTTTCTGTCGAATTTGGACATTATCATGTCCATCTTTAACTTTACAATTTTCCTTCATTCATTCACTTACATAAACATGCTGTGCTGTCTGATTACTGTTTTAGCCAAAATTGTAAAGAGGCATCATACAGGCCCCTCTGATTGGACAGACAGTCTCTCAGTCAACCCCCGGGCAAGAGGTCAATTACTATAAGTCTTGGAAAATGATGGACTGATACTTGTGATATACTGTATATGATTCAGTGACCTCTAAATCAGACCACCAAAAACACTTTCCTAGGCTTAATAATGCTTTTAAGTTAAAACTATGTGTTTGTACAACTTTAACATTGTGGAACACTTACATGCAAAAACACACTGGCTCTATTTAAAGACTCAACAACCATTTCCATTGATTCAAAGGGCCAAAATGTAAAAATAGACACCAGTTAGCAACAAACCAGTCTGAAATAAACCTGAGAAATGTACTAACTCTTTGAAAATAAAAGAATGTTCCTCAACAATGCAATATTCTAAAATTCCATGTTAAGTTAGATGGTGATGATATATTCTTTAGAATGCTTATTCTACAACATTCTAATTACAGTTTTGTCAGTATTTGCTGAAGGATAATGCATAAAACAACCCTCATTTTAACATATTTCCACCAACTGGATTTTCATGGACTTTTACTATGGTGTTTAGATCATCAATTGAAATATAAAAATGTGAAAATAAATTCTGTTGCAATTAGTTTTGGGTCAGACCTCACTTTGCCTGGACTATGTGGAGAAGGAATAACTCAGATCGAGGTCTGCTCCCTGTCTTCCGCCATGTGCTACCGCTAGTGATGAGGAGCTGGGCTAATGTAGGATACACCACTGAAGGATTGCTTTTAATTCAAAGCTTGGAGTCACGTATGTGCTCAGGCAAGCATGAAAGGCATATAGCCTTTGGACTTGACAGGACAGCACAGCACAGCTGCCTCAGAAGCCATGCAACAACCCATTACGCATTCTTTCAATCTGGTCTCTCTCTCTTTCTCTCTCTCCCTCTCTCTCTCCTTTTATCAGCAGAGCAGAGAACTTGGTGAATAGAAAGAGCTATGTAGGGTCACTATCCTCAAATATCCTTTACACGTAGCAAAAAGTAGCAGAAAAGAACTATGTGTGCTTTTGAAAAAAAAAACAGAAAAAAAAAACACTGTTGCACTTTCACGGCACTGTTGGACTAGTCTACTAGTCCAGCTCGTGTTCATTATCGCGGCAAAGCCCACCACGCCGCACATAGCCAATTAATTTCCTATGGAGAGTGTCAAGGCGTGGTCAACGCTTTCGCAATGCATTTTGGGAAACCGGCGTGGTCATTCAAGCAGAAGTGGTGCGTCGAGAAGTTGGGCTCTGCTGAACTTTATGCAAATGAGAGCAGATAACGCGAGGTGGTTAGCCAATGAAAGTACATCTTCGGTAAACAAGTTCTCTCCTGTGCTCTAGTGTACCGGTCCGGAACGATGGCCTGCCAGAAATATTTGCTCCGCCTGATAATCGTCTTGGTTTCATGAAAATATATTAAGCCATATAGTGGCGAAGTTCACCACTGCACCCTATCAAAAAGACTTTCTTGGCGACTTGAACCAAGACAGAAGGTGCTTTGGAGGAGCATGTCAGTGATGTTTGTGAGTGTTTCAATAAAATATGTTAAAATTCCTTGCGTTGGTTAACAATTTAGCCTACCTCCACTTCAGTACCCTACATTAGCTGGCATTGTGTAATTAGATTAAATTAAATGTTACACCATATACTTTAGCCTACTACACGCCCACTAGCGGTGACGGGGGGGTGTGTGGGGGGGTTGGGGGCGGCTAGGCGTCTGCACTGATTTCCCTGCCCACGCACAAACGCCAAGTTGGAGTTTTCAAATGAAAACAGGGCTGACAGCGTCCTGTTTCAGGAGCTCAAAGATGCTGGAGTGGTGTAATTGAGAGGCAAAAAAAAAGATTTAAAAAGTTTCAGATGGACGTGGAATAGTGTAGTCCAATGCCACGGCTGATTTTGACGCCTGGCTCGTCCTCTTATCTCTTGGAGTGGTGGGAATTCTTCACCTACACAATGGTCCAGCCTTCTGGGATAACCCTGCAAGCCTCCGACATGGCGTCATGTTGAAGGCTTTTGTATAAACAGATGTGACAAGTGTTTGCTGTACCTTTCCCTATAGACTCTGACAATATGACATTTCCAACGTGCCCACACCAAGAGATCTCATGTGTGAGCTTTGAGCATTACGTAGTTACCACTCAGAGGGGCAGATTTAGATATTTCTCAATGAGATGTGACACATGTCACCTTCAATGTTGTCCTTCCCATGCCCCTCTCTACCCTGATTCCCCTCTCTACCCTGATGCCCCTCTTTACCCTACGCCTTCCCATGCCCCCCTGCCTCTCTCTACCCTGATGCCCCTCTTTGCCTTCCCATGCCCCCCTGCCTCTCTCTACTCTGATGCCCCTCTTTACCCTACGCCTTCCCATACCCCTCTCTACCCTGATGCCCCTCTCTACACTGCGCTACAATCAGATGGAGGTGCAGAAAGATTCCTGCCAGATTATTTTTCAACCTTCTTGGAACGTGGAACCTGGAACGTGCGTGGAAATAAACCCTCACTCACAAGTCCAATTGTTCACATGAAGTTGTTTTTCTAGATGATCCAGAAGATCCAATTCCATAACGGTCTGCGTGAAGTCTTCTCCATGAAACTAAAATGGTCCCACGGAGAGTCATCCTGCCCATACAAGATTATACTCTGCACTTAAACTGCATGAGTGAAGAACTGCAGAAAGTTTGCTTCAGGATTATTTTAGTTACATTCTATAATGCTCTACTCAGGACATGGGTTGTCACAACGTTCTGCTGACATTGTGATTGTAGTGTGTGTTATAACATTGTTATTACACATTATTTTGCATCTACAGTAAACTGATTGAGAAAAGGTTTTGGCCAAAGTGCCTCCCTCTGAATTCAGATATTTTCATTAGTCCTCCCCCCCCCCCCCCCCCTCTCTCTCTCTCTCTCTCTCTCTCTCTCTCTCCTTCCCATCTGTCTGCCTTCATCTTTTGCTCTTTTCCTCCCTTTCTTGCTCTCTGTCTGTCACTTTTTCTCTCCCTCATATTTTTTCTCTCTCTCCTTCCCTTCCTCACCCTCCCTCCCTCATCCTCCATCTCTCTCTCCCTCCCTCCCTCCCCCTCCAATCTCCCTCCCTCTCTCTCTCTCCCTCCTATCCAGACAGCCTCTCTCCCTTTTCACACATTAGTGTGCTCGATGTCACATTTCTCAGGCAATGGAATGTGCAGTGGCCAATCCAAGGGTTCCTTGAGTGAAGTCCACTTTCCCTCTAATGCATCACCTTGGGACTGACACCTTAATCACCTCTAATTTCTAGTAATTAGGTTTAGACCACTAATGTATGAAAGAAGCCTAGAAATCTCTCTATGCTACTGCACAAGCACACACACACTCAGTCTTACACAAACACACACACACACACACAGGCAATTTTATTTTATTATCTTCCTATCGGAAGCGATTTTAATTGAAGTTCTCCAGCTCCCTTTTCTGCAAATGTTTGAATTATTAAAGGGTGCTGTGATGGGTGGGGAAGTGGCTGTGTGCAGGGCTCTGTGATGCGGTGGGGAAGTGGCTGTGTGCAGGTGGGGAAGTGGCTGTGTGCAGGGCTCTGTGATGCGGTGGGGAAGTGGCTGTGTGCAGATGAGGAAGTGGCTGTGTGCAGGGCTCTGTGATGCGGTGGGGAAGTGGCTGTGTGCAGGTGGGGAAGTGGCTGTGTGCAGGTGGGGAAGTGGCTGTGTGCAGGTGGGGAAGTGGCTGTGTGCAGGGCTCTGTGATGCGGTGGGGAAGTGGCTGTGTGCAGGTGGGGAAGTGGCTGTGTGCAGGTGGGGAAGTGGCTGTGTGCAGGTGGGGAAGTGGCTGTGTGCAGGTGGGGAAGTGGCTGTGTGCAGGTGGGGAAGTGGCTGTGTGCCGGTGGGGAAGTGGCTGTGTGCAGGTGGGGAAGTGGCTGTGTGCAGGGCTCTGTGATGCGGTGGGGAAGTGGCTGTGTGCAGGGCTCTGTGATGCGGTGCCCCAGGCTTCAGTTTCTGCATCAGCCATATGGGGAGAGAGTGGCCCTGGCAGTCCACTGAGAGAGACGCTTCCCCCAACGGCAGGCATCCATAACACACATCGCACGCACACATGCATATCCCCCCACCATCACCATCTCCTCTCATCTCTCCTCTGTTCTTCTCTTCTCTCCTCTCTCATCCTCTCCTCTCTTATCCTCTCATCTCTAATTCTCCTCTCTCATCCTCTCATCTTCTCCTCTCTCTCATCTCTCATCCTCTCTTCGCTTCTCCTCTCTCATCATCTCATCTTCTCCTCTCTTCTCCTTTCTCATCCTCTCTGATCCTTTCTTCTCCTCTCTCATTCTATTCTCCTCTAATATATCATCCTCTCCTCTCTTCTTCTCTCTCCTCTCATCTCTTCTACTCCTCTCTCATCCTTTCATCTTCTCCTCTCTTCTCCTTTCTCATCCTCTCTGATCCTCTCTCATTCTCTTCTCCTCTCTCATCCTCTCCTCTCTTCTCTCTCATTCTCTCCTCTCTTCTTCTCTCTCCCCTCATCTTTCTTCTCCACTCCTCCATTTTTCCTTTCTTCTCCTCTCTTCTCTCTCATCCCCTCATCTTTCTTCTCCACTCCTCCACTTTTCTTCTCTTTTCTTCTCTTCTCTAGTATATCTTCCTCCATTCTCTTATTCTCCTTTTCCCTCCTCTCCTGTCTGTATCCCCCTCTTTCTAACCCTATCCCTCCTGGTCACCTCCTCTTCTTGCTCTCTCCTTCTCTCTCCTCCTGTCCTCTCATCTCTTCTCCTCTTTTCCCTTCCTCTTCTCTCTCTTCCTCATCCCATCTCTCTCCTCTAATCTCATCTGCTCTCTTCTCTCTCTTCCTCTCTCTATTTCTTTCTTCCTCTCTCTCCCTCTCTCTCTTCCTCTCCTCTCCCCATCTCCCCCCTCCTCTCCTCTCCTTTCCTCTCCTCTCCCCTCTTCTCCTCTCCTCTCTCTCCCTCTCTCCTCACCTCTCCACTCATGTCCTCTCCCCATCTCTTCCCTACTCTCCTCCTCTCTTCTCTCTCCCTCTCTCCTCCTCTCCTCACATCTCTCCTCCTCTCCTCTCCCCATCTCTCCCCTCCTTTCCTCTCTCTCCCTCTCTCTTTCACTCCTCTCTTCTCCCTTCCTCTTAATTTCCACTGGCTCGTCATCAGGAAAATCTCTCTTATTTCCAAGTCCCTCGATATGAAAAGACATCATGCACTCAAAATAACCGAGGGCTGTCCTGCCTCTGTTCCATAGCAGCGTCTCTGGCAGCCTGACCGGGCTGTCCTGCCTCTGTTCCATAGCGCTCTCTCGGAAAGCCCATTACTGTGCCACTGCTGTTGTCTCTGGAGTCCCGTTGGGTTGTGTGAGTTTGTGTTATTTGTAGTGGCTGCTCCTGTGGCAGAAAATGAAACACATACCAGGAATGACCATCTTTCTTGGTTTAATTCCTGACCGGTGTTTCTGTAAACTGGAAATACAATAGCATAAATAGGGTATCAGTGGCCATTTGTAGCTCACACACCCTGGTATTTTCCTTAAAGCTGAGTTATCTGCATCATCTCTCCCACTGGGGGAACACTTGGGGGTGGCTAATGTGCCCAAACACACACAAACAGATGCACACACACACACACACACACACACACACACACACTCACTCACTCACTCACTAACACACACACACACTCACTCACACACTCACACACACACACACACACACACACTCTCTCTCACACACACACACACACACACACACACACACTCACACACACACACACACACACACACACTCACTCACTCACTCACACACACACACACACACACACACACACACACACACACACACACACTCACACACACACACACACACACACACACTCACACATACACACACACACTCACTCACACACTCACTCACTCACACACACACACACACTCACTCACTCACTCACACACACACACACACACACACACACACACACACACACACACACACACACACACACACACTCTCACACACACACACACACACACACACACACACACACACACACACACACTGTTCCCTCTGCCTGCACCCTACTCTTCCTCCCACTCTGCGAGGATGAATTTGTCAACCACATTCTCTGGCCGAACGTGCTGGACTGGAGATGGATGGTCAGCGCTGGACTGGAGAGTCTGGCCTATAGGAAGCTGTCCCCTTTAATAAGACGTCCGTCTCGCTCTCTGAGTAGCGGAGACGCAGTGCAGTAACGCACCACTCACATGCGGTGTTGTGATTGCGGTGTTTAAATTCAAACCCAAATCCTTTTTACGTTAGATTTCGTGTTAGTTAGTTTTAAATATTTTAGATTTTTATGCGTAAATACTGCATAATCTCCGGACCCTTAAAAGGTGTATTTCTAGCGTATGAGTCACAATACGTGTCCTCAGGCTATATACGACTCCAGGCAATGGGACTTACATATTCATATATTCATGCTCTTGGCATTGGAGCTAATCTATTTTTCTTTCCTGGAGTAATTCAATAAAGGGTCGCTCTTGAAATCGTATTACGTGACAACTCAAAGAAGCCTAATTCAGAATGCGGTAACACAGCTGAATGTGTTCATGCAGTCAGCAGCCTTGACTCTAAAGCTCTATTTATGTCTGTTTTAGCCTGTATTCCACAGGATAGTGAAGCGGTAACAGGAATTGAGTGGACAGAGACAAACTTGTGGGTAAGGGAA
>NC_055969.1:26887516-26890016 GCF_018492685.1 Alosa sapidissima
CCTTTTGCACAGTGTCTTCCCCATCTCTGATTTGAGCACTAGGCTGCTGTGTTGTGTGTGTGTGTGTGTGTGTGTGTGTGTGTGTGTGTGTGTGTGTGTACGTGTGTGTGTGTGTGTGTGTACGTGTGTGTGTGTCTGTGTGTGTGGTGTGTGTGTGTATGTATGTATGTGTGTGTGTACGTGTGTGTGTGTGTACGTGTGTGTGTGGTGTGTGTGTGTGCTGTGTGTGTGTGTGTGTGTGTGTGTGTGCTGTGTGTGTGTGTGTGTGTGTGTGTGTGTGTGTGGTGTTGAGCACTAGGCTGCTGTGTCAGCCATAACCCAGCGCTCATATGGCGGGCAAAGGGGGGAGGAGGAGGAGGAGGAGGAAGAACAGCTTCCTCCGTCTGTATGATTACACCTGTATCAAAGCTGAGCCGACGGCATGTCACACACACACACACACACACACACACACACTGACACAGAGGGAGAGAGAGAGATAAACAGATGGAAAGAGAAAGGGAAAAAATTGGAGAAGGGAGAGAGAGAGAGTGAGAGAGAGAGAGAAAAAAGAGAGACAGAGAGAAAGTGTGTGTGTGTGTGTGTGTGAAGGAGACAGAGATACCCGAGCCTTCATGCAAACAGCAGCTCTTAATGCCATGCCAATCCCCCAGAGTTGAGCTAAACTGCTGAGCCTGCCATATTCCATCCCAATCTCTCTGATTCACACATCAATGCTATTAAAACTCAGATTTACCTGCAGCCAAGACTCACACAGGCTTTTGTGTTCACTTCACTCCTGCGTGTGTTTGCAGCGGGAGGTTGAGGATACCCCTGGGAGTGAGCAGAGAAATCACAGCAAGGGGCAACCTTACTACCCCACCGAGGGGCAACCTTACTACCCCACCGAGGGGCAACCTTATACCCCAGAGCTGCATTTTAGCCTCGTCCGCCTCTGCCTCTGTGCCTGCCTCTTCCCTGGCCTCGGCGCGCTTTCAGAATGTCTTCCCACCTGACCGGAGAAAGGGAGAGAGGCGAGACAAACATGGCTGCCCCTCTGGAGTGTCCATGCACCGGGTTCACAACTGAGCCCTGAGGTCCTCGTGTGTTTTATGGACCTTTTGTAAATAGTGTTCCCTTTGAGGGAACTGCCCAAGTGACAAGCCTCTGTACCCCTAAAAGTAAACGTTTGTCGCTTATGTTCTGAGGGTGAACCTCAGCGATTGATTGCACATTCTCCAGAGCCAGCCACTCCACAGAGAGTCATTCTCAATGCTGACCACCCCATCTCCTTGTCCCGCACGTGGGGTTTGATGTGTGACACCCCACCTCCATTTACCCGTGCGGGTGGTTTGTTGTGTGACACCCCACCTCCTTGTCCCGCACGGGAGGGGTTTGATGAGTGACTGACTGATTGACAGATACTGGAGGATAAAGCTGTCATTAGCAGGCTTTTTTCGCAGGTGGAGTTTGCCCCCGACCGAGATGAACAGCAGAGCTGTTCACGCAGATAAAGAAAAGAACCACAGCGCTCAGATTTGTTGAGTCATTAGAACACAAATCCATCTCCACCACCGCACATCCCTTCCAAAGTAGGAGGAGAATGGCTTGTAATCAGTGTGTCGCAGTATGGGAGGGCTTATATGCGATATTGAACCAGGGCTAAATGTGATAATAATCGCTGTGTCACAATGCAGGTCACAAATTGCCATTCTGGAAGTTTCCTTCATTCTAGTTTAGATAAACCTCTTATCAGTGCTAGGTCATTTGGGTGTCTGTCGTCCAATTACATTGCAATTAAAGCCGAATGCAATAAGCCCTTCGCATGGTGCGGCCGCTTGTCTTTATCTTGGTGATATTTCACCGATCTGTCAGACGTATGCCTAAGGGACCGTTCATTCACACTGAGATGCTGCTTTCACATTCATAACATGAGCCATGGCGCTAATAATTCAAAATCTGCACATAATAATATGCTAGGAGGAGATGGGTTGTGTGTGTGTGTGTGTGTGTGTGTGTGTGTGTGTGTGTGTGTGTGTGTGTGTGTGTGTCTGTGTGTGTGTGATTGTTGTTGTTATGAATTGTTATAGTTTCTGGGATAGTCAGCCACCAGGAATATCGTAGACAAATAACTTTAACCATCATTGAAAAACAAAACCATTATCTCAAATGTTCTGCTATTTTCAATTCTAATTTCCAGGCACCTTTTGTCCTTATCTGCCTTGCTTAAATGAACCGTTTAGTTGTGTCCCAATGGTCTTGCTTTTTTTACTCATAGTTTTCACAGAGAAGAACTTTAAAAGCAGCGAGTAAACGCGACAAACTAAGCATGTCATTGTGAACGCCCCCTTACAATCTCAGCACTAATTCCAGCACTGCTTTTTACAAGGCACCTTGTCTGTTCATGCCTGTTTCACCGAACGTCACACACACAAACACACACACACTCACATGTTTGCTAAGTGTGTGCAGTTACCAGTAACTATAAAGACAGCTGTGACTTTAACAATATAAACGCCCA
>NC_055969.1:26895016-26907516 GCF_018492685.1 Alosa sapidissima
ACTGGTTTAAAAATTTTTTATTTGGGAAGCGTTTCGCTCATAGCCCTTAGCTAATCCACTGTTTGCGATTTAGGGCTATAGCATATACCGGAGCAAGCTCTGTAGTGGTTGGTCAACGAAAAATATTGTCACCACGGCTTATTTGATGTGTTTTAATGCTGAAAAAACACCCTTGGGTCAATTTTCGCTTGAATTACACTTTAATGCAACTGTCATCCATATATTATAAATCTGAAAAGTTATCTTGTTTGTACATAGAGCTTAAAGGAACCGTATGTAAGAAATTCAATTAAATTAATCATAAAATGGCCCTGATTTGTCACTAGACATTAGGAAATCATGCTAATTTCAAATACTTATATCACTGACAACAGTAGTCCGGACAGGATATCCTCATTTAAAAAAGTGAAGTTGCAGCCCTCAACTGATGTTGATGTTTAAATATTTGTGTTTTAGCCTGATCCGCCACCCTCCACCTATCTAGTAATCACAAAGTCAGTAGTGTTTCGGCATCTGGGTTGCCAGCTCTGCTCTAGTTACCACATCTGCGGTGTACACCGCTCTACAGGATTTTGAAAGTGATTGTAGTACCAGTTTTGGCCAAAATCCTACATACGGTTCCTTTAACTCCTCAGATATATTTATGCATAACTAAATATTGTTGTCCCTGCAGAAGGCCAGGGGTAGAGGAGATTACTGTGTGGGAGGGAGGCAATTAGTGGCCGATGGAGAGAGTGTAAAGTGGCATTACGCTCGTCGGCTCCGATGGTGGGGAGAATAAACGAGAGAGCCAGAGCAGAGAGCTCCAAAAGTCTTATTATCGAAGGAAGTGAGGTGGAACCTGTTGTTACCGCTGCACATACACACACACACACACACACACACAAACACACACACACACGGCTTTGAGAACTGGTGTCTCTGGACACCACGTCTAAAAACAGCAGGCTAGCTGTCATTTTGGATAACTTCGCTCTTGCAGAATGAGTGTCCCACCTGTCCCACCTGTTCCAGCGTCCACCTTTCCTGCGACTGGAAGTGGCAGACCACAGGCACACACGCATGCACGCACACACACACACACACATACACACACACACACACACACACATAACTTTGTTGGAGGATGAGTGCCCCACCTGTCCAGGCTCCAGTGGAGGTGGCGGATTGGCAGGAGAGGACGTAGATGTGTTTTCCCGTCTTTATTCCAAGTATCCTCTTTCTCTAATATCATTTCTAGCTGCCTCAACCAAAAAAGCACTTAGCAATATTCACTGCACTTTGCAAAGCCACCCCCCCCCCCCCCCCCCCACACACACACACGATATCCTTTAACAACACCACGACCATGAGTGCCATATTGCTTGTATACAACAGTTCTATTACCAACTAACAAAGACAAAATTGTGTTTTCTATAGTTTATTTCAATTTTTGTTTGTTCATCCTCTGTCCACATAAATAGTTCCAGTCTTAGCCTTGCCATTTCCCGTTGCCAAGCAACACCAACGCCACTCACTCGAAAAGCAGCCAAGTTCAGTGAGAGAGGCTATGTGCATGTGCACAGTGATTTGTTCAGCCTGCTGATTTGTCAGTACTGACAGCATCACCTACTCTTCATCCACTCCGTGTTCTCACTCAAATGTGATGTTATGAAATCGCTGCTCTCTCACTTTGAATGAATGGAATGTTCGTGTTGGATAATTCAATGCAATATGGTTAATCAATTAACCATTCAATCAATAATATAAAAAACAATGACATGGTAAGACTATATTAAGGAGAATATCAATAATAAACAATAATGTCAAATTAATCAACAGCCTAATGGAAATAAAACTATATTGACCGAATGACACTTAATAACAGAAGCGTTGTCATAAACGTTTATGACTTGTTTATGACACGTTCATGACAGTGTCATGTCACGCTTGTGTCGACACTGTCAAATAAAGTGTAACCATTTCTTTTTATTGACTTTGAAATTGACATTGACTGTACTCGAGTACAGTATATGCTTTACTGCCTGTGTCAAGAACACGTTTGCAGTGCTCCTTATTTTGATCTTTGATCTCCTTACTGTATTTTGATTTTCATGTTGCTTGAAATTTGGTCAATTGTAAGATAACTCAAACATTACAATAACATTTCTGGATGGCACATCAATAACATTGTTTTCTCTGTCGCTTTGGTGCATTTCTTAGATCAGAATTGAAATTCCCACTGCTACAAGTGTCTAGTGCTTGTCTTAATTAATTACGTTTTAATGTTTTATTCACAGAAAGTAGGCCAACACAGCAGACCTTGGGCTGCTATGCTGCCCCGCACATACAAATCCATGAAGTCAAAAGCGAGCCATGTTGAAACACAAACAGTACTTCTTTCCCCACATAGTAGGCAGAAGAACACAAGGTAGACTTGTGACATTCATGGAATTAAACCCTGTGGGAAGTCGACGAACAGCTCAATGATGTGGACAGCTGGCTGTCAGGATGAGTGCATAGGGACTGTCTACAAAGTGCAACACCGAAAACAGATTGGCTAATGCAGTCTGTCTCGTTTAGTCTGTAAAAATCACATTGTCACTTGTGCCAATGTTTGCCTTCTGATGTATTGATTAAGGGGAAAGTCTAATGTGGGGATAACCGAACTTTCCAGCTTTACCCAACTGTTTTGCTGCCTCTTCGACTTCCTCAGATCCTAAAATATGGAAATTAAATATTTAAAACATGCAATGATTTAATAAAATGAATGCAAGATTTAGCAAAATGAGAGTATGATTTCGTAAAAGGAGTGCACACTTTAGTGAAATGAGAACATTTTTTTAAAACAAGTGCAGGTTCTCTCAATATACAAAACATCTTGGAATGACACCTACAGGTCTCCATAATACAAACTTACTGTTCTGCAAATAACATCTTGGAATGACACCTACAGGTCTCCATAATACACACTCACTGCTCTAACTAACGTTAAAGTGTTCACATGAGTGACGAATGTTCATATGTTTTTCTCCAGCACTGCTTGCATACACAGTCAGAGATGTAAGTCAACTCAGTCGGAGATGAAAATCAACGTTATTTGATGCTGTTTTATTATCAAGAGTCTGACCGAATTACACAAGGTGGTTACAGTCAGATGCACACACACACACACACAAAATGGTCCAAAACACACACACGCACACTTGTGATTACATTCCAATTACATAGCCATTTCAAACTGCTATGTATGAGGCAGAAGTTATTACAGCAAAGCCAAACTGGACATGAAAGTGGAACACATTATCCTTTCGCAATTTCAGCTTTTCAGTCAAAGGATAATGGCCCCATTTCAACATCTTTCTACTTGCTTTGTGACCTTTGTGTAAAATGACTTGTTCCCAAAGTGACATTTGTTCCCAAAAAAGACATGATCATCGTCCATGTCCTTGGTTCTCTATGCCTTGGGGAGTCTAATGGCTCAGTGCTGCTAACGACGCATAAGCGTATGCATCATGGCTGCCAAGCGTATTCTGCGTTCTGCGACATCGCCACTCGGGCATTTAACAGCTAGTAATATCTTTGCATATTGCCTCAGGGATCGGTATTAGGACCCTTGCTTTTCTCTATTTACACCACTTCCTTAGGTGAGACCATTCGCTTCCATGGAATTTGATTATCACTGTTATGCAGACGACACTCAACTTTACCTGTCTTTCCCACCTGATGACTCTAGCATTTCCCACCAGATTTCTGCATGCCTTAAGGATATTTCAGCCTGGATGAAAGATCGGCACCTTCAGCTTAATCTCTCAAAAGTTTGTGATGCTTCCAGCTAAAACAGCTATTCCCCAACAGATTAACATCCAGCTTGACTCAACTTCACTGACCCCAACTAGATCGGCACGTAACTTGGGCGTTGTAATTGATGACCGACTTAACTTCTCTGAGCATGTAGCATCTATTGCAAAATCATGTCGGTTTATGCTTTACAACATTAGGAAGATCAGACCTTATCTGACACAAGATTCCACAAAACTTCTTGTTTAAACCATGGTCATCTCCAAGCTGGACTATTGTAATTCACTATTAGCTGGCTTACCCGCTTGTGTAATAAGATCATTACAGTATATTCAGAATGCTGGAGCACGCCTGGTCTTTAATCAGCCAAAGAGGACGCGTGTAACTCCTCTTCTAGTTACTCCCCATTGGCTCCCTATAGTAGCCAGAATTCAATTTAAATCTCTCACTTTGGCCTGTAGGACACTGACTAAATTGTCTGTTATGTCGACCAGTCATAAACACTAGGTCTAATTCAAGACTCTTTTCCTCAGTGGTTCCATGTTGGTGGAATGAGTTGCCCAGTGCTCTCCGTTCCTGTGGTAGTTTTGGGTCGTTTAAGAGGGGTCTAAAGACATTCCTGTTCAACATGCACTTAGTTCTTTAAGCGCTTCTTATGCGTTATGGTTTATATAATATTGGGTAACACTTTACTTGACGGTATCGACATAAGAGTGACATGACACTGTCATGACACATGAACCCTAACCCTAATCCTAACCTCTAACCCTAATCCTAACCCTAACTCCAACCCTAATCCTAATCCTAACTTGTTATGACAAAAATCGAATGACACTTAATGACAGAAGCGATGACAGAAGCGTTGTTTATGACACGTTCATGACACAGTCTTGTCACTCTTATGTCGATACTGTCAAGTAAAGTGTAACCGTCATTTGTAAGTTCTACTTTCAAGTGTGTATACCATATGTGTGTGTATGTGTGTGTGTGTGTGTGTGTGTGTGTGTGTGTGTGTGTGTGTGTGTTTACATCATACTGCTGTATTTGTCTATGTCTGTGTGTGCAGTATGAGTTGTACCATGTTTGACTGATGTGTGTGTGCATATCTTTAAGGTCAATAGTATCATGTTTGTGTGATGCATGTTTGCGTGCATACATATCTGGTCAATTGTGTGATGTTTGTCTGCTGTGTGTGTGTGTGTGTGTGTGTGTGTGTGTACTCTCTGATGATTTCAGCAGGGGGTGCGTGGATGTGACCTGTTGTTCCCGGTGTGTGTGTGTGTGTGTGTGTGTGTGTGTGTGTGTGTGTGTGTGTGTGTGTGTGTACTCTCTGGTGATTTCAGCAGGGGGTGTGTGGATGTGACCTGTTGTTCCCGGTGTGTGTGGTCTGAGTGGTGGCCTTATACATATCTGGTCAATTGTGTGATGTTTGTCTGCTGTGTGTGTGTGTGTGTGTGTGTGTGTGTGTGTGTGTGTGTGTGTGTGTGTGTGTGTGTGTGTACTCTCTGGTGATTTCAGCAGGGGGTGCGTGGATGTGACCTGTTGTTCCCGGTGTGTGTGTGTGTGTGTGTGTGTGTACTCTCTGGTGATTTCAGCAGGGGGTGTGTGGATGTGACACACCTGTTGTTCCCGGTGTGTGTGGTCTGAGTGGTGGCCTTAGCTGTCGTCCTTCACCTGCTGACCAGACAGTTGAGTGTGTGTACTCTCTGGTGATTTCAGCAGGGGGTGTTGTTCCCGGTGCTCCGAGTGGTGGTCTGGTGTGTGTGTGTGTTGTTTCCCGTCCTTCACATGCTGACCTCTAAAGACCGCTGATTCCCCTGATTCCCAACCTCCTCCTAACGTCAGACAATCCAGGGGTGGGGGGGGGGGGGGGGGGGGACTCTCGCCTGAGGGCAAACTCTCCTGCGGATATTCAGATTCTTCTTCTCAGAAATCGTGTTTATTCAAACAGAACTAATGAGTACAAAAACCAATATCTTTTGCCATGTGGAAGACATCTTAATTTAGATGCAGTGCAGTGACACAAAAACTCAATTAGGGTCAAATGGGAGTGGGTGAGAGTAAGAGTGGAAGTCAGAGTGGTGAGTGAATGAGTGAGTGAGTAAATGAATGAGTGAGTGAATGAATGAGTGTGTGTGAGAGTGTGTGGTTTAGGGAGTGAGGGAGCGAGCGAGCACGTGAGTGAGTGAGTGAATCAGTGAGTGAGTGAGTGAGTGAATCAGTGAGTGAGTGAGTGAGTAAGAGTGAATGAGTGAGTGAGAGAGTGAGAGAGTGAGTGAATGAGTGACTGAGTGAGTGAATGGGTGAGTGACTGAGTGAGTGAGTAAGTGAGTGAGTTACATGTGTCTGAGTCTTAAAGAGTGGGTAGGACAATGCGTGTGTGTGTGTAGAGAATGAGTGTTTTGAGCATGCTTGAGTCTGCATGCTTGTTTATCTATGTCAGCCCCATGAGTGACCGTAGGTCTAGAGGCCCGTGGCGTCAGCACCGTCCAACGCTTGTTGTGGTCCGTCTCGTACGCTAAACAGACAACACGCCGTTGAGTCATGACTGCTTGACCTTCCCGTCTTCTCCAATCCATCGCTGCGCGTCTAGCCCTGCGGGCACTGCCACTCAGCATGGCACTGATACACTGTACACCAGCGATGCCCAGTGCATGCGTGCACGTGTGTGAGAGACACATCAAAGGCCTGTAGAATGCCAGCTGACAGCAACAGCGTACGGTGCCAACGCCACGGGCCCAGGGGCGGAGTGGGGCACTAAAATCCACCGGGAAAATTCTGACGGCACCGGCCCCCCTCCCAACACCCCCCCCCCCTTCAAACACGCACACATAATGTCAATTTAAAATACTAGGCTATAGGCTACATTTGGAGAAAGGAACTGTAGTGCTAATGCAATACAACAAGCCTATCAACCACAAACCAGGCACTTTCAATAAATTTGTAAGGAACTAGATATTTAAGTGCAGTATAAAAACAGCTTTGTGGGTGGATGTTTCAAGCATCATGCAAGGACATATCTGGGTAGCATAGCACTCCAATAGTTGCCTGTATAAATTAAAAAAAGGCCTAGCCTACAGACAATGTCACCCTAATAACACAGGTAATTAAATAATTGAAAAACCAGGCACTTTGAATAGGTAGATTAAAGTAGGCCTATAAAGGCTTACATATAGACAGTTCCAACGAGTTCCACAAACCATTTATCAGCCTGAGTGGCCCATTAATTACAGTAGTCATAGGCTAGGCTATACATATCAACATAAGACTAGCTTGTGCTAGTTTCTGCAATAACGTCAATGCTTTAGCTCCGCTAACCTTTCTCTCTGCCTTCCATCCATGTGTAAAACAGGAAGCAACCACGCAAATCCACCGACTGTAGTTTTCCCATAGACAGTAACAGTTTTCCTCGAACTTGATCGCTTGTAGGGTCATGCCATTAGACAAGGGGCCACTCATTTATCCCCCTACATTTCTGTAAATAGACTTGACCTGCAATCGGTTCATTGGATAAACCAGAAACTCATTCCCCATTCCCAGGAGACTTTGCTCCATTCTAGCCTAGGCCTGCGTTCATTTAAGAACAAATAACAAATTAAATTGTCATTTTTTTATTTATGACCATGCAAGTGCTGTAACGCCTGAATAAGACAAAAATGAATTAAGATAAATAGCCTTCACAAAAATCAGCATGGGAGAAATGAATGTGCAGGGTAACCATGAATGACATATAGACAGTGAGTGGTTTAAATTTTGTTTGGACTCCCCTGTACATTGAAGTGTAGATCTCGGAGATTTTTGCGGAAATGTTTACATGAATATCTTATGAACGACTCGGGGCCGGCCCACACCTCGACCGGGCCACCGGGAGTTCCCGAACTTCCCGATTGCCCCTCCGCCCCTGCACGGGCCCACAGTGACCCACGGGCTGCAATCGGAGCCGGTCAGCGTGATGTGAGCGTGAGCGGCAGAGCCAGGTCGAGAGCACGGAGAACGAGACAGAGAAACTCGCTAAAGCCAGTTTTTCAAAAAGTCAGAGTGCGAGCATCAAAGCCGGCGAGTTTGAGGAGAAAGACTGTGGTAATTAAAGCCTGTTTGAGATGCAAGACTGAGAGCATCAAAGGCGGTTTTAGAAGTCGGAGAGTTACAGGTACACTGTGTGATTCTAACCCAATACACACTTGCTGTCGAATTCAGTGAACTACAGTGAACAACTTGTGTACTTCTGGGTGTCTGGTGTGTTTAAAAAGAAAGAAACCACAGTCCAGGCTCTCTAAATGGGAAACGAACATTGTGGCTGAAACCAAGCTACATAAACAGTAATAAGTCGTCTGTAAGCATAAGCATAAGCATAAAACAAAGAAAGAACAAAGCCAGGTTGAGAAGTAAGACTATGATCAGTAAAGCCAGGTTGAGAAGTAAGACTATGACCAGTAAAGCTAGATTGAGAAGTAAGACTATAATCAGTAAAGCTAAATTGAAAAGTAAGAAGATTGAGAAGTAAGTATAGTATAAGTATATATACTCTTTTGATCCTGTGAGGGAAATTTGGTCTCTGCATTTATCCCAATCCGTGAATTAGTGAAACACACTCAGCACACAGTGAGGTGAAGCATACATAATCCCGTCGCAGTGAGCTGCCTACAACAACAGCGGCGCTAGCCGCTAGGGGAGCAGTGAGGGGTTAGGTGCCTTGCTCAAGGGCACTTCAGCCGTGCCTACTGGTCGGGGTTTGAACCGGCAACCCTCCGGTAACAAGTCCGAAGCGCTAACCAGTAGGCCACGGCTGCCCCCTAAAAGTAAGACGGGGAACATCAAAGCGCCAGTTTGAGAAGTAAACTCTAAGCACTTGAGGCCTGGGTTCAGAGAAGCTGGCCAACACAGCGGAACACAAACGAGCCCAAAAATGAGACCAGACACAGCGGACAGAAAGAGGCCACTGAGCCCCCAACACCACCACCACCACAGCACCCCAGGGACTCATCTGTCTTCTGCCCCGGCTCCAGTCACCGATCTGGGCAGGCGCTGTTGTCCTCTGGCCTCTCGGCGGGGGCCGGGGGGGTTGGATGTGTCCAGAGTGCATCAGGCAGCCGGTGGACAGGTTGGGCCAGGCGGGGTTTTAATCTTGCGTGGCCCGGGCGCCGGGCGAGGGGTGAAATGGACCACTGATCTGCTGCACGCCGCTGATAACAAAGACAAATAGCGTCGCACGGGAGGCCAGAGCTGCTGGCAGGACCCCACAGGCCCCCATGAGTTAGGTGGCCCTGGGGGAGCCCGACCAAAATCTCCTCAATCACCTGTGCAATCGTGCGATAGCGATTGAATCGCTTAGACGGCACGGGGGGTGAGGGGGACACAAGCTGCTCATCTCTCTCCAGCACACTGGCAGGTGTGTGTGTGTGTGTGTACGCGCAAGAGAGAGTATTTATGTGAGTGTCTGCTCATGCTTGTATCTTTGCATGGGTATATGCACTGTATGTTTTGGAATATATCTGTTTGAGAGAGCATTTATGTACTGTAAGTGTCTTGAGTGTGTGAATTTCTGTGCATGCATATGCATGTTTTCATGTGTGTGTGTGTGTCTGCATGTCCTGTGTGTGTGTCTGTGCCACCTCATCCTTCTCCATGTGTCTGTATCAGACAAACAGGAAGGGGCTCTGCAATGAATGAGCAATTTCCTGCGGAGAATCCATTACCTCCCACCTCCAACATGCAGACTGCCTCAGCTCTGCTAGATTATCCTCCTCATAGCCTTGAGCTTGAGACCGTTCATATTAAGAGACTTTATACAGGAATTAAATTTTAATGGCATAAGAGACAGGTACACAAGGACAGAGAGGAGACTGCGTGCAGCTACTAACAAGTAGCAAGGCTGAAATGAACTTGATATTTACCTTTTTTCCCTTCTGAACACACAGAGAACAAATACAAAGAACAAACTAAGTCTATACACCCTGTGGTTCAGCAAAGACGCCAGCTACATTCAATCAATAAATCTGTGGTTCATAAAATAGTGTTGCTTTTTTCACTTTTTAAGAGAACAGTTCTTTTTCTACATTTTCTGTTCGGAACACCTACTCTCTCACTAAATAAATGGTAGATGTCCATCACAATGTCATTCCTCATAGAACAAGGTAAAATACTTTGCTCACAATAAAATATATATATTTTTTAAATCAATACTCACTGATAAAACCAAGCGCAAGGATTTATTAATCCATTCTATATTATCTTTAAAAGCAGATGTAATCACAATGTCTTCAACAAGCTTGGTAAATTGCATTGCCTATGCTAAATTAACTAGCTGAATGGTCACCTCTGAGTATTTTGCCGACTCGAGAAATGCCCCAAACTGTATTCATGGAGGCAAACGTATTATCTTGGTAATATGACTTATCTTGCTCATTTGAAAGAAGCAATCTTCAGTGTTCCCCATTAGTGGATCAGCTTGTGCATTTATTTATGGGTGATTTTAAGTTGACACAGGTTTTTATACATGCACACCTTTAGTAAATCTAGCCCTGTGCAGTGAATGAGATGGTGTTCCGCACGCAGGATTAGTCATCTCCTAGGAAGCCACGCTCTCCCACACGTGTCCAATCAAATGACTCAGTTGGGGCTTGGCCAATACCAGAGCAGACCCCCACGTTCTGGAATCTTAAGAACTGGAATCTACAGCTCTGTCTTGTTTGGTGCGGCGCGCCGCGCGGCAAGAGATCCATCCTCTCCCCTCCTCGTTCTGCTGCTGCACGCGTCCTTATCAAGACAAACAGGAGACCTCTCTGCAACGAATTAGCAATTTCCTGCGGAGCGTCCATCACCTCCCACCTCCAGCATGCACAGTTTCAGCTCAGACACTTTATCTTCCACATGGCCAGGAAGGTGCAATGTCACCACAATACGGATGAGTTCATTTAAAGCAAAGCTGTGCAGGAATTACATTTTAATAGCACAACATGGTCAATGATACACATGGGCACAAATGTGACTAGGTACTGCTACTTTCAAGCATGGCTAAACTTTTCTTTTGAATTTCACATCCCTATGCACCATGTCACTTTAACCTGACCTGTCACTCTAGCCTCCTGGACTGTCATCCAGGTATGCTGTGAGCAGTGTGCCCTTTTTATGTGCCTATGTCAAGGGTGATTCTGTGTGGGACTCTGTATATATGTGTTCTATGTCTTTTTCTGTGTGTCTATGGTGAAGTCTTTGTCCTGTCATGAGCACACTGAAGCAAATCCCTAGCAACTTGCACCGAGTAGTTTGGCAATAAAGTATTGAATCACTTGTTTTATTTTTGTTTTGATTAGATTTGTCTTTGCCCAGAGTACACAGAGCACGGAACAGAGCACGGAACAGAACACGTTCCGTAACTATACCCTGTGGTTCCAAAGATATTGCAGCTAAACTTGATCGATTTGTCCTGTGGCTCATAAAATAGTGTTTCTCCGTGCCAGTCTAGGGAACATCTCTCCTAGTTTGTGTAATATTTGGGAAGCCAGGCTAACGCTTGGCCAATCACATCTCTCCTGAGTTGAGGCTTGACCAATAACAAGGTGGCCCCCAGAGTGATGGCGGTCAGGGTGAGGGTGACGCGTAGTGGCGAGTAGCCAATCACGTGGCTCCAGAGGTCACTCCGGGGGGTTGGTTGGTGGCTGAGGCCCTGTGCCGCCTCCCTCTCCTCCTGGCTCAACAAGTGCGGACTCAGGCGGGCCAGGACCTCTAGCGCCACCCGGTGGCCACTCTGGATAGCGCCGCTCATGTAGCCACACCATTTGGTGGCAGTCTCCGTCCCCGCCCAGTGGATCCTGCAGCAGACCATACACGCACGTGCACGTGCATGCACACACACACACACACAGATACACACAGACCCACACACACACACACACACACACACACACACACACACACACACACACACAACGTGGGATACAAATGAGTTGTATGAGGCATTAGTAATAGGAAGTAGCAGTAATTGCAGTAGCAGCCCAAGACTCTGGAACTGCCTCCCCCTCCACATCCGTGCAGCCCAGTCTCTAAATATTTTTAATTCCCTTTTAAAGACCCACCTCTTTTCACTTGCCTTTGATTAGTGTCTCCTTTTTATGTGCCAGTGCATAGTGTCCCCTGGCTACCTTTTGGTATATTCTCTCTTTTTACATTATTTTAACTCCTTCAGTCATTGTCTTGTTGCCCTTTTCATTTTTTCCCCCTTCTGCCTAAGGTCATTCTTTTGTTTATTGCACTTAGCACTTTATTGTGAAGCACTTTGGTGCGGCTCAGCCGTCTGTAAATGTGCTATAGAAATACAATTTGACTTGACTTGACTTGACTTGACTTGACTTGACTTGACATCAATTTTTTTTAAACTCGGTAAGTGAGTTAATTGAGACTTTCTCTCCCCTTTAATAATGCATTATATGATGAACCTTTAGCTGGCTTCTGATGAGCAAACCACACATCAACACAACTCCCTTCAACTCCACTCAGCAACTTCCAAACAGTCAAAGAGTCAACAGCTTAGTCTCCTTTCAGCTCATCAGCATACTCTCTGCACATTCATAACAATTGGCTCAAGAATATAGCCATCTACATGCGTTTCCATTCTGTTGAATGCACGTTACAAATGGACATTCCACTTACCAAGGGACGTGTTGTGATTAGCTGTGAGTGTGAGTAAGAGTGTATAAGGTCAGGGCAATACGGAAACACAC
>NC_055969.1:26917516-26937516 GCF_018492685.1 Alosa sapidissima
CGCACACCCGTTGTAATTGCCACCGTTAATGCAAACAGATGCATAATGCTTTGGACAACGATCTTGACAATGTGTCTACTGTCGACCATCAAAACAGCGCACAAACAAGCCTTATCAAGCGGTAGGGTCTACAAACTAAAGTGGCGCGGCTATAACCCGACACCTGTGCAACATCTGACGGGAGAAGATCTACAATTTGTGGATTTTACTGCCTACAACAATCAACTTACAGACCAACAGTGGATTACTTTCCAGGCGAAAGAAAGGGGCCTTCAGAGAAACGCTGGACACAAAGAGACTGCACGAGAAAAATCAGTTTGGGTTAGATCTTACCCTTCTGACACCACTGCCGCGGCCTTAACTGCATGGATTGAAGCACAATTGCGCTTCATTAGAGATGTAATTCAACCACAGGTAAGACCTCGGACCTCCCGTGTAAAAAAGGTGCGGCGCGATAAATTGGCTTATCTATGGCAACATCGCAGAAAGAGAGCTATTCAAATCATTCTGAATAAGAGCGAGTATCCCGAAACACCTCCATGTCCCAACAACGTCAATGAAGTTCAGTCCTATTACTCTGATAAATGCCAAGGCATCACCTCAATTGACGACGCTCCCTTACCTCCACCATGGGATGATTTATTACAGTCACAAGAATCGGAGTTTCTACCGATGTCCTCTCCTTTCACAGAGGATGAGTTAAGAAACGTCTTAGACAGTCTGCCTCACAATAAGTCCAGTGGTAGTGATGGGGTCATGTATGAGACATTGAAATCCACTTCCTTGAGACAAACGCTATTGCCGATCTTCAACACTTGTCTGATTAATAAACGTGTTCCTAAGTCATGGAAAGGAGCACTAATTCATAGAATTCCGAAAAAAGATAATGTGCCGAATGACCCCAGCACTTGGAGGGATATTTCCCTGCTACCAACGATTTACAAAGTGTTCATGAAATGCGTACTTAGTCGCATCCTTCCCTGGCTGGTGGATGCAAACATCTTGTCCACTAAGCAAAAGGCCAATATTGAGAGCAAGGGATGAATGAACATGTGTTCTGTTTAAAAACGGCCATAGATGATTTCAAACACGAGTGCAAAATTTTATTCAGTTTTTCTGGACTTCCGCGATGCGTTTGGAACGCTCCCACATAACATCATGATCAGAGCTCTGGAGGAAATACACCTGCCCCAAGTGTACATAGACTTAATCAAAGACGTGTACAAAAGCTCGTATATTCAGGTCATTTGCGGAGTCCAGCTCACAGATCAAATACCCTTGCGCCTTGGCATTAAAAACGGTTGCCCTTGGAGCGCAGTGAACTTCATTTTAGCCATTAACCGATGGCTGGATTGGATGAGTCAGTGCGTTCCATCCGAAATCATCTCTCCAAACCCCGTACAAGCATTTGCTGACGATGTGCAAATGTCGTCACGTCAGGAGAACATCATACATAACATGATACGCAAGACAGACTCCTTCCTCGACTGGTCGGGTCTCGAAGTAAAGGAGTCTAAATGCGCAGTGCTTTACGAGAGGAGGAGCGGTGGAAACAGGTGGTACCGGTCAAAATCTGACCGTGACCCACAATTCAAAATCAATGGAAAAATAATCAGTATATTCCCGACATGATTCGTACAATTATCTTGGACACATATTTAACATTGCTGGCGACTGGGACCAACAAATACAGGACATAATTACTGAATACACCACAAGGACCGTAAGGACCGTACCACTAGCACCGTAAGAGAAATGGCCCGTGCTTCTCTTTTTCTCGACCTTGGGAAGCGCAAAGTCCCCCTCGCCCTAGAATCAGAACCAAGCTTTCTAGGATTTTGTAAGAAAGCAAACGGTAAACTCGACACCCATGCCGCCGGTTTTGGGGTCAGATCGGACTGGCCTGATCTCAACGATCTCTGCAACTGGACTGGTGTTGACTTGCAGTGGTCTGGAGTTGATGCCACACATGTTACCTCATGAAGTAATGATTAAGGATACAAATATCACTGTGACTGCAACAGTACTGCAAGACGGTCTGCGCTATTCAGTTCCACCTGGAAACAGTTGCGCGTCTCTGCTGTCAATCAAACACCAGCAGCGTCAGATACATTGGAGAGGACTCAAACTCCAAGAAAAGCGCGCATGTATCCCTTTTGCAGATCACTCCATCTCACACACACTTTTTCACAATTCATCTATTGATGAAGACATACTAATTTTTACAGTCAAAGCGAGGCTTCAGGTATACCCAACAAGGTTAAATCTGTCAATCTGGTATCCTCGTTCCCACTCACCATTGTGTATACATCATGGAGAAGAGCAAGTCATAGAATCCATGTCACACATATTAAATGGCTGTCATTTTTACAAAAATCTTTATGTATCCAGGCATGATAGGATTGTGGACATTATATCTGGAAATTTATCATCTTTATTTTTTCCAAATGTGTCAATACATGTAAATTGTGTTGTTAGACAACAAATGTTTTCCAGGTGTTCTACAATGTCTGCGTTCTCTGATTTAAATGCCATAGTAACCACTAGCCACAGTACCACAGTACCACTAGTAACCACTAGCCACAGTACCACAGTACGACTAGCCACAGTACCACTAGTAACCACTAGCCACAGTACCACTTGTAACCACTAGCCACAGTACCACATTACCACTAGTACCACAGTGGCTGGTGAGTCAATAGTTAGTGGGCTTCATTGTCAAGCTGCAGCCATATGGCTGGAGCTTTCTATAGGTGTGTGTGTGTGTGTGTGTGTGCACGCTTGAATGTGTGCACGCACGTCGCTGCACTTCGACATGGCTTCAGCTTCAACAGTTGCAGGCGAGTTGTGCCAAACTGCCTGCCGACGCACAGAGACGAGAGCAAAGCTCTCACTGCCTGGAGGTGCTGTGGCGCAACTGACCACAGCGCCTATACAACCTCGGGTCCAGGGGGCGTGTATTTGAGTCAGCGGGTCATTTCACGATCCCACCCCATCTCTCTCTCTCCCACTTGATTCCCATCACACTTCACTGCCCTCTATCAATAACCTGACCCTAGCCAGATGAATTTCGCTCCGCCTAGCTCCACTCATCCATCTGGAACCGATCCATTGAAGTGTTGCTTCAGAAGGCTGGGCCTAATCAAAAAATGATTGCATATGATTGAATAAGCCACTTGTCCGTCATCTATTGACGTGCTACTTCAACCACTCACATCGAAGCCAACCCGTGACGCTAATAACAATGTCACAGTCGCTTCTACGCTCTGCGTCCTGATTGGCTGAACCATAAAGTCGGTTGCAGAAATCACTCTCAATGGAAGAGGTCCCAGATGGATGTGAGTGAAGCTAGGCGGAGCTATAGCGGAACGAAATTCATCTGGCTAGGGTCAGGTTACTCTATCAATCCAAAAAGGCTGTCCCTCCCTACAGACACAAAGAGACCAAGGCTGTCCCTGCTGGGGAGTAACGGAGATAAAGGCCGAAAAGGAAGACATGCTAGCTTGTCCGCACGCTCTACACAAGCCAGGGAGGGAGCAGAACATAGTAGCTCGCTAATTATTTACTCATTGAATCTCAGTCTGGACAACCACACCAATAATGCTAGAGAGACAGTGGTTCACCTGCAAAATAAATGTGATAGAAACTGTGGTGGTACGTGTGTGTGTGTGTGTGTGTGTGTGTGTGTGTGTGTGTGTGTGTGTGTGTGTGTGTGTGTGTGCTGAAGGGACTCTGATGCCATGGGAATTGTTACCGTTTTGTAATGGAATAGGACTGGTGGGCTCTGTTAACAGGTGTGTGTGTGTGTGTGTGTGTGAAAGAGAGAGAGGGAGAGAGAGAAGTTGTGTCCGTCTATATGTGCCGATCTTTGTTCACTATACTTTGTGTTTGACTTTTTGAAGGTGTTCAAAGCAGCAGCCTGATTTATTTCAGTCGCAGCTTAGAAGTTACATAAGCAGGAAATGGAGCCTAAAATCTAAACACACACACACACACACACACACACACACTTGTAACCTTCACAGGGCGCCAGACACACGGAGGCCGATGGCATCCATTTGCACCTGGTTCTGGTCCCCTGCTGTGCCCACTCCTCACTCCATGGTTGGTGTGAAGCTGGGAACACAGGCGCCTCAGGGACAGCTTAGCCGTCGTTACACACACACATGCGCACACACACACACACACACACACAGTCGCACATGCACACACACTTTCTTGTTTTCTCTTTCTCTTGCACATGTCTGCAACTCTGTTCTCAAACACATGGCCAGTGCTTATGCTTTCTCTCTCTTTCTCCCTCTCTCTCTCTTTCTCTTTCTCTCTCTCTTTCTCTGTCTCTCTTTCTCTGTGTCTCTCTCTCTCTACTTTTCACTCAAATTCTCTTTCTCTTGTCACGTGTCTCTCCTTCTCTCGGTGTCCCTGTCCTTCACACAGACACGCTCGCCCCTCCATCTTCAGAACGGCGCCACAAAGAGGACTAAAGCTCCTTTCACAACACTGCTCTCCCTCTGTCTCACATTGTTTCACTGTCCTTCACACACAGACACACACACACACACACACATGCACAAACACAAACACGCACACAGACACGCACAAACACACACACACACAAGATACCCACGCACAAGCACACACTCACTCACCTTCTGTTACGAATCCTAAATTTCTCAATTTACTTTGGGGGTAATTTTTGGCACACCCTGCTGGCTATTTTGTGTTTTGTGTTGTTCTGTGTCTCTGCCTTCACCCAGGTGCCTGATTAATTAACCTGTGATGCGGTACACCTGGCCTGCTCCAATTAACCCTGGCATGCTTCTATAAGACCCGTACCTCTGCAGTCCAGGGGAGAGCACATGCAGAGGAGCGTTCTCTGAGAACCACAGCGCTTTCGTCTTACGCTTTTGGACATTTAATAAATCTGTATTTTTGAGCCTTACCTCTGGTGTGTCTAAATTTATGTCAGGACCTTTCTTTGAGGTCCCTAACATAAATTTAGGGGCTCGTCCGGGATACTCCTGATTGGCTTTCTTGTCACGAGTATCTTGGAATTTGTTTTTTGTGAATTGGCATTGATTTTTGCAAGTGTGTGGACCAGTAAGGTAAGTGCATTGCACTGGTTCAGTGGAAATTCCTTGGGAAGCTTCGTCACTGTTTTTTTTCGGGCAATAGAGGAGGGGGTCCAAAGAGGCCTCGAGCTCAGTACGGCCAGAAGACAGCCAGGTCGAGAGATTCAGTTTAGGGAGGTTGGGATTCCACTGACTCAGTTTGGTCCACTTTTGTTCCATTTAGCATTTTCGGTTTTGCAAATTTGAGTGAGGCTAAAAGCTTCTTTGAGTTTTCGTGTTGCTTTTGTAACACTTCGCTGTTGACGTTTTTTCGTGTGCTTCGTTACATTCACTGAACCTCTTTGCAGGTTATAGCTTTAGTTAGATGTGCGCTTCCTAAATCTTTTGAGCGTTTGTGGTTGCATATCTTGTTAACTGCACACTTTGTTTGTGGTCTTCGTTCTCGCTGCTGACCAGGTAAAATTAAATTTCAATTGCATATAGCAACTTTGTTGCAGTTTGAAGTACTGCTTTGATCACTCTTGTTTTGAAAGCTGTTTCTTTTGGGTACAAAGTTTGATTTGGAAACTCAACTAGTTTCCTTTTGAAATTGGAACTAATTTGGTTTTGCTACAATGGCGACTGTCGAGGACTTTATTGCAAATCCTGATGCGTCCTTGATGGAAACCCTTACTAAAGAGCAATTGATTTGGCAGCTAATTATGAAGTTGAGGTCTCGTCAGAGAAAAAGCGCAAGAAGTCCACAGTAATATCTGCTCTGACTTAACGCTTAGTCGAGAAGGGAATTCTTCCCAAACCAGAAAGTCCTGTAAAAGCGAAAGATCCTCCTGAGCAGCCCAGGACTCCTAAAGGCCCTGACCGCTCAAAACAGGATCATGAATTTCGTATACAAGAGTTGGCTTTTCGCCGGGAGCAGTTGCAAACAAGAGAGCAAGAGCTGGCCTCTCAGCTTGAAATTGCCAGATTGCAGTTGGCTGCAAAAAGTGAGGGTATTGAAATTCTAACAACGCTTGATGCAACATTTGATGTTTCTCGTAATATCAAATTAGTGCTGCCGTTTCTGGAAAAGGATGTAGATAAATACTTTGTACATTTTGCGCGAGTTGCAACTACTCTTAAGTGGCCAAAAACAGTTTGGACACTTCTGTTGCAATGCATTTTAGTTGGTAAAGCCCAAGAGGTATACTCCTCCTTGTCTCTCGAGCAAAGCTCTGATTACGAGTTGGTTAAAACAACTATTTTGCGAGCTTATGAGCTTGTGCCCGAGGCTTATAGACGGCGCTTTCGAGGTTACCGTAAAACCGATAGTCAAACTTTGGTGGAACTTGCCAGAGAAAAGGAGCGACTCTTTCAGGAATTTAAAAATTGCTTGCCTGCCTCTGTTGCTACATATGTTGATGAGCAGAAAGTAGTTGACCTCCATCAGGCTGCTGCTCTTGCAGATGAGTTTGTGTTAACACATCGGATAAGTTTTAGGGACCCAAGTCAACATACACCTAGTTACAGAAGTTCTGCAACTCCAATAACACCAAGAAAAGTCTTTCAGAAGGAAGATGTGCACAGTAAGAGTTCTGAACAGTTGTGCTTTTACTGTAAAAGGCCTGGCCAGGTCATTGCAGAATGCCTAGTACTTAAGAGGAAGACTGCAAAAACTGTGGGTTTGATTTCCTCAAATTGTAAGCCCAGTGGGCAGAAGCGATCTGGGTATGAACCCTTTATCAGCGATGGCTATGTGTCAGTCCCTGGCCAGCAGAAATGTTCTCCTGTGCGCATCCTAAGAGATACTGGTGCTGCACAGTCATTTGTTTTGGAAGGTGTGCTACCACTGTCAGACAGGTCTGCTACAGGTAACCGTGTCTTAGTGAGAGGGCTCAAAACAGGATTTACCTGTGTTCCACTGCATAGGGTCAACCTAAAGTCAACTTTAGTCTCTGGGACAGTGATTGTTGGGGTGTTGCTCTTTGCCAGTTAGCAACGTCCAGTTCGTTTTGGGTAATGACCTAGCAGGTAAGATTGTGTGGAGTGAGGTGCAGTGTAAGGGTGAGTCTGTGTTATCAACCTCAAGTGATCCAGACAAGATTGAATTAAAGGACCCTGACAGTTCTCTAATAAAAGGTTAGCTTGTTGCTGAGGTATGTCAGGAAAATGAATGTGTGCCTAGTCGAGTTTCCAAGACGACTCCGCAGTCTAAGGTGACTAATCTGAATCCTGTTCATGTGACTAGCAATTCATGTTTTTTGATATGCCCTTGAGAACATTGTTTATCACCTCCTTTGGCTTTTGTTTGTCCTAAGTTTCTCTTTAAGGTCTTCCCTAGGTCCAGCCATGGGCATGCTACAGTGCCTTCACAACCTAGGGGTCAATCTGTTTGGATACGGACATCACAACTACGTTGTAAATTCTGGCTTGCCCTGGTATATGGCACCCGCAGTGCGACTGCGTTCTTGACATAACAATATTGATTGTTTCTATGTAAAGTATACCTGAAATTTATGTTTCAATTATGTGCTTTCCATTTCTGTGAAGTGAGATGGTTGCACAGATGAAATTTAAGTATTTGATGGTTCAAATAAGACAGGCCCATAGGTGGCAGATGCTTTGCTTATTTAGTGATAAATGTATGTATATTTAACTTATTATGGAGACTAGTCACCATTTTGGTGGGAGGGTGTTACGAACCCTAAATTTCTCAATTTAGTTTGGGGGTAATTTTTGGCACACCCTGCTGGCTATTTTGTGCTTTGTCTTGTTCTGTGTCTCTGCCTTCACCCAGGTGCCTGATTAATTAACCTGTGATGCGGTACACCTGGCCTGCTCCAATTAACCCTGGCATGCTTCTATAAGACCCTGTATTTTTGAGCCTTACCTCTGGTGTGTCTCTAAATTTACGTTAGGACCTTTCTTTGAGGTCCATAACACCTTCTCAGAACTCCAGTCTTATGTGTCCGTAGGCTATAGTTATGGAGCCTAGACAGTGGCGCTGTTCAACTGTAACTCTACCTCTTACTGTTTCACTGTCCTACACACGTTTCACTGTCCTTCAGACACACACACAGACATATAAACATACATGCACACATGAAAATACACATGCACATCCATATCCACAAACATTTACAGACACACAAACACACACATTCACCTTTCGAGATGCCCAGTCATGGGCCTGCAGCCCGGCGATGAAGCCCACTAGTGCTGCACTGCCACTGGGGCTGGTGGCATCGTAGGTCACGCTGAAGGGGCAGTCGTTGGATGGCCGCGTCACGATCTCCCCCGAGAATCCCTTCTCCCTCCAGAAGGCCTGTTCACACAAGAGAAACAGACACACGCACACACACACACACACACACACACACACACACACACACACACACACACACACACACACACACACAAACACAGACACCCTCAGGTCTTCCTTCCCACAGACCAGCTGAGCTGCGATAGACCGGGTGTGTGTGTGTGTGTGTGCTGCACCCATCCAGGACACGCTGGTTCAGAAAAGAGTATTTTAATTGGCAACTCGGCTATCTGGGCTTCCAAGCAAGACAGGCAGAGCTATCCTGATGGGCGCATACTTTCTCTTCAATTCTATGTTAAGTATTGATAAGTATAGATTCATGCAGTTTGATGTTTCTGTTAAATAAATCAACGCTTTGTGCATTATGAACTGAACAGCTGACGATTCTTAACTGAGAATTAATTCAAAGGGCACTAAATAATATTTTTTCACTCAATGTGGACTTGTCAGATAGACACTGTTCATTCTCGGCCTTGGCCTTGAGCAGAGGAATAATAGCTGACATGAGAGGCTTTCTCTCTGCACTGGAAGAGCCCTGGGGCCTCATTTATAAAGCGTTCTTACGCACAGATTTGATCTTAGACCGAGCGTACGCTCAAATCCATGCCAACGCTCAGATTTATAAAAGCCGTCTTTGACGTGGAAAAGTGCTTATCTCCACGTCAGGTTCAAACTTGATGTACGACCATTTCCTTGTGGTAATGCAGGGGTACTGCAAGTAATCTGAGGTCTAAGTGCGATCAAAATTCCAAGACCAACGATCTCATGTCTTTCTTTGCCCTATGCATGATCAATATCAGAAGATTTTTAAAGACGTTTTTGGATGCAGCTTCATGTTTCATGGGTTTGGCATAAAACTGCTAATGAGAACTATAGCGCGATAGAATAGATTGAAACCTTCTTACAGGTGATCTAGTATATTTAGTGTTCTCACCAATCTAATATTGACCATAAAATGTCCAATTGCGGAAAAGTACATTCGTGCCAGGGATGTAGTGGGAAAATAAGAGGTGGGTGAACTATGAATTCTGCAATCTCGGTGAGGTGGACTGCGCCATGCGGTATCGGATTTTTAAAAAAGGCAAAAAGCATTCGAACATGTTTGATAATGGTGGAGGTTATTATGCAGTATTGGGAATAGGCCTATAGGATAGTAGGCCTATTGGATAATAGTTTTGAATGTTAAAAGTGAATAAACTCTTGAGAGGTGGATAAACTCTAATACGAGGTGGGTAGGCCTAAACTCCATTTCTGAAATGTCAGAGGTAGATAAACTGCGTTTACTCGCGTTTAGCCTTCACTACATCCTAGTGCTCATAGGCCTATTCCCAGCTTCGTAACAGAAAAGTAATATTTGAATGTAAGCTATACAATGTAGGCTATAGATATTTTATATCATATATAGCCTACACAACAAAGAAACATAAGTTATCCTCTCAAAGCAGGGCATCTTCATATTTAGTGTTCCGTCGGAGTTGCGTAAAGAGGTGCAGAGCGCGCACCTGTTTGCTTTTTTTGACTGGCAGTGCCCAAGATCAGATAACAATACGTGAGTTGAATAATGTAGGCTAAAATATAAAGGTAGGCCTAAAGCAACAATAAAGGACTATGTTTAAGCCATTGGACATTATTGAAAGAAAACGATAGCAAAGATATGCAGAATGAATGAATAATGACCGGCGAACTACTTTTTCAGCAAAACATAGCCTATCCTAAAAGAAACGTTAAGCCTACATGACATATCACGCTTATAATTTAGTCCTCTGTTTTGTAGGCTAAATCAGCATATTACCCTGGGTCATATTGGAAACGTACAGTAGCCTACTGTACCATAACGTACATGATTATGTTGTAGGCCTAGAGGTCTTTCCTTCATAAGCTAGGCCTACCCATTTTTTTCTACAAAGTAGGCCTAAACATACTAAATGTTGATTAGTCACATTACTGCAAGCAAACGGAATGAAAGCGAGCAGAGGACAATGGACATGGATGCATACGATCTCTTTCCAGAAAGCTGAACATAAAAAAACATAATTAGTTAAGCTATTCAAACTGACGCATATAGGCCTAGGCTTAACATCAGATGGCATGGGCTAGACCTATACAATGTTTTCCATATATAATTTTTCATAGGCTACAGCTTTTAAGCCATTGATTTCATTAAAACATATGCTAATGATATTGATGAGGGGGTGTTTACAAGGCGGAGACCTAAAACCATCCGGCTGCGCACAAATGTTGATGTTCATTTGTGATTTATAATGGGCACATCTGGAATGGTTTATCTACCTCTCAAAAAAGTTTATTCACTTTTAACATTCAAAACTGTATGATCAAATACTATCCTATATTCCCAATACTGCACAATAACCTCCAACATCAAACTTCGAATGCCTTTTTGAATGCCTTCTTCTCCTAAACGAGGGCAATTGGACATTTGAGGGTCAATATTAGATTGGTGAGATCACTAAATATACTAGATCACCTGTAAGAATGTTTCAATTATTCTATCGTAGGTCTTGGTGTTTTTTTTTTTAGATATTGTGAAATAAGTAAGCTATACGTCTTTTCACTTTCTTAAGTGGGCTATAGTTCTCATTAGCAGTTTTATGCCAAACCATGAAACATTAAGCTGCGTCCAAAAACGTCTTTAAAAATCTTCTGATATTGATCATGCATATGGCAAAGAAAGACATGAGATCGTTGGTCTTGGAATTTTGAAAATGCATCGCACTTGGACCTCAGATTACTTGCAGTACCCAGGCATTACCACAAGGAAATGGTCGTACGTCAAGTTTGAACCTGACGTGGAGATAAGCACTTTTTCACGTCAAAGACGGTTTTTATAAATCTGAGCGTTGGCATGGATTTGAGCGTACGCACGGTCTAAGATCAAATCTGTGCGTAAGAACGCGTTATAAATGAGGCCCCAGGCCGGAGAAAAGCCGGAGCCTTGAACTGAGACTGCAGTAGGACCCCACGACCGACACAAGACAAGCCGAGGCGAGAGGAGAAGCCTCGCTCACTCACTGAAACATTAACATTTCCATCCGCTGTCCGTGCCTTGCAAATGCCATTTCCCTCCCGACCTCTTCAGGTACGCTATTCTATGTTCATGTAATTATTACAGTGCATGAAAACTGTACTGTTCTTCCTAGAATGAGCAAAAGTGAAAGAATGTGAGGGTTCTGGAATCAAACCGGGGTGACTGTTCGTTAGGTAGGGACACTGCAGCATTGGGGCCTGACTGTTTGTAAGGTAGGGACACTGCAGCACTGGGGCCTGACTGTTCGTTGGGTAGGGACACTGCAGCACTGGGGCGACTGTTTGTAAGGTAGGGACTAGGGACACTGCAGCACTGGGGCGACTGTTCGTTGGGTAGGGACACTGCAGCACTGGGGTGACTGTTCGTTGGGTAGGGACACTGCAGCACTGGGGTGACTGTTCGTTAGGTAGGGACACTGCAGCACTGAGGTGACTGTTCGTTGGGTAGGGACACTGCAGCACTGAGGTGACTGTTCGTTGGGTAGGGACACTGCAGCACTGGGGTGACTGTTCGTTAGGTAGGGACACTGCAGCACTGGGGCCTGACTGTTCGTTAGGTAGGGACACTGCAGCATTGGGGCGACTGTTTGTAAGGTAGGGACACTGCAGCATTGGGGCGACTGTTTGTAAGGTAGGGACACTGCAGCACTGGGGCGACTGTTTGTTGGGTAGGGACACTGCAGCACTGGGGCCTGACTGTTCGTTGGGTAGGGACACTGCAGCACTGGGGTGACTGTTCGTTAGGTAGGGACACTGCAGCACTGAGGTGACTGTTCGTTGGGTAGGGACACTGCAGCACTGGGGTGACTGTTCGTTAGGTAGGGACTAGGGACACTGCAAGCGAGTGGGAGAGAGAGATGGGGTGGGACCAGGAAATGACCCAGGCCGGACTCAAACCTGGGTCCCTGTGGGCACGCAGACCCGAACATGGTACGGGCACTGTAACCAGTTGCACCTCAGCGCCCCCCGATTTGACCATTCTCAACCATTCATGCAAAACCAGCCATGCCCAGTGGTGTTGTGTTGTTGTGTCCAGACATGGTAGATTTGTTTCATCACCACATCAATTTGACTTTAAGGATCGAAGAATATTAAGCTGTTTGTATCCTAGGCCTCCATGTCAAGCCACAGCTTGCTAAATCATGCTGACATATTACAGGAAGTTTTCCACTACAGAGCTTGGTGTGTCACTGGTTTGTGTGTGGAAGACTTGTGGGAAACCTCCACTTCACTTCACATCACTCCACACACACACACACACACACACACAGGCTCTCTAAGATTGTGCAGATGAATGAGCCTTTAGAGTCAAGCAAGTGGTTTCTAAAAGCATCTCTGAAAGAGTTCAACATTTGACAGCATGGCTTCCCTACACACACACACACACACACACATACTTACACACACATCTGTGTTGGATTTCTGAACCTCATTCTCACTGCTGCTTTGTGCAAGTAGGTCTTGAGAGTCTCTGTGTGTGTGTGTGTGTGTGTGTGTGTGTGTGTGTGTGTGTGTGTGTGTGTGTGTGTGTGTGTGTGTGTGTCGGCAGCCAAGAGGCCTGATAATAGCTTTTGAATGCCTCATGAATAAGTCACAGGAGGCTTACAAATGTATTATGCATGGCTCATTACAAAACAGGCACCTTCACCTTCTGTAAAACAGCTAAAGGGATTCAACAGCCATTAGCCTAGGGGTGGCCACACACACAGACCCAGGGCACACACAGCGCTGCGCGACTCAGGAAGAGTGTGTTATTAGCGATGACATGCACTGACTCGGCACCTGTTAAGAGGCTTAAGTGTGAGGCTAGCTGCTAAAGCTAACGCTAGTTGCTAATGCTAACGCTAACCGAGCACAGGACCAGACGCAAGCATCCTCCCACAGGGGAATCCCAGCTCCAGCCCTGTTTCAACACACCTGATTTAACACACCAGGCTCTGCAGCTCCAGCCCTGTTTCAACACACCTGATTTAACACACCAGGCTCTGCAGAGGCAACTAATAATAATAATAATAATAATAAAGCTTTATTTGTATAGCACCTTTCATACACAGAATGCAGCTCAAAGTGCTTTACATTTGAAGCATGTAACACAATAGTAGTCAGTCAGTCATTATTAATCACTTTTCTTTGCTGTTTATGATATGCTCAGCAACATATCAAAAATATAGAAAATGACGTCATAAGACTGGCAGCCTTAACCCTCTTACCCCCCACAAGCACGCCATATGGCAACTGTGGCAAGGAAAAACTCCCATATTCCAGGAAGAAACCTTGAACAGAACCTGACTTAATAGGGGGAGCCCATCTGCTTCTGGCTGGCTGCGCCCTCCAATAGTAGCAGATGTAGAATAATCTGAAAATGTAGTCTACAGGATAAGATGAGTTAACTAAAAGCTTTCCTGTACAGGTATGTTTTCAGATCTTTTTTAAAAATATTTACTGAACTCGCCTGCTTGATGTACAGAGGCAGGGTGTTCCATAGTTTGGGGGCATAATGGATAAACGCAGCTTCTCCACTTTGTTTGTGGAGCACTTTGGGTACGATTAAAAGATTAGAATTGGATGATCTAAGTTTCCTTTGTGGTTGATAAGATATTAAAAGCTCAGAGATATATGAAGGTGCTATGCCATTCAGAGCTTTGTAAGTAATTAACATAACCTTAAAATCAATTCTATAGGAAATAGGGAGCCAGTGCAGTTCAGCCAACACAGGGGTGATGTGTTCTCTCTTCTTAGTCTTAGTTAAAAGTCTAGCCGCAGAGTTCTGTATGAGTGCCAATTTCTTTAGATGTTTTTTGGGAAGACCAGTGAAAAGTGCATTGCAGTAAAAACTAAACAGAAACAATGTGCTCTTTGGTGCATACAGTTAGATGGGTGATAATGGTCCTGTTGATTACACATTATACAACAGTTAGGTCAAGTCGAACCATTAATTAGCCTAATTTCTGATTAGATTGGACTAGAGGCATTCCATGAGTCATCACAAGTAGCAATATCTAAGGACATTCCTACTTGGGCATTTAACAGCTAGTAGGCCTAGTCACTCTGCATATTGCATTGACTTTTCCAACGAGAACATTCTATTCATTCAAAGCGAGAGAGCAGTGATTTCATAACATCAAATTTGAGTGAGAACACGGAATAAATCAAGAGTAACTGAATGTTGGCCCCAGCAGTGGTGCAACTGGCTGGGGCACCTGCACGGTACGCCGGCGACCCGGGTTCGATTCCCGCCCCGTGGTCCTTTCCGGATCCCACCCATGCTCTCTCTCCCATTCGCTTCCTGTCACTCTCCCCTCTCACTATCATTAAAGGCATAAAAAGGCCAAAAAAATATAAAAAAAGAGTAAGTGAAGGTTCAATTTAAAATGAGACGTATGGAAGTAAGGAAGTTACTGTGTGCACAAGTACATTGCAAGATTTGGTTTAGCAACACCTAAGCAACACCAAGGCTACCAGAGTTGTTTTAAGAATCAAAGAAAGAATGAAATGTAAGAATGAAAAGCAAAGATTCTAGAGTGCTACGCACTGCGTGCGGCGCATGGATGTAATGGGAAAAAAACAAAGCTAGAGGCTAGATGCGCTTTGCCAAACTCGAGTCAATTAAGTTAATCTACCAATGATATGAGAGGAACAGCTGTCATTCTAGCCTAATGTTACTGGCCAAACACAAGCAGAGCAGGGCGGGTCTTGGCAACACCGTCTGGATGAGATCCGATGTAAAGAATAATAGAGAGGAGCAAATAATGGCAGCTATTAGCCTATTATCTTATTTGGTGAAAATTGTGGCACATGGACAAGTTCCTTTTGATCTTTTGAATGATTTTCATCATTTTTGCTAGAGGCCTAGGCCTAACATTCAGTTTGTAGCCTGAGAAAGTCACAAACGTTTGCCTGAAGGTAGCCTATGTCAGGATTCATTTATGGTTGTCAATTATATAGGCTGGGCCAACAAAAATGGGGAAACGTTTGTCTTTGTTACACCGTAACTTAAATAAGAATAAAACAATTGTCCTCCAGAGCTCAATGTTCCAGCGTCAGCCAGCGTCAACAAAGTTAATCAAGCAGTTCAAACGTTTCGCACCAAATGAAAACGAGATCTTCCCAAAACAATTCAGGCTGCCTGAGTGGAGAAAGAGATAGAGAGAGTGAGTAGTGTGGGAGGACAGAAGAATTTAAAATAACGTTCACTGTGCTTTCTGTAAACACGTTTCTTCTTCAATAGCACCATGGCTTTTTGTCTTCATTCAAAGCTAATGATAGTCAGCCTTTGCGTAAAGAAATGGGATATACATTTAAACAAATGGCCACACTAAAAGGTAGCCTAAAAAACAGCCTACAGGCTTATAGAAGCTTGTTAGGCGTTTATCAACAATCTTGACAAGGAACCAACCAAACCTATAATAAATAGCCCAGTAAAATACCGTGACTGCCTATGTCATCATCCCCCACTAGCCAGGCTAAACTTCTTCCTCGTCATGAGTTGAACCTTGGTCATAAAGCAGCTGTCCGCTGACTCCAACACAGGCCTTCAACAACGTTGGAGCAACAGTCCCATACAAAAAAGAACTAGGCTAAAGTAATTCTAGGCTAAGATTTCTATAGTAGCCTGTTTAACTGATCGTTGCTACCCCCCTTAATTTACTGTTCGCGGTCAAATTTGACCGTACAGTTTTAACTGCTCTTATTTTAACATAAATTAAAAATGTACACTATAACAATAGTAATAATAATATTTTTTATGTATATATTCTTCCATCCTTCCATCCACTGTTCATCAGACACACTAATGCCTCACTAATGCATCGCCTTTCCATGGAGGCCCTCATACAGGGGTCAACCTGACCTAAGGGTCCCTCATACAGCTCTTACTTTGAGCACACTTCCGTTAGCATCACAGCAAGCCCTTTCACTTCTGGCATTATGTAGCAACAGGAGAAAGCAGTCACCCCACCTGGCCTCAAACCCCAGTAGGCTACAAAACCTGCACTCTGATTGCATTTTATTTGTAGAGCGCTTTATCATGTACTCAAAGCACTGAACATTGTAGGGTAAAAAAGGGAGGCAGGCAGGATTAACTGGATTAATTTTACAACAGGTTCGATTGCCCATCCCCCAGCCTCCACCCCACCTCATTACCAGTGCAACACTCACCCCCACCATCACTGGATATTGCACCCCTCCCCCACATGGCGACCACAAACAACGAGGTGACAACGACCTCAGTCAACAGCCATCAGACACAAAGACCCCAGATGCTGCCCCCCTCCCCTCCCCTCCCCCCCTCCATCATCACTGCTGATCAGGCTATCGCACCTCTCCCCCACATGGTGACCACGAGTAGTGCGGCAACAATGGCTTCAGCCAACGGCCATCAGTCTCTAGCCACACGACAACCCTCTCAGAAGCACCCCTCCTCTTCCTCACCCTCCACTCACCTCATCCCCCCATCATTACAGCTGATCAAGTAATTTATCCTTTAAAAAAACTTCATCCTCGGAAGGCAGTCGGGCCTGACAGACTGTGTCCAAGGCTGCTCAAGGCCTGTGCTGCTGAACTGGGGGAGCCACTGAAGCACATCTTCAACTGGAGTCTACGTCTCGGACAAGTTCCAACACTGTGGAAGACATCATGTCTCACCCTGTGGGCGTGGACGATGCCATCACTTATCTTTTACACAGGACACATTCTCACCTAGACAAGGGGAAAAGTGGAAACACAGGACCCATTACACAGGACACATTCTCACCTAGACAAGGGGAAAAGTGCTGTGAGAATCATGTTCTTTGATTTCTCAAGTGCTTTTAACACCATCCAACCCCTCAGACTGGGAGACAAGCTCTTGCAGATGGGTGTGGACGCTCACCTGGTAACCTGGATTACAGATTACCTGACCGAGCGACCACAGTTCGTCAGACTGAAGAACTGCCTCTCTGACACTGTGATCAGCAGCACCGGAGCGCCACAGGGAACTGTGCTCTCTCCAGTCCTGTTCACCCTGTACACATCTGACTTCTGCTACAACACCGAGTCATGCCACATGCAGATGTTTTGTGATGATACTGCAATTGTGGGGTGTATCAGGGACGAGCAAGAGGAGGAGTACAGGAGCCTGGTGGAGGACTTGTGGACTTGTGCTAAGCACCTACAAGTATCTGGGTCTCCACCTGGACAATAAACTGGACTGGTCAGCCAACACTGATGCACTCTACAAGAAAGGACAGAGCAGGCTGTACTTCCTGAGGAGGCTGTGGTCCTTCAATGTGTGCAGCAAGCTCCTCAGGATGTTCTACCAGTCTGTTGTGGCCAGCGCCCTCTTCTATGCAGTGGTATGCTGGGGAGGAAGCACAAAGAAGGATGCTGGGCGACTTGGCAGGCTGGTAAGAAAGGCTGGCTCTGTAGTGGGAGCTGAACTGGAGTGCATCACTTCAATATCTGACAAAAGGACCCTAAACAAACTGATCAACATCTTGGACAATGAATGTCATCCACTCTACAGCACTATCAAAAAGCAAAAGAGCTTGATCAGCTGGAGACTTCGCTCACTGCCATGCACAACTGAAAGGCTGAGGAAGTAATTTGTTCCTAGGGCCATTGAACTGTTCAATGCCTCACTAAAGGGAACAGGAGAGATAGACTTCTCTGCTTAGTCTGTCTGCCTCTCCACCCTCTCCATGTTTGAGTACTGAATGCCCACTACTGCTTTACTACTGTTTTACTAATTTACACAGGCTAATGTTTTCACTACTGTTTTACTGCTACACTGTTTTTCATGCTATATTAGCACACATGATCAATGGCTGCGGTCAGGCTTTTGCTACAATACTAAGTGAATGAATGGCTATAACCCTATTACCTCAACCTGTTCTTGCACTGAAATAGTTTTTTATTTTACCTTGTCTACATTATACTTTACTCTCCTATTTGTCCATATTATTTATGCTGGTCTCTAGACCTTACTCTTGCACTGTTGGACTACTTTTTGCACCTTCACCATGACACTCACTCTCTTGAGCACCTTGCCATGCACACATAACTAAAGGACTTTGGTTGGACTACTTTTTGCACCTTCACCATGACCCTCACTCCCTTTAGCACCTTACCAGTCCCGGCCCTGTCACTACAAGCGTCTTATGCTTGATCACCCTCAAGCACATTGGACTTTCTTAATTTAATTTATATAGTGTATTTAGTATTGTTTGTTTTCTTATCTTCTACTGTCTTTATTGTACAGGAGTTTAGTTAAATGTTTATACTTATGTTTACCATTTCTGCTGTAAGTGCATGTTGTGTGTGATGTCTGTATGCTACTGAGACCCTTGAATTTCCCCATGGGGATCGATCGATCGAGCGAGCGAGTGAGTAAGTATCTATCTCTCTATTAAAAGTAAAAAGAAAGTAACATAAAATAATAAATTAGGAGGCACACATAAAGTGTACAAGCAGTTGCAAGTGTGGAAAGAAACAGACATATGCCAGCATAATTAAAAAGTAAAGTATTACATGTATAACTCTGTTTCTAACAAATGCAGACAATAGATTTGCCAGTTTACCTACAAGTATAGGCAATATATTTGCTCACATGGGTTCCTATAATTTACACAAGATTGATTTGTTTGGCAGGTGTCACATTGGGGGAGAAGTACATTAGTTCAAGAAAACACTGGGCTCCCATAATTTACTCTAAGCTTTCTTGTGGAAAGTATGATTAATGTGTAGAATGGGCACACAAGCACAGGACAGTTGTAGGAGTGTGTGTATGGAGCTGTCTTTCATCTCCTTGATGAAAAGGATACTCTTTCGCATTCATTTCCTATGGCGGTCATTTTTGACCGTAAACAAAAAGTCAAAGTGTGACCAAGTTGAATAAATCACTCACAATTCACAGAAATTAGTCACAATGAATTTCATGTGTTCAAATGCCTTTTGCGAAGGTCTTTAGGCAATCTGATGAAAAATGCCATATTTATGGTACAGGGAATGTGTAAATCGGTCATTTTTGACCAGAACAGTGTTAGAAGGTTAATTACAGTATTGCTGGGGTTTGCAGTAGGAGAGGTAAGCATGGTTTGGTTGGTATTGTTGGGACTTGCTGTGGGTTAGGATATTATGGTTTGATTAGTTATAATCTTGTTGATTTGTATAATATAATAGCTAAAGATGGTTGGTTTAATTACAGTATTGTTGGAACGTAGCATAGGGTAGGTGATGATTGGTTACAACAGTATTGCTGGGATGTACCGTAGGACAGGTGATGATTGGTTACAACAGTATTGCTGGGACGTACCATAGGACGGGTGATGATTGGTTACAACAGTATTGCTGGGACGTACCGTAGGGTAGGTGATGATGAACTTGATCATGTGACCCACAGGCATGTGCTGACACAGCTGCTGTCTCTCCGTTGGGAGGGCCGGCTGGTACTGGAGCCGAGCTGGGGGAGGGGGAGGGGGGGGACACCAATTAGATACTTACTACAGGGAGACTAGAGCTTACTACACATTTACTACAGGGAGACTAGAGCTTACTACACACTTACTACAGGGAGACCACAGTTTACTGGGGGGGGGACACTAATT
>NC_055969.1:26950016-27017516 GCF_018492685.1 Alosa sapidissima
AAATACACACACACACACACACACACACACACACACACACACACACACACGTAAAAGAGACCAACACAAACACACAGACACACACGCAGACACACACACACACACACACACACAAGATAAAAGGAAATTTAAATGTTCTGCCAATATATTCAACCTGCAGACAACAGAGAGTTTAAAAGAAGCCCCATAAAATCAGCAGCATGTCTGAGACCTGGCAGACCAGGCTTGTCAATTGATATTCCGCTCCAGAACTGGACCTCTCAGGGGGCCATTTCTGAAACATAAGTCCAGGAGGCCCCCGTCGTGCAGCTCACACACACACACACACACACACACACACACATACACACACACACACACACACACACACACACACACACACACACACACACACCCATACCCATACCCATACACACACACAAACACACACACACCCATACACATACACACACACACAAACACACACACACACACACACACAGATACAAACTCCAGCCGTTGGCCAGGGAGGGCTGGTGGACGACCCTTGGGGCCTGGATACTCTTGGGGAGCGGAGAGTTAGCCTGACGCTAATGGATAGCAAATGACTGGGGGTAGAGATGCACCGATATGGAATAACCGATATTTATTAGTTTGTTGTGGCCGATACCGATACGATAACCGATAATATTACTCTTGAAAAAAAATTGTGAAAAGTGATTTGGGGAAAGCATTTAATAAGCATAATTTTATTGCAGTAATTTTACCTACCACCAAATGATGGACAGAACTCATAATAGTCCTCAATAGTACGGCAGTCAACAACATAACAGTAGCCTAGCCCTACAGTATGTGTGGCTCCTTTAAGTGAACCTGATGTCAGTGAATTGCGAGTGAGTGGCTAGAGAGTTTGAATCGTTTTCATTTAGGACTAAACGCTCATAAACTGCTCAGCTTGGAATAAGCTACAGTATAGCGACCAAACCAGAGTTTGTGATGGAAACTTAGGTTTAGTTTCAACTGCGGGTAACTGAATAAAGCTGCAACTCCTCAGACTGTATCTTATGTCCGTCTACTCTGTTGCGCACAACCTGCTGCAGCAGAAATTAAAGGAGTTAGCCACGAAGGTTTTAATAACTTATTATGATGACCTGTCTGGAATTGAAGCACGAATGGTTAGCAAATTTCTAGGTAATAATACAAAACCCACTGTGGGCCCAACTCTGGACTTGTAACCGGAGGGTTGCCGGTTCGAGTCCCGACCAGTGGGCTGCGGCTGAAGTGCCGTTGAGCAAGGCACCTAACCCCTCACTGCTCCCCGAGCGCCGCCGTTGAAGCAGGCAGCTCACTGCGCCGGGATTAGTGTGTGCTTCACCTCACTGTGTGTTCACTGTGTGCTGAGTGTGTTTCACTAATTCACCGATTGGGTTAAATGCAGAGACCAAATTTCCCTCACGGGATCAAAAAAGTAAGTGTGTTTCACTAATTCACCGATTGGGTTAAATGCAGAGACCAAATTTCCCTCACGGGATCAAAAAAGTAAGAGAAAAAAAAAAGAAAAAAACCCAAGCTAAAGTAATGCAAATATAATACTAAAACACTACTTAGAACTAGGCCTACTTATGTACTCATCCCACTAACGAGTTTGTTTATTTGTTTCCCCGACCAGCGCGGTAAAGTGCAAACACACCAGCACAAGACGGCTCTACATAGGGCTGAGCTCCGCTCTGTTAAGGTTAAATGGCGGATCATTCACGAGAGGATTTTGAGATGCACAGATTCCCAAATGAACGCATATCCACAGATTTTGTTACAGTGGTGAAATACATTCACACCGCTGACATTATATTGAGGAAAAAGTATAGCCAACCAAGCTCAAGTACTAGCTCAGTGTAGTCAGACGGACCTTACATAGGCCTAAATTAGGACTTTAAAGGTCTCATCTCATCGTTTTTTCATTAATTTTGCAGTGGTCTGTAGTGTTGATGAATGCCCTGTGAGCCGGTTTTGGTGAAAAAAATGCTGTCCTGCGTCTGTTTCATGCTGTTCTAGTTTGGTGGGGAAGGTGGGCGGGGAGGAACGACTGGATTTTGCCTCTAGTCATGAATATTAATGACATGCTAATGAATTCACCTCTGATTGGCTAACAGTACTGTGACGCTTCCTCCAGTGCGTCCTCATCCGATTCTGCCTGTGCTATGCTCCATATTCAACTTTACAGTGCTAAAACCTGGCTAAAACTCGAGTCAAAACTGTTGCACAAAATGTCTTCGGAGATACAACTTCATGTGTTTGATCCTAGTGTTCGAGTAGGAAGAAGAACCGCTTCCTGATCGTTTGTCGGTGAACGTTGGTTTAATAGAATGGTAACAATTGCCTGTCAGCTTAAAATTTCTCCTAAAAGAGGTAAACGTTTGTGACAATCGTCTTCTTGCTTTCAAGTAATAAACAGTTGGAAACGTTTTAAAATAAAGACCTATTTCTTTACACAGTCAAAAGTCTTTGCAATCTTCCTAGTAGATATTTTACTTCACAACACAGGTAAGCACCCTAAATGCAGTTCAGCCACTGACCTAGCCTGCTAATGCTATCAGAATAGCTAGATAGTTATGGTTTGAATTCCATGATACTATCATTGAAAGACCACTTGGTCATAGCCCAATATATATATAGATCTAAATGCAAACACGCCTACCTAGCTATATTTTGCTGGAATTGTACCAGAATGCCTACAGAAGCAGAGAATGTGTGCTGCAAGACTTCTCCGGTAATGAGAACTATGATAGCCTGACATTGGCAGGTTAGCCTACTCAAGTTGTTTTCTGTCACGTATGACAGAAAAAGTAGCCTACTATAGGAATCTTATAGTATTTTGGGACTAAATATTACAGTAATCTTATAGGAATACTATAGTATTTGGACATACTATAGGTACTATAAGACTACTATAGAAAAACTATAGCGGTTACAGGATATTATAGTTATTAGTAGTACTACTACAGTATGTCCCAATTATTCCTATAAGATTACTATAATATTTTGCCCCAAATACTATAAGATTCCTATACTACTTTTTCGTAAGGGGATTGCTCATGTGGTTAGAAAAATGGGCAACACCAGTACCCCTGTTGTCTGTATGACCCTGTACCCAGGATTAGAACCAGTCTGCCTTAGCATAATGTACTCCCTTCAAAATGCACTAAACATTCGACTATGGCCCTCTGTGAGACAGAAGATATGAAAGGTAAGATAAACCTTTAGCTTAAAAGGGACAAAAACTGATGAAACTTCTAAAACAAATATACAAAACAGGTCAATTTTCTATAAAGAACTTTATTATATTTACATACAGCAGTGGTACTCAAAGTGTGGTCCACAAGCTAGCTCAAGTGTTCCACAAGTAGATGTGGTAAAATATAATAGACGAGTTGTTTGCAATATTGAACCAACAGTTCTGCAACACTGATGTAACCTATGCCAGTTTAAATCATATGAATCCTCTGACACCAGAAGCAAGGTGCAAAGACAATAAGCAAGGTGGTTCAGTAAGAAGGCCTATTGTGTAATATACTGTTGAAGTAGGTCTACTGTTTTTTTTGCTAGGTGGTCCGTGAAACACTGACAAATAGTAATATTGCAGTCTATTAAAATAATGCAAACACAAAACAAGAACATCCAAACTATGCACAGAATTAACAATGTCCTCTTTTTGCCAGACGATGCAGACATCTGGCCTACAGATCCTTTGTAAGATGGTGCTGGGATTATTTAGGGAAAAGTTTGTCTGAGTTGGTCTGAGTTGTTGTTTCGGCTTGTATTGTCCTGGGGATCCGAAGGGACAACACACAAAACACATTCGTTGGCTGTGATGATTTTATTGCATTGCTCTTTAATTGCGCTGGGCCATAGGTGGAGCCATCAGGTGTTATTGTGGAGATGTCGCTTTCATCCTCCTCCTCCTCTTGATCAACCCGAGGTCTTCTAGCTGGCCTTGGATGAACAGGCTTGATGGCAGTAGAGGTAGCAGGCCCCCATCCCCATGGTGTATCCGAAGTGCTTGTATCAATACTCATACTTTTCATGAAGTATTCTGTTTGGGTACCTAAAGTAAATAAATGTGTATTACTGTCAAGTTACAAGATACTAATAGTACACAGGACATTCACTATCTCACAAAACTTTACTGGCACAATGGAAACAAAAATATTTTAGTGACTGTGGTAAGGTGTATGATGTACTAAGTAGCATACCCACAAGAAGACATTCGGTAATATCAATTCTATCTGTTATGCAATTCATGGGTTTCATCAGGTCCATTTACACAGGTGTATTAATCAAGCATCATGCAGTCTGCATTCATAATCGAGGTGCTTGATTTTATACACCTGTGGAAAGTGACCTGAAGAAACCCATGAATTGACTTTCCAAAACATTGACGAGCACATAAGAACCTGTATTAGCCTACTAGAAAAAGACTTCTAGAAACTAACTAGCACAACAATAAAAGTTAGATCACAAACCTTTGCTTCTAACGTGATGACCTAATGTAGGCTAGAAAGCTGTGTAGCCTGACATGAGGATGTGCTCTGGAAGACATACAAAACACTAAGTAAACAGCAAGTAATCAAACAAAACATCATTGTATGTCAATGTAATAATGGCAAGAAGACATAAATTAGACTGAAGTGTAAATACCTGAGCTCTAGTGATAATAACTTAGCCTAATAGTGCAGGGGTATTGTGTTTTTGATTTTCCCTGTTTAGACTAGAACAATACCCGTACTTAGTTGAGCATAAAATATTGTTGCTAATATTATTATTTGTGGTTTAACGTTTAGGTTAGAAGATTATAGGTTCAACAAGCTAAATCTCTGGGTAGTGTGGTCAGTTTCTTATGAGTGTAGCTACACCAGGCACGTAACTGAAGCATTCCGTTCGCGTTCTGCAACAATTAGCTTCCAATAGGCCTAATCAATGGAAGTAGCTACACCTGGCGTGTTAGTGGCCTGTAGGCTACGTTCGGGAAAATAGACCATTCCTCTAATGGATTTTACCAGAGCCCTTCCTATTAGGCATTCTCTGATTTTACACGTCGCGAACAGAACACTTCAGTTACGTGCCTGGTGTAGCTTCCTGTAATATAGGCTAGCCTAAGCCTAGCTTGTACCCTTTTCATGCATGTTAACGTGAAGAATATGAACATGCTATTTTGTAACAGACGTTAGGTGGAAAAGTTTGTTTGTACTTACAGCCTGTGAGCTGGTGGTCGATCGTCATGACGGTACAGAACCAGGTTTTCAGAACATCGATGCAAAACCACTTTCTAAGGCAGTGAGTGTTGTCGAAATGATTGGAACACAGAACTAATGTTGCACTACTTCGGTGGTGGTGTTCCAACGATAAATCCAAACCATTTCTTCCTCAACTCATGTTTCTAAGGCAAGACATGCAACATTGATGTGTTATTGCCAGAAATAAAACAGGCACGATTTTTTTTCTGCCATGTTGGCAACTTGCTGTTAGCTCCTACTAGCTGCAGAGAGACAATCCTCTAGCCGCAAAATCTTCCAGTCTTCCTGTAGGCGGTCACAAGCCAAGGTGGGCGAGGCCATGAATAGTCAGTTTCCCTTCAGCGTCATTGGGAAGGGCTCTTTCTGATTCGCTTGTTTTTCCGTGTATTTTCTTTCATTGGCTAATGCGGGCAATGGGGGTAGAAGATCATTTTCACGTGCAGCATGCATATGCAACTTGGAGTGAGCTATAGTATTTCGAAAGTAACAAGTATTAAACGGTTTCTCAGTGAATGTGACCTTTAAAAAATATCGCCGCAAAATAATAAATATTTTCATTTTTTCACTTATCGGCTAATAATATATCGGCCGCCGATATATCGTGCATCCCTAACTGGGGGGCATTTTGATGGAAGGGCTTAAGTATAAAAATACACACACACACACACACACACACACACAGGTATTCACAGTCAGACACTTGCACACACACATACACACTCTGCAATGATTTTACTCTGAAGTGGTCACCACTGGCGATATTTGAAAAACAGAAGATAATAAAACGGTGATGCATTTTTTGTTCTTGTTAAGAGGGTAGAGATTTTAAGTAGGCACACACACACACACACACACACACACACACACATTGTGATACTGCCAATGACTTTCCACCTGACTATTCTGTCTTGTTGTCTTTGATCTCTATGTGCAGTTTGTTTTACCTGTTTACACACACACACACACACACCCCAATTCAATTTAACTCAATTCAAGGAGCCTCACACAGCCAGCCAAGCCTCCTTCCTCATGTTCTCCCTGGTGAGGAGGGTGATGAGGATGAGGATGAGGAGGGTGATGAAGGTGATTAGGGTGATGAAAGTGATTAGGGTGATGAAGGTGATTAGGGTGATGAAGGTGATGAGTGTGAGTATGAGGAGGGTGATGAAGGTGATGAGTGTGAGGATGAGGATGGTGATGAAGGTGAGGAGGATGAGGATGAGGAGGGTGATGAAGGAGAGGAGGAAGGTGGTGAGGATGAGGAGGGGGGTGAGGGTGATGAAGGTGAGGAGGAGGGGGGTGAGGGTGAGGAGGAAGGTGATGAAACCTCCCTTTCAACACAAGAATCTTGACACCACTGACATCACTGACTATAGTGTTGGGGACTACAACACACTCCATTATGGCTCTTTGTGAGTGGCTTTGTTTTTCACAGAAATCAAGTAAACAAAAAGTAGTTTGTTCGAGCTCTCCGCCACACACACTCCTCCACATCCTCTCCTGTGCTGTCAAAGCTGAACCTACACACAGATTACCAATCCCACACAGACGGAGGAGAATGATCAAGGCTCCGGCACTCCACACACACACACACACACACACACATACACACACACACACACACACACGTACACACACACACACACACACACACACACACACACACACACACACACACACACACACACACACGTACACACACACACACACACACACACACACACTAACACAGGCCCTGGCACACGTGTGTGGGGTGCTGCTGTACACCTGCTCAACAAGGCCAGTATTCTCTCCTGATAATTACCTTGCACAGGAGACAAGAATAACACACAGAGAAAAGACAGAGCGAGATGGGGGGATGAGACAGATGGAGAGAGAGAAAGAGATGGGAGGATGAGACATATGGAGAAAGAGAAAGAGATGGGAGGATGAGACATATGGAGAAAGAGAAAGAGATGGGTGGGGGGTGACAGAGAGGAGGATGGGGGAGTATGATTCTGAAGAGAGAAAGTTGGAAAAAAAGATTAAAAAAGGAAGACAAAAGAAACAGACACAGAGAGAGAGAGAATAAACGAGTGCGGGGGAACAAAGATAGTCTGGGAGATATAAAGCGAATAAGAGTGTGTGTGAGAGAGAAGGAGAATGTGAGTGTGTGTGTTTGTGTGTGTGTGTGTGTGTGTGTGTGTGTGCGTGTGTGTGTGTGTGTGTGTGTGTGAGGGGGGGGTTGGGGGGGTTGAGAGTGAGTGAAAGAGAGAGAGAGAGAGAGTGGAAGAAAGAGAGATCACAATCACTTCAGCACACCTCTTGTGTGTGGATTGAGCCATTACCTGCCATATGGCCATCACAGGCGAGTTGAGCCGCACACGCTCAGTACCGATCCGCTCCGCCAAGCACTCTGACAGCTGCTGAGTGCCCCCCTGTGGAGGAGGAGGGAAGTGTCACACACACACACACACACACACCAGACATCACATAAACACACACACACACACCAGACATACACATAAACACACACACACACACCAGACATACACACACACCAGACATACACATAAACACACACACACACACACACACCAGACATACACACAAACACACACACCAGACATACACATAAACACACACACACACACACCAGATATACACATAAACACACACACACACACATACACACACACACACACCTGACATATGAGACACAACACACACACATAAACACACACATAAACACACACACACACACACACACAAACACACACAAACAAAACAGAGAGAAGGTGGTGTTTGAGTTTGATAACTTTAGTTTTGTCTCACATTATTGTCAGCATGTCTGTTCAGAGGAACAGAGGCTCTAGTCCTGTCTGACTAACTCCACCACACACACACATAAAACACACACACACACACACACACACACACACACACACACACACACACACACACACACCTGTCTGTCTAACAGAGCTGCTGTCTGACTCTGGGCTGCACCTCCTCCTGCTCCACTCCCCCTCTCTAAATCAACTGCACCTCCTCCTGCTCTTCTCCTCCTCTCTAAATCAACTGCACCTCCTCCTGCTCCTCTCTAAATCAACTGCACCTCCTCCTGCTCCTCTCTAAATCAACTGCACCTCCTCCTGCTCCACTCCCCCTCTCTAAATCAACTGCACCTCCTCCTGCTCCTCTCTAAATCAACTGCACCTCCTCCTGCTCCTCTCTAAATCAACTGCACCTCCTCCTGCTCCACTCCCCCTCTCTAAATCAACTGCACCTCCTCCTGCTCCTCTCTAAATCAACTGCACCTCCTCCTGCTCTTCTCCTCCTCTCTAAATCAACTGCACCTCCTCCTGCTCCTCTCTGACTCAGGACTTCTCCTGCTTCTCTTATTTCATGTGGGTGTGCTAGTGACAGCCTGCTGGCCCTGCCTGCTTCTGTGTGTGTGCTTGTGTGTGTGTGTGTGTATGTTTGTGTGTGTGTGTGGGGGGGGGGGGTTATGATGGCCTGCTGTTTTTGATTAGGCCTCCTTCTCCTGTGTGATGTACGTAGGTGTGCTGTGCCTACTCCTGATCCTCCTCCTGCTGCACTTCCATAGATAGTAAACGTGTTTTTGTGTGTGTGTGCGTGACCGCATTTACGATGCTACCTAATAGAACTCGACAGACAATGGGGTATCTGGCTTTCTAATATATATGGGTGTGCTATGTCCTCCTCCTGCTGCATTTCCTGCTTCCTGTTTGATGTAGGAGTGCTATGTCCTCCTCCTGCTGAACCTCCTGCTTCCTGTTTGATGTAGGTGTGCGGCAAAGATGGTTGATTACGAAGATACTTCCTGAGAGGCCATTTCCTGTCCCCGAAAAATGTATGCAAATAGGGTAGCAGTAGTACACGCCCCGCACGAGGGGGGGCCACTATCCCCCATTTATGCAGTGATCGGACTCCCTTTTAACATTGAGGTCTATGGCAGAATCCAAGAATTTCCCAGAATTTGTCAAAGCCTTATTTTTCTGAGCAATGGATGCACATTTTGGACACGGTATGATGATCTCCAAACTCTCCTCCCCATGTCAGGAGAATGTCGTGACAGTATGACCCTCCAGTCGGGAGAAAATCAACATTAATGAAGGTGTACACCAAGTTTGTTTTGTACTCCGGCTTCAGTCTGCCGTGGAACCGAGGCGTTCAAACGTCAGTCATACGTCAGTGACACGCCCCTGTGCAGGCGGGGACTGAACCAGAGCCTGTCTCTGACTTATCTCCACTTTGCCCTCATAGACATGAACTAGGACGACCCATCTTGCTACGCATTAATTATCTTTGGTGCTATGTCCTCCTCCTGCTGCACTTCTTGCTCTGCTTCCTGTTTGATGTAGGTGTGCGGTGCTCTCACTGTCTGGCTTGAGGCATCAACAAACTACTCTAACTATTCGTCACTTTGACAGAGATCTCACTCACTCTCTCTCTCTCTCTCTCTCTCTCTCTCTCTCACTCTCTCTCTCTTTCTCCTCCCCTCTGCATGTCTCTGTCTCTCGTTTCCTCCCATCAATCTACAGCATGTATCCTTCTTTCCTCTCCATTTCTGTGTTCTCTCCATTTAGTCTTTGTGTCTCTATTGCTCTCTCTCTCTCTTCCTCACTAACTCCTCTATCCCCCCATCAATCTATGTCACTTTCTTTTTCTATTTGTGTCTGAATCTCTGTCTCTCTCTCACACATACACACCCCTGTCTCTCAACATCCTAATCTAGGCATCTATCTTTTTCTTTGTATGTTTGAATATCTCTCTGCATCTCCTGCTACTAATATTACTCTGTCTGTAAGACCTTGTATGGGTAAGTCTGTGGCATGTGTGTGTGTGTGTGTGTGTGTGTGTGTGTGTGTTCGTATGTATATGTCTGTGTGCGTGTGTGTGTGTGTGTGTGTGTGTGTGTGTGTGTGTGTGTCTGTGTGTGTGTCTGTGTCTAAGTTTGTGTGAATGTGTGTGTGGTGTGTGTCTGTGTGAGTGTGTGTGTGTCTGTGTAAGTGTGTGTGTGTGTGTGGTCACCTTGACCCTAAACTCCTGCGCGGCCCCAGGTGTGGTCTCCAGGAGCCTCATGACGCCCCCTGCGGCGGCCGAGTACATCAGGAAGAACAGCAGGCTCATCTGGGACGGCTCCACTCCAAACACCGCACGACTGCACAAGGCCATCTCCTCCTTCAACTCTGCACACACACACACACACACACACACACACACACACACACACGGTCATAAACACACACACACACACACACACACAACACACACACAGGCACACGGTCATAAACACACACACACACACACACACGACACACACACACAACACACACAGTCATAAACACACACACAGGCACACAGTCATAAACACACACACACACACACACAACACACAGGCACACGGTCACAGACACACACACACAAACACATACAGGCACACACACACACACACACAGGCACACAGGCACAGACAGACACACAACACACAGGCACATGGGCACAGACACACACACACACACACAACACACAGGCACACGGTCACAGACACACACACACACACACACATACACACACGGTCATAAACACACACACACACACACACACAACACACAGTCACAGACACACACACACACACAGATACACAGACAGACACACACACACACACGCACACACACAAAGGACATTAAAATACCATACAAAACTTTACGCAATACAGTAACAGACTGATAATCAGTTTATCTATTCATTCTACTCATTAAGGGAGCAGTTGTGGCTGGTTAGGGCTTCGGCCTTGTAACTGAAGGGTTACCGGTCAACCGGTCAACCGACCAGTAGGAAAAATGGGGGGGGGGGGGGGACAATCAGTTTTACCTAACTCAAGCAGCTACTGTAAAGCAGCCGGACATGACATGTTTGTGAGCCCCCATGTTCATGCCCCCAGAGTGTAGCACTGTAGCAGCCTACTGTAGCAGCTGTAGTGGCTGGCTGCAGCAACTCGTCTTTGTAAAGTGAAGAGTTTTGGAAAAAGTGAACACTCAAATGTGAAAATTATGTGTGTATAATATCGATTTGGACTCCACATATTCACACACAAAAAGACTGTAATATTTCAGGCCTACTGTTATTCAAAAATCAATTTTTAATGCATCTCCCACACTTACGTTTCCTCTACCTCTTTTCAGAGAACAAGTGCACACTAGCTAAAGAGAAAAAAGAAAATTGGGAGTGCTTTCACGCCGATGTGTCGCAATAATTATGAGAGAGATGAAAACGCTGCCTTTTAAAGTACAGTAAATCATAAGGAAACTGCCTTCTCCTGGAGCATTGATGAGAAAAAGCCTTTTCGTTGGACAGGAGGAATTGCTGGTTTAGTACAAAAGAAGAAGAAGAAGAAGAAGAAGAAGAAAAGAGATCTATTTCTGTTAGCTGAGACAAAAGCAGAGGCTTCAGTACCTAGTGCTGGTGTGTGTGTGTGGGGTGTGTGTGTGTGCCGTGTGCCTGTGTGTGTGTGAGTGTGTCTGTGTGTGTAAGTGTCTGTGTGTGTGAGTGTGTCTGTGTGTGTGAGTGTGTCTGTGTGTGTAAGTGTCTGTGTGTGTGAGTGTGTCTGTGTGTGTGAGTGTGTCTGTGTGTGTGAGTGTGTGTGTCTGTGTGTGTAAGTGTCTGTGTGTGTGAGTGTGTCTGTGTGTGTGAGTGTGTGTGTCTGTGTGTGTAGCCCACAGGTACAACGGTAATGTCAGGTCAGTTTAATTACTGCACCGCCCAAGGCCTTTTCACATGTATGACCAGCAGTAGGCTTTTCATCTGGCTCAAGCATCACATTTCCTGCCTCAGCGTTAAAGGAGAATTACGGCGAATTCTCCTTTAAGGCTGTACAATTAATCGATTTTTAATCAAACTCGCAATCTGAACTAAATGCAAAAGCTGCAATTACTCATGCAGTTTGCAACTCTGTCCCAATGACATATGAATTTTATATTCATACCATCCTCCATGTGTGACAGGCCTCACCAATCAGAAGTGGCTCAACTTAAAGCAACATTTGGAATATTGAACTGAAGCCTGACTTTCAAATATTACATTGCAAATCTGTGTGTAGCCCACAGGTACAACGGTAATGTCAGGTCAGTTTAATTACTGCACCGCCCAAGGCCTTTTCACATGTATGACCAGCAGTAGGCTTTTCATCTGGCTCAAGCATCACATTTCCTGCCTCAGCGTTAAAGGAGAATTACGGCGAATTCTCCTTTAAGGCTGTACAATTAATCGATTTTTAATCAAACTCGCAATCTGAACTAAATGCAAAAGCTGCAATTACTCATGCAGTTTGCAACTCTGTCCCAATGACATATGAATTTTATATTCATACCATCCTCCATGTGTGACAGGCCTCACCAATCAGAAGTGGCTCAACTTAAAGCAACATTTGGAATATTGAACTGAAGCCTGACTTTCAAATATTACATTGCAAATCAAATCACCAAATCCCAATTGGACGTTTTCCCCAAATTGTACAGCCATACTCTGGGTCACGTCATAGCTGTGTGGCCAGTTGATTTTAATTTTGGCCGACCATTTCAACAGGTTAGAGCCTTTACAATGCCTGCATGAGACATACGTCATCTTTTATTTAGAGTTTCCACGTGGAGCCTATTTTTCATTTGTGAGAAAAGCGGTATGTCAGTGGGTCAAACATTGCAATATAAAGGCTGGGCAGAGGTAGTGCCGCAGCAGTGATGCTGGCCATGAGTGATGCTGGCCAATACACACACACACACACACACACACCCGCACAATGCAGCCATCACACACACATGTACCAAACACTTAGAGGCCTAGTAGGTGTACGCTAGGTCCTCTACCACTTCAGTAAGATATAGAGGGCGGTGCAGTTATGCAGTAACTAAATTCTTTAGGCTGATTCTCAGGCTAATCTGTTATGTAGTAAACTAATTCTTTAGACTGCTTTCTCGGGTTAATCTTGTGTAGTGAAATTCTTTAGGCTGCTTCTCAGGCTAAGGTCTGTGATTTCTGTGATCACGGTGAAGTGGACTGCGCCATGCGGTATCAGATTTTTAAAAAAAGGCATTCAGAACATGTTTGATGATGGTGGAGGTTATTGTCCAATGTTTATAACAATACCAATGATATTAAATGGTTCCAAGAGTGTTGATGAGTGTACATATTGTGGATGTGGATGATACAGTGTGATTAGTGAATGTTAGAAGTTGCAATTGGAGAATAAACTCTTTTGACAGGTGGATAAACTCTAATAAGAGGTGGATAAACTCTATTTATGACATTTCAGAGGTGGATAAACTGCATTTACTCGCGTTTAGCCTCCACTACATCCCTGCTGAGGTGTGTGTGTGTGTGTGTGTGTGTGTGTGTGTGTGTGTGTGTGTGTGTGTGTGTGTGTGTGTGTGTTTACTTGCTATTAGCCTCCACCTCATCCCTGTCCCCGTCACCATCATCCTTTCAAAGAGCGAGAAGAGCTTTACTTATGCCTCCTCAGTTAGACCTTCAATTCTCTGAATGGCTTTTGATAATAGCCAGCACCCCCCCCCCCCCATCTATGCTGAGGTAAATCAATATGATTTCCCCCCCCTGATGGAGCCCCTCTCCTCCCCTCGCATATCACACATGAGGCTGCACAGTCGTTGAGCGTCCCCACTGCCAGCCAGCAGCTCCTCGGGCAGCCTGACGTGACATGCTTAATGGCACCAAGTGTTCTGCAGTGGGCACTGTTCACTGAGCACAGCTGTGAATCATCTGGCCAGTTCTATGCAAATATCCACTTTTTTTTATGCCACATCCATAACGCCAGGCTATGTGTAGTAGTTTGATATGTAAATGAATGACTAGGACTTTTGAAGATTTGTCAGCGAGAGATTACAGCAGACGGTTGCCATCTGACATTCCTTCACAGCTCCCACACAAACACAGCAATATATCCTGCTGAGGAGGGCTCATAGTACACACACAGCCATATATCCTGCTGAGGAGGGCTCATAGTACACACACAGCCATATATCCTGCTGAGGAGGGCTCATAGTACACACACAGCCATATATCCTGCTGAGGAGGGCTCATAGTACACACACAGCCATATATCCTGCTGAGGAGGGCTCATAGTACACACACAGCCATATATCCTGCTGAGGAGGGCTCATAGTACACACACAGCCATATATCCTGCTGAGGAGGGCTCATAGTACACACACAGCTATATATCCTGCTGAGGAGGGCACGTAAAACACACTTGCTCCGTACCTGTGGTCCACACGTGCTGCTCGATGTAGGTGGAGAGGGTCATGGCGTCACAGCGAAGGGCGTCGGGGGTCCTCCAAGGCTCCTGCACATCCACCGACTTGCACAGCCTGCCAATCTGACATCATATCCTGTCACTCAGACATTAGCCCTTTCAATCAATTTGACACCAAAACCTGTCAATCTGACATCACATCCTGTCACTCCAATATCAAAGCCTGTCAATCTCACAATGTGGTCAGTTCAATCTGATATTACACATCCTTTCAATCTAACACCATGTCCTGTCTAATACCATGCCCTGTCTAATACCATGACCTGTCTAATACCATATCCACACAATTAAGTCTTCTTACAAATGTAAGATGCTTAGAACAGCTCCAAGATAAAGTCTGCACATGACAGGCTATCACCTGTATGTATTTGTGAAATATAGAAAGGTAGTAGGAGAAAAAGAGGGAGAAATGGGAGAGGACGCAAGCAAGCGAGTACGGAATGATTAAACAATTATGGGAAAATCTTTTGTGCACCACTGCTCACCAAATAAGGCCTTGGGCTATGTTTCAAAGGCTGAAACCCTTTTATATTTGTGTTGCCTGCTGTGACTCCATCTCTTCACCCAAATTGCGATAAACAAAAAGAGATATGGCTCAATCAAACATAAGTGGAACTGTGCTCGGCTGACAGCTATTCATTCTGATAGCTATCCTTCATTTTAATGAATGTTCAGAAATATATAACGTATATATTTTTGCATTCCTGAAACTGCAGTTGGGTCATTTTGATGTGATTTATTTGTACTTCATAAAAACAACCCACTTGCTGTGTCACTGACATTAGCCTACCTGGAATACACAATCTAACAGACATGATTCATGAATATTCATTAAAAATGTACAATCTGTGTTTGTGTCTGTATATGTAATTGCATCTGAACATTTACTGTGTTACTATTCCTGTCTTAATCGATTAGTAAATATGTATGTCATCATATAGTGTACATCATAACATTACAAATTTGTCTAACATTTGAGTATAGATCCTTTCAAGTACAGTACATGAACAAAGTGTGTTAAGACATGTCCATTGGCACAGAAAAAAACCAATGAGTTAACAGTAGCTCAAGGATAAAAAAAAATCACATTTTTTAGAGCACTACACTAACGTCCAAAACATTTTTATTACAACTTATCTGCATTGATTTTTAACCTTTAAACTGTAAACTCTCTGGGAACAGAAAGTGTCTATGGGATAGGTATTCTCTATATTCTGAGTTTGAGCACATTGTCTACTTTATTGAGATAACTATTCCCTTTGAAGATGTGATAGAGGAAGCCTTTGAAGACACAAGAATGGAGATAGGTGTTAGAGGCTAGGAAGGTCAGCCGTAACACTTCTGTTAGATTTTGGTTTTCGGGGACGGTAAGTGAAAAGAGTTGTAAGGACTTGTCTGAGGCTGCTGAAAAGGCAAGAAAATAGCTACGGCTGAGGTGCTCACAGAATACTTGGGCCACTGTTTAGCCTTCTGGAGGTGTTGTGGGCCTAATTCAACGAAACACATAAACAAGGAAGTGCCTACTTGAAAACCCCCCGTGAAATGCTCATGAAGGGCTGCTCTGGTGGTGATGTTGATTATGTTTATGTTTATGTTTATTCCTGCTTTGGTTCCTTCTCTGACCAATTAGGCTACTGGTTTTGAAAGTCCGCATCAATGAGGGATACGCCCTTATACTGCACAAAGCAGTCTGTTTTATTGATGATTTTGTGTTTACTTGTTGGTTTGTAGTCCATGTAGTTGTTGTTGTTGTTGTATCCCACATCACGTTATGTACTGTTAATTAGGGTTAGTTGTTGATTGGACACTGTGGAAAATCCCCTGTCTAAGGATCCTAACACCTCTTCTGTGTACCGTATATCTGAAATTACACACAGAGCTATTTCATAGTCATCTCAGGCCCAGGGTGTGGAATGCATTACACTAATTCAGTCGTGTAGGCGGCCTAACTAATGTATTAAAAGGAAAGAAATGAAAACATATGACTGATTCTCGGAAGAGATTGTTAGATAGCGCTAGAAAGTTAGATAGCAAGGTAAGTAAGTAAGCAATAAGGTTTTTTTTACATAGCCTGGCACATTTCTCATGCGCAATGTATAGCAAGCTTGTTATTTTACTGATTTCTGAGAGGCACAGCACCTACTGTAAGATTAATCACTGTTCATTTGTTATTTTCATTCACAGATCTGGTCCAGATGTGCTGCGTTAGCATGCAGGGGAGTCTGTACACCTACCTTCCATATGAACTGCAGGAAGTCTAACAGGACCAGGGGTGAATATGATGGGATGCTGGTCGTGTAGGTGCTGATCCTAGCATTGGGACCCCCCATATGATGCACCTTCTTGCCTTCGGTGTATTGTGGATATACCACCAAACCAAGTTCCTCTATGAGTTGCATTACATGGGTCTGTGAACTGGAGATGGAGGAAGTCTTTCAAACTGAGTGCAAATATTTCAGAAATCATATGGAGATAAGGTTCATGGAGATATTGCTGTCTTATCTAGCTTATGTCACAGTTATTGCCTGTGTCTAAGACAAGCCAGGGCCCTCTACCCGAACTCCTACCCGCATACACACACAAAAATAATAAAGTGATTAATTACAAACTTATAAGTTCAGAGGTCAGGGGTAATAAATAGCTACATGAATTTAAATGTGGAACAAAAATATTTTTTAATTTGGATTATACAGAATTTTGATTATCCAATTGGGTGTGTTATTGGGATTGTATACATTTAATGTGCGCAAATATAATTTTGGTAACCTTACAACCTCAGCCCAGGCAACATTGTGCGGACCCCTGCAATCTCTGGCAAGTGGGGTCCACGCGGACCCCGGATTGGGACTTATCCCATAGGATAGGCCTACGGTATGCTACTCTTATCTTCCAATGGAACTCTAAATGCAAAATGTTTTAAGAGACATCTTCTAAAACGGTAGGCCTAGACAACCATTCTAGCTGCCTATGACTGCTTTTGATTCCTGATACACTGTAGACTACCATGTTATCAGACACTTATTTCCTGACAGACAGCCTGTTGAGTGTAAATGCGAGTCATCCTGACAACAGAACATGCTATGTAGCTTACCTGGCTACCCACTGTCCCCCAAGATCCCAGCGATCAAGTCCACCAGCAGCCGGCACGTCCTGTGTGACAGTGCGCCCTCCTACCCTCTCTACGATCAAAAAACAAATGTATCAAATGCAGACCTATTATATCAATACGAGAAAAAATGGCACCTAGGACCACAACAACAAAACAACAAATAACCAACCTTTTCCTTCCAAGATCAAAAGTTTTAACTTTGCCTCTCTCTGAAGTAAGAGATGTGCTGCGCTTAATCCAGACAGCCCAGCACCGACAATAACAATGTCATACATGTTTGAACAGCTTTTAAATCTTCAAATAATGGCTATTGTACTAACACGCAGGTTAGTTACAGAGTCAGATAAACAACTTCGACTACAATAGACAACGATAGGCCTACACCAATGATAATTTATCTGGCACGTATCGGACTTTGGAGTATCGCGTAAGGGGGACCCGGAAGAGTCGGAAAGTGGGATGTGAACAGTGAACAGTGAACTGAACTCTCCACTCCACTACACGACTGCCCATTTGGGTCACGGACGGACGAAGTGTAATGTTATACAAGTGTTATGTAGGCCTAAGGTGCGGCTAATGGGTGATTCTCCAACTACAGGCACTTTTGTGTCCTTGTGGTTGTTTTTATGGAAAAATATAATATTTTTATTTCAATCATGTCAATTTGCAAAGGCCAGATCACCAGCATCCTATAAAAAAATAATCATGCCTATTCTGATTTACTGCTCTTAGAGGGGCTTTTATCAGTGGATTTGGCTGTTTTGAGCTTGTCCTCAACCCAGACTTGTAACCTTTGACTGTTAAAATACACTAAAAACAAATTAAACCTAGATGATTTTGTACCATGTTTGTTGCAAGAAAGAGTTAAATAAACACATACCATTTCAATTTCTAATGCAAATAATATATTTATACTATTTTTTAGGGAAAACATCAGTGTCCCCATGTTTTCCGTCATTTCCACCACACAACCTATTTCCAGTAATATATACTTTTTTACCTAAAAATGTTTATTTGTTTACCAGGGCAAAACATAGTGTTACTAAAGAGGAAGGTTGATGGCAAATATCAGAGACATATGGTGATCAGAAACTGAAGAAAAATCATTGTAACCATCACTTGCAGTAGTACTTTTACTTGCAAGAGTATTTTTATTCGACGTCATTTCCACCACAGCTGTAACTTTGTCAAAATATGCAAAATAAGTGAAAAAAAGCATAGTTGTGTGTATTTTGGATACATTGTGCCCTATCTCCAAAAGTGTATGGCAATGGAATGTGATTATATATGGCTGAAAACTGTGAGAATGTCATTTCCATCACAGTCATTTCCACCACAAATTGAGGTAATTTCCACCACAAAGTCAGCAAGACAGTGATGCAATGTCATTTCCACCACAGTTCCCTCAGTCATTTCCACCACAAAATGACCATCACAACATATGTTTTAAGGGAAAAAAACATAATTCCAGGTGGCATAGACTTATACTATTTTCAGAAACTATAATCCATACTTCATTATTAATAGAAAAACATGTGAGTGACTAATTTATGTATACTTTAAATAAAGAGTATTTTTGATTATGAAAAACATAATTCATTGTACCGAGCAACTTCAAGCAATATACATTTAGTTCCCAAAGTCTTAGGATTTGTTATGTGGTATGATTAGGTAGTCATAGACATGGTAACTGATATATAATGTAACATAATGAATTATATTGTATAATCTGCAAATAAAGGACATAATTTGAGGTGTGGTGGAAATGACATTTTTCCCTTACGCTTTAGAAAACTGATAAAAAATAACAATATTCCATGTCCTGCAATTGTGCCCAGTATCATACTTTGTTTGAAGACATATTAATGAGTGTATCAATGATTTTGAATGTGTGTTTGAAGATAATTAATTTTCTAAAAGTTGAAAGGCCAAAAGTGCCTGTAGTTGGAGAATCACCCATTGTGTGCAGTATTGACCTGTGACTATGGAGAGCATAGGCTGAACTTTTGCGTGACACATAAACTTTTATTTTATTTAATGATATTTTATTTGTTTTAATAACGTTGTTGTGCCACTTCATGTTGATTAAATTATTTTATTTGCATTTTTTCTCAAATCCATATTTGATCAGCCTTTAATATTCTAGACCTACAGGCTATTATTGTGATTCAAATATGTTTTTCCTTTTACATAGGCTATTTTTCAGATATAATGATTTATTTCTTCATTCGACCACATTTATTTCTTCATTCGACCACATAATCAAGCCCATTCAAAGGAGGGCCTAATTGGACTTGGTGCGCTGCTTTAAATGGCAACTGTTATTGAAAAGAGGTTGTTGTTACATAGCATGCATTTTCCTCAAATGAAGACAGACATCAGAACAGTAAGGAGAAAAAGTGAAGGCCGGCTATTGGCAGAACTACACGGCATGCGCATACAGAAGTAGTGTTCTAGCTTCTTCTATTTGCTATAATCAGCCTGTGCACTGGGTGAATGCATTAGACCAGGTTTACATTGAGTGTGAATTCCCCTTGAACGAACCTCACAAAATAAAGATGAAAAAAGTGAGAGAGATCGTCCTCATATAGTGTAGCTGCGTAGTCCTCTACAGGTATAAGTCTTTTCACAGGTTCTGCCAAAGAACAAAGACTGAGTTGTTTGTATTAGCAATGCAGCTTGTAATTCAGTGTGAGCTTTGAAGACTATGGAATGAAACTCAACATATTCAAGGCGAGGGGAGCCAATCATTGCAGTATGTCATATGCAATCAATGGCTTTCTTCAAATATTATTTTGCATAGTCGTTAACTTGTTGCAGAGAGAGAGAGAACGATGCAGAGAAGGATAAATAGCCTATTGTGATTCTCCTGTGTAGTGCATTGACTTTTAGATCAATCATGTAGAAAGAGAGAAAATAGAGTGTGTGTGTGTGTGTGTGTAAGAGAGAGAGAGAGAGAATGCATGTGTGTGTGTGTTGTGAGTGTGTGTGTGGGGGGGGGGGGGGCATCCATTAAACTACCTACCCTAAACGTACATTTGTTACAAGCATACAGTGTATGTGATAGCAGAATAAATTTGAGGTTGTGGTTCTTGTTGAATGTACACCAACTTCGCCGCTAGGTGGCGGTAAAAGATTTCTCTTGCTTTTCAGTCTTCCAGGTTCTCTGGGACTGTTCGTCATTCCGGATATGACGATTGTTATTTCACCATGAGTTGTTGTGCTAGTTAACGTTTGGTACGATTTGCGCTTGGCAGGTTATTAAACTTGTATATTAAACAAGAGAAAGACCATTTTACCATTTATCAGAATAACAAACACGCGGAACGACTGCAAAAACAGTCATCCTTAACAGATATAATTAAGTTCAACTGTAGCGTAGTGTTAGCATAATAAGTGGGACAATGCAAGGAAGCCTTGAGAGGGCATACAAGTCCGACTCGCTAATTACAACTCTCGCAGTCAGAAAACCCACAGAGGAAGTAAAGACAAGCAAAAGGAAGGTTCTTGATGAAGAGGAGTACATTGAGGTAACGATAATGATTAGTACGAGGCGTTTTTTCGACGAGCTGCTAGCTATGATAGGATAATATGTCGTTAGCTAGATAACGTTATCGATAGCTAACTTCGACAGTCAATGTTAATTTAATTTCACTAATTTAAACGTTAGTTTGATTGTTGTAGAGGATTATTTTGGCAAGTGTGTGATTGAGGTATATTGGTAAAGTTGGATTATTTAACACTGTTCAGAGATCAGACCTATGATCTTCGTGAATTGTCTTGGGACTATGCTAAGGGAGGTTACGCAAGCAGCGTAAACTAAACGCAAGTGCTCAGTACTCTGACTCTAACATTAGGCTCTTTCGCTTGATGTAGAATCAGGTTGATATTCTGGATTGTTACACTGCTTCAGTCAAACGTAGCTTACTATCTGTTTTTTGGACTTAACAGGAATCGAGTTCATTTGATCTGTATTTCTGACTCACAGGGTTTAGAGAAGATCATTCAGAGAGACTTCTTCCCAGATGTCACTAAGCTGCAGGCTCAGAAAGACTACCTGCAGGCTGAGGAACATGGGGACTTGGAGAAGATGCGAGAAATCGCCATTAAATTCGGATCAGCTTCGAACAGGTCTACTCCCCGTGTCAATATGCCATGTAAGTGTTGTTGTTCAATTTTTAAATGAACATTTTAAGTTTTAATCCTCTGTGTACACCAATGACCAAGAGATAAATGAAAACTCATACACCACAGGGTTCGATTTATTTCCTGGTTAGAAGAATGCTTGAACACTTCCACATCAGCTGTGTAAAGCTGACCTTGTCTCATTCAGTGCCGCTTGATGAGTTCTGCGGGTGTGGGTCAGATGTTTCATTTTTCAGTGTCGGTTGATGAGTATGGCTTGTTTCAGATGTGACGCCGAATTCATTTGAGACTCCTGAGGGCCGGCCTGCCTCTCCCTCGTCCTCTCATGGCAAACCCCGGTCTGGAATGAAAGGAACAGAATATGGTAAGATATGACTACAGCAGATAAGGATGTTATATAGCAAACTATAGCCCAGATAAGGATGCTATATAGCAAACTATAGCCCAGATGAGGATGCTGCACAGCAAACTATAGCCCAGATGAGGATGCTAACAGCAAACTATAGCCCAGATGAGGATGCTAACAGCAGGGTTGTGCACAATTCGAATTGCAATTCTGCTTCCTGTTTGCTACCTCAATTGAAATGCAAGTGAAATTCAAGAATTGAATTGGAATTTAAGAGCCATTTTTAATTCAATTCTGGAATTTTGCACAAGCCTGGCTAACAGATGATGATGCTGCATAGCAAACTATAGCTCAGATGAGGATGCTGCATAGCAAGCTATAGCTCAGATAAGGATGCTGCAGAGCAAACTATAGCTCAGATGAGGATGCTGCATAGCAAACTATAGCTCAGATGAGGATGCTGCATAGCAAACTATAGCTTAGATAAGGATGCTAACAGATGAGGATGCTGCATAACAAACTATAGCTTAGATAAGGATGCTAACAGATGAGGATGCTGCATAGCAAACTATAGCTTAGATAAGGATGCTAACAGATGAGGATGCTGCATAACAAACTATAGCTTAGATAAGGATGCTAACAGATAAGGATGCTGCATAGCAAACTATAGCTTAGATAAGGATGCTAACAGATAAGGATGCTGCATAGCAAACTATAGCTTAGATAAGGATGCTAACAGATAAGGATGCTGCATAGCAAACTATAGCTTAGATAAGGATGCTAACAGATGAGGATGCTGCATAGCAAGCTATAGCTTAGATAAGGATGCTAACAGATGAGGATGCTGCATAGCAAGCTGTAGCTCAGGTGTTTATTACACCACTGGCATCTTTACAGGAGGGAAGGATGGTGAAAAGGAGGAGGAGAAGGAGCTCCCATGTCTGGATAGGTTCCTGGCGAAGAACACCAGTGAGGACAACGCCTCCTTCGAGCAGATTATGGAGCTGGCAGACGACAAGGAGAAGCTGAGGCACTCATGGCTGTATGAGGCCGAGGAAGAGTTCAGACAGGTGAGGCATGCATGGCTCTATGAGCCCCAGGAAGAGGAAACGGAGGGTTGCCGGTTCGAACCCCGACCAGTAGGCCACGGCTGAAGTGCCCTTGAGCAAGGCACCTAACCCCTCACTGCTCCCCGAGCGCCGCTGTTGTTGCAGGCAGCTCACTGCGCCGGGATTAGTGTGTGCTTCACCTCACTGTGTTCACTGTGTGCTGAGTGTGTTTCACTAATTCACGGATTGGGATAAATGCAGAGACCAAATTTCCCTCATGGGATCAAAAGAGTATATATACTTATACTTACTTATACTAGGAAGAGTCCAGACAGGTACTCAGTCCACACTCCATACTATATCAGGCACTCTTCATTACAGTGACTGCACGTGTTGTTTATCATTGTTAGTATACGCATATATTTTGTCATACTGTTAATTATGCAGGCAGATATAGGCCTACATCAGGCTTCATAGCACCACATATCTAGATGTTATACCACATATCATGCCATGGCATATCATACCACACCATTCTGTGCTCCATATCAGTTATGCCATGTCATCGCACTAAATACCAGCACCAGATACTCACTCCATACCAACCAATATGGTAGTTAGCTACTTACACACCAATGAATATAGAACTGACAGGTTTGTGTGCTAGTTCTGAGTTCTATAGACCAGTGAATTTGGTTTCAGAACCAGCCTTCATCTGTATGGTTCCTCTCCCCCAAAGCGCCACGAGGAGAACCTGGCCCTGCCGTCCTCAGAGAAGCAGGCCCTCGAGTGCACCAAGGCTGGGGTGGAGACGTGGGAGTACAAAGCCAAAAACGCCCTCATGTATTATCCTGAAGGTAAGGACTAAGGAGATCTGGGCTTCAATTTCTCAGGCCGGAATTCAGGTGTGGACTAGGCCGTTTAAAACATGAAATTGGCAGGAATTCAGGTGTGGACTAGGCCGTTTAAGACGGGAAAATGGATGATTATGTAATGGCGTTAAATATTTCTGATTACTTCAGGCAGACATTTTGTCTCTCTTTGTTCATGGAAAAAGGGGGGAAAAAAAGCCATTGGCCCTGTATGAAAGGAAGTCTTTTGACCTCTGTCTTTTGACCTCTGTCGTTTGACCTCTCTGATGGCTTGAAGGAGTGAAAGATGACGACGCTATATTTAAGAGGCCTCGTGAGGTCATCCACAAGAACACACGCTTTCTGGGAGACCCCTTCAGCAAAGCCCTGAACAAGACTCAGATCAAGGAGGCCGCCGCTCTGAATGCACAGGTACTTCAGTGACCCAACCCATCATCTGCTAAACCAAGACATGGAAATGTGGCGGTGGTAGCTTAGTGGTTAAAGAGCTGGTCTAGCATGCAGTAGTCTGAAAAGTTGTGGGTTCAATTCCCGGCTTCCACCGTTGTGCCCTTGAGCAAGGCACTTAACCCTGAGTTGCTCTGGGGCCAATGGTCCTTCAATATAATGGTCATGTAAGTTGCTTTGGATAGAATGCTAAATTAATAAATCATATTCCATATTCCAAAGTCATATTCCTCTCTGTGTTTTCCCCAGTATAAACAAGGCAAGGTGGGCCCTGACGGGAAGGACCTGCTTCCACATGAGTCCCCTAAAGTGAATGGCTATGGCTATATTGGGGCTCCATCACCTGCACCTGGTAAGTATGATGAACTGAATGACCCTCCAGTCCAGTCTTCCTCTACACCTCAACACTACATTACACTGCAACACTGATCCTTATGAGTAAAATGGTGTGTTGCAATGCAATGTTTTGTGAAACTTGCCATTTGTCGGTGTCATTTGACCAGTGACATACCAGTGTAGACAAACCCTTGTGATGCATGTTGCCATGACTACTTCTGACCTCTGTCTGTTTCCCTAAGGTGTGGCCGACTCGCCCCTAATGACCTGGGGAGAGATCGAGAGCACCCCGTTCCGCCTGGAAGGTGCTGAGTCTCCATACGTAGAGAGAAATAATCACGGCCCTTCTTTTAAGGTCAGTCAGTGGTCAAAAGTTAACAATGCTTTTGTCTTCGAGGAGCTAATCAGATCATGTTTCATTATGTCCAAACAGTTTAATTCTAATCAGCATGCATCAATATATATACACAGGTATGGAAATGAAGAGACCACTGCACATTTTTCTGTTGTCATCCTACGGTTGCTGAGTGACATTCAAATTAGTTGATGGTCATATTAAAAAATTAAGAGACCACTGCAAATTTGAATATAAGGTTAACTCATTCGAAAGTCACAAAAATGTGCAGTGGTCTCTTAACATTTTCCAGAGCTGTATACAGCTAGGAACAAAACTATTCATACCCCTGGCAAATATTGATTTAATGTTGATTTCTCTTGACCAATATGTTTGTTCTGACTGAAAATGACACTGCCACATGGCTAAAGGTTGTAAGACGATGTGGTAGAAACATGGAATCAAAAAAAGAAGCGTTCTCATCTTTTAACATTTTTATGAAAAATGGCATTTTCAAAATTATTCATGCCCTTTTTAAATAATCAGTGGAAACATCTTTATTTGCATTTACAGCTCTCAAAATGGTTCTTATAATACCTACCAAACCTCCATGTCTCCACAAAGATTCTAGACCACACCTTTTCAGCAGCAATCTGGGTTTTGAGGCAGGAACAATTTTTTGCCATTACTCTGGCCTTGTGCACACTTTTTTGACAGATTAAGGTCTGGACTCTGGCTTGCCACTCTAAAATGTTGACATTGTTCTCTGTTAACCCTTTCCAGTCTTGTTTGGCTGTATGTTTGGGATCATTGTGTGTTTTAATGGTCCAATGCCGCCTATTGGGCCAGGTCTCTCGGCACACCGACCATTAAACCACACAATGATCCAAAACATACAGCCAAACAAGGCAAGAAATGGTTAAACGACAACATTTTAGACTGGCCCAGCCAGACTCCAGACCTCAATCCGTCAAAAGAGTGAGAACGCTTCTTTTTTTGATTCCATGTTTCTATCACATTGTCTTACAACCTTTAGCCATGTGGCAGTGTCATTTTCAGTCATAACAAACATATTGGTCAAGAGAAAATCTACATTAAATCAATATTTGCCAGGGATATGAATAGTTTTGTTCCTAACTGTATATATGGTGTGGGTTACAGATCCAGTCTAATCTGTGATACTTTGCAAAGCTCACTGCCTGCACTGCAGGACTCAGGTCAGTTTGTTAACCAATCTCTCTCTGACTTGCAGATCCCTGAACCTGGGAGAAGAGAGCGGCTTGGTTTGAAAATGGCCAACGAGGCTGCGGCCAAAAACAGAGCCAAGAAGCAGGAGGCGCTGCGCAAAGTCACTGAAAACCTAGCCAGGTGAGGGGAACACACCCTGGTGCACGCGTTCACCTACTCAACCCCCACCACACACACACACACACACACACACACACACACCATGTACAGTTGGTACAGTAGCAAATGGGTAAAAAGTGGGATGGTTGTATGGCTGGGCGAGGCTGAATATGCAACTGAGAGGAACGTTTGTGAAGCCTGTGCTGCAACAATATGCTTCTAGAATCAAAACTAAAATCAGTGGAACTGGTTGTGCTAGTGCTCTGTGGACAGTCCTCTCTGTCTTTGCACAAGATTTGAGCCATGTGACTGTTCCCCTTGTGTTTTGTGTCTCCTCTGTAGCCCCAGCCTCACGGATGTGCCTGTTCTCACTTCTCTGATTGTGTTGCCTCCTTACAGCCTCACGCCCAAGGGCTTGACGCCAGCTGCTCTGTCACCTGCTCTCCAGAGGATGGTCAACCGCTCGTCCAGCAAGTACACAGACAAAGCCTTGCGTGCCAGCTACACGCCCTCCCCCTCGCACCGGGTGCCCACGCCACAGGGGCCGCTCACGCCCCACGGCACCCCCACGCCCAGCAAGGCTGGGACCCCAGCATCACAAGATCCCGCGTCCATCACCGACGACCTCCTGCAGCTTCCTAAGAGGAGGAAGGCTGCTGACTTCTTCTAATGAGCGAAGTGTGTGTGTGTGTCTGTGTCTGTCTATTTCTGGCCTGGGAGGACTACAGCCAGATCTGGACTCAAAAGCGGTCAGTCTAAAATATACCCTAATAGGGAAATTATGCCCATATTTGACCTTAACAAAAAGGTAATTCCACGGAGTGCAGCAAAGTTTTGAACAGAACTGTTTGAATGAGGAGGCTCTGCTAAGAACCGCATTCTTAAAACAGAATTGCTTGTGTAAACAGACTCAAACAATTTCATCCTTTTGAACTTTGTAAGGATACTTGTCTGGCTTACTAAGTGGAAAGTGATATGCATATGACTATGTGCATATTCTTTTGTACATGGATAATGTTGGAGGACATTCACAACAAATGTCACACTGAAAAAAGAAAATTTTGTATAGTGCGTGCAGAGGTATTTAAATATTGTTATATTTTGTAGCTTTTAATTTCAAAATGACTTTGTGTAACGATTCATGATGTCATTGTTGACACAAACCTGTTTTCTACTGCGAGTTAAAATGGTTGTCTTACAGTCACTGTAAATGACGCCCTTACAATAGAATGACCAATTATTCATTAAATGGTTGAATGTCACTAATGGTGTGTGTTTTGATTGAGTAAAGTTTCTTGTGTGTCTTTACCATCAAGTCACAGAGGCTGGGTCTCTCCTGGATGAGGAGCCTCCAGCCAGGTCCTCTTTGCCAGGGTCCAGAGGGACATCTGCGTCCACTTTTGCGTGTTTCTTGTCGTCTTTGCTGCTGGAGGCTGCTTTAGACGTGGACGGCTCATCATGGTGTCTGCGGTTGACTTCCCCTGTCTTTCCTTGCAGCCACTGATGGTCAAGGATGGAGCCAATGTCAAGTCGTCTCTTGACATCTGGGTGGAGCATCTTGTAGATGATGTCTTTGCATTCTCCTGGGACTTGTTTGGAGCGAGGGAAGTCCACTCGATGCTCCTTCTGTATCCGGAGCATTCTTTTGATATTTGAGTCATCATAAGGCATAGCTCCGCACATCATAACAAACAAAATCACGCCCATGCTCCACACGTCATACATTTTGGGGTTGTACGGTATGCCCTGCAAAACCTCAGGTGCTGCATAAGCGGCAGAGCCACAGAACGTTTTGCTCAGTTCCATTTTGCCGGTGTCATCATAAATAATCCGTCGCGTGAATCCAAAGTCTGACACTTTCAAATTGAAGTCTTTGTCCAGGAGTAGATTCTCGCACTTCAAATCCCGATGGACGATGTCTTGGGCGTGAATGAATTTAATTGCCATCGACAACTGCCGAAAAAGTTTTCTAGCGAAATCTTCTGCCAATGCGCCCCGGCTTTTGACGTACTCCAGTAGATCACCTCGTACGCCGAGCTCCATGACGATGAATACTTTTCCATCTGACGTTTCGAAAATTTTGAAGATTTTCACGACATTTGGATGGCACAAACTTGCTTGGATTTCCAGTTCTCGTGGCAAGAATTTTTCCAAAAAATCAGCGGCTGCCTTTTTTCTATTAATAATTTTGACCGCTACGTTTGACTTTAGGCTTTCAGAATAGGCGGACTTGACTTTTCCATATGATCCGTCCCCTAACGTATTTCCTAATATGTAGCCGCACTTCTTCAGAACCAAAGACTCATCCATTATAGAGCACCTGCGTTGATACTGGGTCGATTGTCAGCCAGCCATTATGCGCACTCTTTTAGCAGACAACATTTGTTGTTGGTGGTATAGTTACATGTTACATTACAGTAAGTAGTTACAGTTACATGTAACTACTTTCATTAATTATTTCACAAATCAAGTTGTAATATGACGTAGAGCCTACTCCGCTCGACGTCATAATAAATGAATTCTAAGCGTCATAAATCGTAGTCAACAATTTAGATTTAGAATAATATTGCAGGCTGTAACGATGTTAGGTCTATGTTTTCAAAGACGGAAAATAGATATCGATCGGAAGATGAACTGTGTTTTGTCCAGAGCCGGACAGTAACGGAGTACATTTACTTGATAATAGTAGGCCTACTTGACAGTACAGTTTTGAGGGATCTGTAGCCTACTTTACTCGAGTAGGCCTATCATTTTTTGGGAGTAGGCCTACTCATGACTTTACTCAAGTACATTTGAGAGGCAAATATTATACTCTTTACTCCACTACATTTCTATCCATACCCGTGACCCGTTACTTCTTCTAAAAAAAAAGGGAAAAGGAAAAATCTCGGAAACCCTCAATTTGTTGTTTCCCTCTCAAACGTGATTGGATTGTGCAGGCGCCACTGATTGGGTCAGCCTATCAGCAATTACCTTCAGCTTTCCGCCAAAGTCAACTCCATGGTTAGATTTAGATAAGAGACGAAACAATGGATGAAGACGCAGCAGGTCCATCCCGGGAATGTGCCAACCTGTGGCCCCACCTCGCCAGACTATTTCAATTTTCTGAACAAGTTAATGATAGTTTTCGCTTCAAGTGTTTCCATTACAAAATAGTATTTTGTATTTTAAATACTGCCCATCCCTGGCAACATGGTAAAAAGATGGAAATGACTTAATTTTACTTTCAATTCCTTTTACATTCTCCAAGGTATTAACATTAAATTGTTTCATAAGTCCATGTAGGATGTTTCTGTAGGCTACATAAATGCATAAATGTAAGCACTGTGGCAGTAGTAATGCAATATTTAGAAAATGTACTCTTGTACTCTTGATACTCAAGTACTTTTAAAAACAAGTACTTTAGTACTTTTACTTAAGTATCTGACTGTTGTACTTTTACTTGTACTTGAGTAAAATTTAGCAAAGGGTATCTACGTTTACTCAAGTAATGAAGCTGTGTACTCTGTCTGCCTCTGGTTTTGTCAGTGATATATGAACAGTTTAATCTATAGGCTATACGTGGGTCTCTTGTGGGTTTTAATTTGCTTTACTGTATAGGCCTAGGTCTGTTTTTCCAAACAAGCCATTTAGTATTGGCATTAATGTCATACACTAGTAGTCAAGTAGTCCCATAGACATATAAGAAACTGCTATTCACAGTCAATGTGTAGGCCTAGTGACTATTTGACTAGTCAAAATGATTAAACCCTTTTAAGTTTAAGTTGACCCATGTCGTGTGGAAGAATTTTTATCTTAAAGATGTATAAATACTGAGAGTCTGAAATAAGGTTTGTCTTTCTCGTTAGTAGTTTATTAATCTCTGCGCAGAGAGGTCTCATAAGCATCAGGCTATCAGGATACAGAGACAAAGTCTGTGCACCCAAGAGACCAACAGTTGTTTTCTCACACACACATTTATACCTCGCACAGTATCATAATCTCATTGTATCATTGTATCATTACACCCTCTCTGCACATACACATGACTTGGTCAATACAATGAGTTATTTAAGAATCAAGGACATTAAGAACGTTTCTAACGTCATACAACACATGATTTGCCATCGGACCATTAGTTATTGAAACAGAAGTATCAAATAATAAGAACTTTAAGAACTAGATTAGTGTCAAACAGAAAGAGTGAATTCCCACTGCATTAGAAGTAGCCTATCAATTATACGGAACATCACAGGCAAGCTAGGCTAAACACAGAAGAGTCCATTCAAAACAAAAGTGTGACATCATACAGAAACACAAGTATCAAATCAAAGGTTAAGGTCCCTCTTTGTCATTTTCCCCTCACATTCCCCCCTTTTTATTATTTGTAATAACCATCACATCAGACACAATCCGTCTTATACACATAAGCTTTAAGCTTGAGTCGTAAAGGGTGGTAGCCATTTTTCTTCTTCCTCGTCATCCATCGCTAAAGCAGTATACCGAACCATTTGTAGTCCCACAGAGCGTTCAACCAGGCGCATAATCAAGGCTCTAACACAAGGTACACAACAAACCACAAACGCTAACAGAATAAAAACTATTATCACAGGGGCTAAACATCTTACAACCCAGCCTTTGAGTCCTGGGAACAAACTAGGAAGCCAATCCTCCCATCCGCCTTTTGCCGCTCTTGTAGATCGTGCCAGTCTTGTCACGTCCTAGACCTTCTTGACCTCTCAAACAGGTGCAATTCACTCCTCTACACAGAAGAGCTAATGCCGTTACAAAACAGATGAGTAACAATAGTCCTAGTTCCCACAGTTTCACACTTTTCTTATCTCGCACAACCCTTCTTTCCAACTCAAACAGCTGTAGCCTCTCCATGGTGTCTTCAAGGGCCTCACCACCCAGATATCAGCTCTTTCTTAACTGTCCCGATTACTCCTCACCCGACTCAGCGAGCTTTCAACATGTGGTAGATTTTGATCCCTCTAATCCAAAATGTCCGGTTTTGATGCACGTTTGCAATATGTGGCATACACCCACGTGGCTCTTTCTGCTACCTTGACAGCTGTTTGAGTGGTAAGAAGCACCAGATATGGCCTGTTCCACCTTTTCGACTTCCAGTGTTTCCTTCTAAAGTCTTTGATTAGCACATAGTCCCAAGGTTTGTAATTGTGTAATGGTCCTTGTGATGGTGTTGGGAACCTTGACTTGCCTAGATATCTGAGATAAAAACAGAAGACATGCTTGCAGAATACTTGAGCATTTGATCATGACAATATCCAGTGGAAATGCTATCTTTCCCTATCTGTCCATACTCCATATTGACTGGTTATTTCAAACAAGCTGACCATTCAAATGGTCTACCATTATCAAGCAATATTTATTTTTTTCTTCACTGTGTTAATTCAATAAAATCCATCATTACAAGATCAAAAGGTTTTTTCAAGTGGTTGGTGGGCTGCCAGTGATTGAGGTCATCCTTTCCCTACATTATGAGTCATGCAAATCAGACATTTTTGACAGTATTCTTGGGCACATGCAGTAAAATCGTTTGTAAACCAATTTTTATTTATAACACTTTTGACGCATGGTCCAACCCATGCGTTAATTTAGCAAAATGTGTAAAGAAGTGACGTGGTAGGCAGGACTTTCAAACCCCATTTGAAAGGATACAGCCATTACGGCGCCAGGCGTCTCATTCGCCTTGAGAGGCAAACGTTTGCAAAGCAAGTAAGTCTTGTGGGAGAGAAGAGGTTAAAACAGGACAAGTTGCAGTCACACTGAGGGTCAGGGCAGCTGCGGCCTTCGCAGCAGCATCCGCCCTCGCATTACCCAAAGACAGAGGATCAGTGCCATTAGTGTGTGCCTGACATTTACACACAGCATTTGCTTTGGGGAGTAATATTGCTTCCAGTAACGCAGCCACTTTGTCATGATGCAGAATATATAGATAGATAGATAGATAGATAGATAATTTATTGATCCAAGGGGAAATTCAAGAATAGGCTCCATCTGATTTATCGAGAATCAGTTAGAATCGTCACAGTTTTATCCTCAGCTAATTTACAGGCTTCAGTGAGTGCAACCATTTCCGCAGCCTGGGCAGAATAGCGTTGTGGCAAAGGGCCAGATTGGAGTGTGGCATGGGCCGACACTACCGCATAACCTACTGCATTTTTGCCTGTGGCTGGGTCCCTGGAAGCAGAGCCATCAACAAACAGTTCCAGTTCAGCATTTGGCAGTGGTATATCAGCAAGGTCAACTCTGGGGGAGCACACATGATTAAGTTCGGCCACACAGTCATGTGGCTCACCATCATCAGCTGTGGGAAGAAGAGTAGTGGGATTAAGAACTGTGCACATCTGTATTGTGATATTAGGCATGTCTAACAACACTGTGTGATAACGGAGATATCGTGCTGCAGAGAGGTGAGAGGTGCGTTGTTCATGGAGTATGAGAGATACAGCTTGAGGAGCCAACAGTGTGAGAGGTGAATAAGCAACAATGTCTCTAGAGGCTAGCACAGCCTTTTCAGTTGCTGCCAGCGCTCTGAGACACGAGGGCAGCCCTGCCGCCACAGGATCAAGTTTAGCAGAAAAAGAAGCAACAGGGCGCTGTCTCCCTCCAGGGTCCTGTAAAAGAACAGAGGTCATGTGTCCCCCCTTTTCATCAATAGTAAAAGGCTTGTCAGGATTGGGAAGGTCCAAAGTCTGAAGGGTTGGCACGGCCTACAGTCAGATTTGGGGGTGATCACCTCTGGTTTATCGTCTTTAATTAACCCAACGTCATACCGGTATTTGAGTTTTGCCCACAGAGTCTTAGGGACCTCCTTTAGTGCTGGAATGGCTGCAGCATCAGTCTCAGTCAACATGATAGTCAGTGTCAGTAGAAAGTGAAAAGTCTCACAGTTCGCTGCGCATGTGTTACCACACCAAAACATGGTTTTACATTGTCAGACTCTTACTAAATCACAAACAAATTTGTATCCAATCACTCACACGTTTACAGTCATCTGCCAAGCGCCAAGTCCTCCCACCCATCTGATTCCCTTTTTGCAAGCAAGACATGTGGAAGAACATGGGAAACATTTTCTGAAAACAATGTCTGAAACATTGTCTGTCAGTTTCTGTTTTATTGTAGGCCTACGCAAGAATGCTCATCAATGTAGTGACATAAAATAGAGGAAATGCATAGGCCTATACAGAAAATGCAATCTTTAAAACGTTAATGAATATTAGGTCTGTAGCATACAATTCAAACATTATTCAATATTCTGCAACTATGGCCTGTTCCATGATACGTTTTCAAAGCGAACATAGGTAAGATTTTTACTAGAATTGGGCTAAAACAACCATTAATACATGATTTGTTTGTGGATGTTGTTGTTTTTTTTGTACATATATTCTGCGGATACATTTCTGCCTATTATTACTGCTCTCAGTACCTCAGAGTCGCCCAAAAAATAAAGGTGGCCGTGATTTTTCAGTAGCTGGGCCCAAGTTGTGGAACAACCTGCCTTTTCACATTAGATCCACCAACTATTGGTGCTTTTAAAGCCAAGTTAAAAGAATATATGCTATCAATGGCTTTTAAATTAAGTGTGGAATGTAATTATATAGGCTATATATGTACATATTATTTTAGCTTTATTTTCCTGTTGTGCTTTTTTTGCCTTTGTTCATTATGTCTTCTATGATCTATTTATTTATTTATTTATTTGAGCACTTTGGTCAGCCACAGGTTGTTTTAAATTGTGCTATATAAATAAACTTGACTATGACTATTGTATGATACACTACGCGGACGGCTACAATGTATATGGTAAATAGTAGCCAAAATGTAAAAGGTATCAGAATCCAGCAAAATGTTACACTAAGAATATTAAACCCCGCCCCTGTCTGTAAACTGATTGGTTACCCAGCGTGTTTGGGATTGTTGTGATGGGGAAACGGAGCCATCTTGTTTTATTTCTGTACTGGGTATGTTGGTGGTAGTCTCAAAGTAGGTGCGCGGGGATCAAATTATGTAGTATATCGTTTGTGCTATATGTGTTTATAGTAGTAGTTACACTATGGGCCACGTTTTTTTCGATTATAAAATAATGAATAGCTAGATCGGATTTGGTTGCACGTTCTTGGCGAGGGTGTGCTAGTTCATATTCTCGGTTATTTTCTTTCTGTGTGGGTGAACTACTATGAATGGAGGATAAATGTTGCCGAAGGCTGACAGCAGCAGTTTCGTCCTTGTCTTGTCTCTCCTGTTTGTTCTGACTCTGACGGATCCACCACGGACAGGTAAGTGCTTGTGGCTGTAACACATTTTGGCTGTTGATTGCTAACAGGAGCAGTGTAGCCAGCGAGTCAACTACTAACAACAGCTTGCTAGGCTAACGTTACCATGCTAGATAGCCAGTTTAGTGGTAGCAGCTAGCTGGTAACGTTAAAACGTTATACGATTATTTGGCATTTTGTGGTTTATGTTCATATATTTCAATATTTCATGTATGATAATGTACTAGTAATTATCATTTGTAAATCAGCATTTTAGCAAGCCAAGTAGCTGGGCATTGGACAAGTTGTAAACTAACGTTTACGTTTGTGTTCACTTACTTAGGCCTTGAATTGGACATGGCCTGTTCTTACTAGAATACTGCCTCGGCTGAGATTTATACATGTAGTATCCATGCACAGGCGTTTCGTTCCTAATAGAGACGAAAGCCTACGAAGCGAAATCATACTTGTTTCACATCGATGGTCGGTATTTACATCATATATTTCAGCTGCGGTATTTATACACGACTCCATAAAAGCAAGCTACCGCTAGCTGGATATTTAGCCATTTGGTTTTTAATCCGTTCTTTGCCTGCGCACAAAGGCACTTGCAGAGATCGTGTGTCAACAGTTAAGTAGAAAGGAGTAATATGTAGGCTAAGCTTTTGCACATGCAAGGGTGTTTTAGATTATTAGCCCTAAATATAGATGCAGACAAATTGAAGCTACTTGTTTTTGTTATTGTAATCAAGGCTATTGATTTAGTACGCTTGAGGTGATCACAGATGCTGCACTGCGTGTTAAATTGGATCCCTCTGTGTCCTTTAATGTACGCTAACTGACCTAATACGACGGGTGAATGCCCATTAGGTAGATATTTTACAGATATGGATTTCTGGTGGCATTTCTAAGGACGCAACATTTAGTTTACTGAGATGTGTCGGCTGTCAGACTCCCCCGACAGTCTAACTTAGACCAGTCCTTCGACTGGCAGGTGGTTGCATGTCAAAAGGTTAGTCTGTGTGGATTTAACGTCTGCACCAGTTAAGGGAGTTAAACAAGCATGGGTAATCTGAATGCTACAGTGCTAATTTTAAACCTTGGAGGATGCTGTCGTTGGGTAGTTGCTCTGTGTGCGGTGTCAGGGTGGCTGCCCCCCTTTGATTGACTGTGTGTATCTAGCCACACTTAGGCCACCTACGTTGCTCCTGAAGACATCTGTGCTGCGCTTTACAATGCAGAAATTCATGTTTTAAATGTCCAATGTTAAGAGTTAGTTTCATCCAAGACTAACAACCATGTAGGCGTAATTCCAAATGTTATACTGGCTCTGGTTGTGATTCTGCAATTAAAAGGGAGAAAACATATGTGTTAATATAACATGTGTGTGTATAACATATGTGTTAAAATAGGCCTTTTTTTTTTTTTTAAAGGACTCAACAGTAGATAACAACAGTTTGAGGTTGTGCCTGACTTAACTAACACACTATCCCACGGGCTCTTGGTGTTAGACATATCCAAACCAACACACTTGTGGTCTGTTGTGCTAGTCTTGTCGGGCTCAAAGTGTGGTTTTGTGCCGAGTCAAATCAAAGCCACAAGACATGCCGTCCGTGACCAGTGACCAGGCCCAGCTGCAGATGCAGTTTTAGTATTTGAGCAGGGCCACCTTTGCCTTCGCTGGTCTGTTTGCTTTGCTGGTCTGTGCTGCAGGCAGCATCATATGAGGTTTATGAATGAAACAGGGGAGACGATAGTGCTGCCACCTCTTCCGTCTTAAGGAGAGTGACACGGCCCGTGGGTGTTTTGGTTCAGCCTCTCACAAGCTCCCAGAACAGCTTCAGAGTCGAGCTTAGTGCTGCCACTTAATGCTTCACCCTCCACCTGCCACAGAAATGCTGAAACAGGTTAGCTCGACGCTGAGCGTTTTCCGCCAGCTTGACTTGTGAGATGAGGCCGAGACTGTGGGTGGTCTCCGACGTGATGTATTTTATGATGAGATGGCCGTGGACAGGTGGCCTGGATGGGGGCGCCATATCCTGACCCCCCCCCCCCCCCCCCCCCCCCCCCCCCCACGTACAACCACGGGCAAATGGAACACCGAGATAAATACCCTCACCTAATTAACAACTCCCTAGGTGGCCATAGACTCCCTGCAAGATGATGGCTACATTCCATTACTCAGTCGTGTGTGTGTGTGTGTGCACCTATCTGTCTTTGTATTGTGTTTTGATGTGTGTTTCTTCTCTCAGAGCTGGTCTTCTTTCACTCTGCTGTTGTGAACTGGTCAGTTAAGACTTTACCTGTTGTGTGTTTTGTTGCAGGCCCTCGACTAGCGTTGGCCAGGCTACTGTCAGGTAAGACGGAAAATCCCTGTCCTCCCCACTCCTGAATGTTGTAGTGGTCTTTCCCGCATGTCCTGATGGTTGCCTGCCAGCCACATTATCAATGACTGAAATCAGAATTGTCTGGCAGGCGCTTTAAGTTAGCCTAGTGTTTTGTAATGCACACTTACAGTCTTCCTGCTGTGCTTGTTGCATAGAGAATGTGCTTGTTGCATAGAGAATGTGAATGTTGTTATTAATGTCATGGTGAGAGAGAGACAACATGTGATGTTTGTCAAGTAGGATCCAGAAGAGGGAGTGGTGAAAGTCTCCATTCTGCATGCAGATTCGTCAGTTCACGCTGGAACTCCCGAATACCCTTACGCAGAGCCATATGCCCATACGTATCTAAACAGGGGAACATTTTCTGCTTGTTGAGAGACTGGACTGGCATTTTCATTATTGAGTAGTAGAGGATCATGAAGTATCAGGTTGAATGGGGAGACATTTTTGGCTTCATTGGCGCATGGTGTAATTGCAGCCATAATTTCCGATGAATGTCACAGTGCCCCTCTCCTGAGAGAAGGGTGAGTGGTCCTAGAGCAGTCTGCTGTGGCGTGAGGACTCGTGACGTAGGCCTAGATCAGAGCTTTCACTGATGTTCACCAGGGAGCCTGTGTCCTCATACTCGTGTATATGTTGGAGGGTAATACAGGGTTTCTGCAGGGTCGTATAAGGTCTTTAAAATGTAATGATATGAATCTAAATTCATATCTGAATGAATATGAATCCAACCATACAAAGTCTATACAATAAAATATAACACAGCACAGCAGGTGTTAAATATGTGTCGGTAGGTCTTGGTTATGCTCATTTAACGTTTCTTCAGCAGTGGTCAGTTAATTTTTTTGCAGCATAGATTGAAGTTGTTTGACATTGTAGGGCTTTCTCTCAACATAAATAGGCCTACAGTATCATAATATATATGTAATATTGTGAATGTAAAATATGTCATAACTTGACAAGACTCTCCCTTTAACAATAACCTTGTAACTTGTGTAGAAGGTCAGAGAACAAAATTATTTACTTTGCTTGCTGACAATTCTGAGACTCTGATTTTCCTTTGCCATTGTCTTGTTGAAACCTGCAGAATCCCTGTAAGCTATGCATGTACTCTGTACTTATGAAGTTGATCACATTGGGTGACGCGACCAAGGAAAAATGTCTGTGCCTGAAAATATCTGTTTTCAAATCTTAAAACGACCTGGCCCATGCCTGAGTTTAGGCACAGAGTCTGATAACTTTAATTCCTTCATGAGGTGGACCAAGCCCCCATGGTTCCTAACCCAGTACTCTGTCCTTACGAAATGGGTCACATTAGGCAGACAGACCCAAAACCAAAAGGGACAGTCTCAGCTTTCTTCTGGATGAGTGAATCTGTCAGTGGAGTCTAGCTGGTGCTTCACAAATCATTCTACACTCTGACTATTATTCATCAAAGCAGAGAAGTCCAGTCACGGCTATTTCAGCTGAGCTTTGCACTTTTCTGTGTGTACTGTCCTCGGTGAGGTGTGCTAACTCCAACTAGACAGTGAGCTAAACTCTCTTCTATTCATGAACATGAAGAATGCCTTAAATTCTTGTTTGCAGATTTATTTTCACTCTTCACATTGTACTGAATCCACATTGATAAGATCAAAAGATCAAATGACGAAAGAGAGTGAAACTAGAAAACAAACAGCAAAGTATTGCAATTAGTCAAGTCACCTAGTTTCCATGAACAATACCTTAAGTATAGAAATCACATGTAAAGTTAACTATTAACATTTCCTAGAGCTAACATTATCCTGAAGGCATCCACATGTTGAAACTAGCATCCATAGTTTTTAGCCTTATAACTCCGTTTTTTTTACCTCATGAAATTAACATACTAACGATCTAACTTAGCTACAACAAAGATGTGATACATACAAGCGATGCCTCTGCTGGGGAATCAACATGTAAGAAGCAGTTTCTCTGGGGTAATGACAGTCTGCACTTTTAATCAACCTGCCGTTTCTAGCTTTTTTCACACACAAATTCTAACGTGATCTAAACTATTTTCCTGCCTACTTCCTGTACAGCCCAAAAATACAAACATCAAAATAAAAGTCTGGATGAAACTGAATTTGTACAAAATTAAAAGCATTAACTTCAAATGAAATGCCTGAAGGGCAGAACACTCCCCGTCTGACCTTAAAGGTCACTATGAACTTTTAAATGTTTCTGTCCCTTAACTTCAGTCTTTTGGCAGAAGAAGAACTACTTCTGACACTGGTCTCAGGAACACCTTCGGAGAACCTTGATCCGATGTCCTGAGCTCCACCTTCCTTACTTTGCTGTCTCTCCCTGGGAAGACAGCTTTGATCACCGCCATAGGCCACACGTTGCGTGCAGCTTGATTGTCTTTCAGGAGCACAATGTCCCCTTCTTTCAGGTCCCGGTGGGAATCTCTCCATTTCCGGCGGGCTTGCAGAGTGGGGAGGAACTCCTGACGCCAGCGACGCCAGAATCTGTCAGCGAGGGCTTGGACTTGTCTCCACTGCCTGCTAAGAAGATCCTTGTCTGTGAAGTCTCCGTGCAGTGGGGTAACCCCAACCTTCTGGGTAAGTATCATTGCGGGAGATAATATGAAGGGTGACTCTGGGTCAGTGGACACTGGAACGAGAGGTCTGGCATTGATTATTGCAGACACTTCCATCATGAGTGTGCACAGGACGTCATGGGTAAGTTGAATGTTCTCTTGAAGTAGGATAGCGTCCAGGATCCGTCTTGACAGGCCTATCATACGTTCCCATGATCCTCCCATATGGGACGCATGAGGAGGATTGAACACCCATGAACACCCTTGCTGACTCAAGAAGTTCTTAACTGTGCTGTCAGGTTGTTGTTGGTTCATTCCTAGTTCCTTTGCTGCGGCTATAAAGTTTGTTCCGCAGTCCGATCTTATCTGCTTCGCAGGTCCTCGTATGGCAAAGAAACGTCTCAATGCATTAATGCAACTGGACGTGTCCATGGAGACGATGATCTCGATGTGCACGGCTCGGGAACTCATGCAGCAAAAGAGCATCGCCCATCTCTTGCTTTGGGCCTGTCCACCCCGTGTGCGCCTGGAGATGACTTGCCATGGTCCAAACACATCCACTCCTACATAGGTGAAGGGTGGGCATGTGTGCAGGCGTTCTTGTGGTAAGTCGGCCATGAGTTGTACCTCTGTTCTTCGGCGTAACTTTCGGCACACTACACATTTGTGCAGGATTGAGGCAATTAACCTTTTTCCGCCTATGACCCAGAAGCCCGCTGCTCTCAGGGCCCCTTCTGTGAAGTGACGGCCTTGATGTTTGACATCTTCGTGATACTGTCGAACCAGTAGCAGAGAAACATGACTGTTCTTGGGCAAGATGATGGGGTTCTTTTCCGGAGTGCTCAAGTCAGCGTGTTTCAATCTTCCACCCACACGAATGAGGTCACCCTCAAGAATAGGTCTGAGCTTCTGAATGAAACAGTCTTTGGTTACAGCCTGTCCGAGCTCCAGAGCTGTGAGCTCTTTTGTGAAGACATCTTCTTGAGCGGCTCTGATGATGATGTGTCTTGCCTGATCCAACTCATCCGGAGTACGTGGAAGGCTGCAGTGGTGCCATCCTTTACAGTCACTGGACGTGCTGTGTCTGTAAGTTCTGGCTATGTGAATTAGTAGCGCAATAGCCCTTGTGAGGGAGCGCATGGAAGAGAACCGCTGGAAACGTTCAGCGCTAAGGCCTTGGGTTTGAGTCTGAGTCAGGAAACTACTCACTTCAGGTCGTATGTCCGAATCTGATTCTGGGTTTACAAGTCCAAATGGCTGACTTGTGTCTTCCTCAGGTAGTCTTTGTTTGTGCAAAAAAGCTGGTCCAGTGAACCATGTTGTCTTTGTCAGCTGGGACGCAGGAACTGACCTGGATGCGTGGTCAGCCGGGTTGTCCTCTGTGTTGACGTAGAACCATTGGTCGGGTCTTGTGGACTGACGAATTCGTCGGACTCGATTATGGACATAAACATAGAAGCGTTTGGTCTGATTGTGAATGTACCCGAGCACGACCTTGCTATCACAAAAGAATTTGATTGTATCTAGCTTCGTGTCCAGTTCATCTTGGATGAGTTCAGCGACCTCCACGGCTAATACTGCGGCACACAATTCCAACCGAGGGATGGTAGGTTCAGACTGTGGGGCCAGCTTAGCCTTCCCTAAGATGAATCCTACTTCGACTTGTCCCTCAGCTTGAATGGTTCTGAGATATGCCACAGCTCCAATGGCCTTTGTGGATGCATCAGAGAATACACATAACTCTGTGTGTTCTGCATTGGAAAGTGACGTTGCCGTGTATGCACGTGGGATGTGCAGCTTGCTTAAGTCGTGCAGTGACTCTCGCCACGCTTCCCATTGCTTCAGCTTTTGTTCTGGAAGAGGTGCATCCCAGTCACATGTGTCAACACTGAGTTCCCTCAACAGACTTTTGCCTTCAATGGTCACAGGTGCGACCATGCCTAAAGGATCAAAGACGCTATTCACTGTTGACAGAACTCCCCTGCGAGTGAAGGCCTTCTTGTGCTCTGAGACTGCAAATGTGAAAGTGTCTGTTGTTGTCTCCCACAGCAGTCCTAAACTGCGTTGCACTGGTGTGGCTTCACCACTGAGGTCAAGGTCTTTCAGGACGGCTCTGTCTTCAGGTGCGAATGCCTGTAGGACGGCTTCCCTGTTTGAGGTGAACTTGTGCAGCCTTAGGTTCGATTCACTGAGAGAGGTCTGCGTTCTCTGCAGGAGACTGATGGCTTCTGCTTCGGTGGGCACACTGATAAGCCCATCGTCTACATAGAAATTACGTTCGACAAACTGGACTGTGTCTTCTCCATGTTTGTGTGCACCTTCGTGGATAGCTCTCCTCAGTCCATAGATGGCCACAGATGGGGACGGACTGTTGCCGAAAACGTGAACAGTCATCCTGTAGTCGACGATGTCCTTCGACATGTCATTGTCTCTATACCACAGAAACCTCAAGTAGTTCCTGTGGTCTTTGCGGACGAGGAAGCAGTGGAACATCTGCTGTATGTCGGCAATCACTGCTACCTGTTCCTTGCGAAAGCGGATCAGCACCCCAATGAGTGAGTTATTGAGGTCTGGGCCTGTTAGAAGAACATCATTTAGAGATGTGCCAAAGTACTTTGCGCTGGAATCAAACACCACGCGGATGCTGCCAGGCTTTTGCGGGTGGTAGACTCCGAAGGTTGGCAAGTACCAACACTCTTCGTTCTCCTCTAGTGGAGGAGCCACTTCTGCATGTCTGTTGTCGAATATTTTCTTCATGAATTCCACGAACTGGTCTCTCATCTCTGGTTTTCTCCGCAGCGTTTTCTCCAGGGAGGTGAAGCGTGTGAATACCTGTTCGCGGTTGTTGGATAAACGTTGCCGGGGAACTCTAAAGGGAAGAGGGGCAACCCAGTTGTTTGATGTCCCTCTGTACATTTCTCGTTCCATGATTTCCAAAAAGATTATGTCCTCAATGGATGGGGCAGGTTTGTTGTCGGAATCCGTCTCGTTGAAGACCTGTAGTCCGAGTGCCTCCAATGATGCCTTGTGTGGTGGGTTCTTCCGCTCCCCTCCCTGGGACATATCTTCAGTAAGCTTCATGAAGCCTTTGCAAGGTTTGAGAAAGGTGGGTCGGCCATTCTCTAGCACATTTGTCTTGAATGTGCCCACAGCTGGCTTATGTGCGTTCCCTAGGCACACGTCTCCTACTAGAACCCATCCCAAATCAAGTCTTTGTGCAAAGGGGGCGTTGGGAGGCCCACTCACTTGCTGCCAGACTTTATGGACCCTCACGATGTCTCTGCCTAGCAAGATGAGGATTTCCGCCTTAGGGTCGAGCTCAGGTAAGTGCGGCGCTACACTTCGCAGGTGTGGATGGTGACAGGCTGCGTCAGGGGTCGGTATTTCGGAGCGATCGATGAGTATGTCATTACACTCAATTAGTGATGGTAGTTGTAGGCTGGTCTGCCCATCGAGTGATTCGACCTGAAAACCCTCTGCTCTCCTGCCTGACGTCTCAACTAGCCCGGCACAGGTCTTGAGTGAGTAGGGGAATGGTTGGCCCTTGATGTTGAAAAGCTCGAAGAAATCTGATCGCACAAGTGAACGGTTACTTTGGTCGTCCAAAATCACATACACGTTGGCTGCTTTCTCACGTTTACCTTGTGGATATACTCGAACCAGACAGATCTTCGCACAGGATCTTGCTGTTCGACCGGGGCCACACACCTGGGTACAGTGTGAGCTGATGGCAGTGCTGTTGCCACTGTGCTCCTCATCCTCCCCGCCATTGTCTGATGGGGGTGTAGGCCTTCTGAAGACTTGAGGTGGTGGACCTGGATGCATAGCAGCATGATGTCGGTCGCTGTCACACTCCGCACACTTTACATTTACTTTACAGTCTCTTGCAAGATGGCTAGCTGAAGTGCAGCATTTGAAACAAATCCCATGCTCTTTGAGAAGGCTTTTTCGTTCCTCGAGAATCTTCCCCCTAAATGTTCTGCATTTCCTCAGTGCATGTGGTTTGTTGTGAATTGGACAGTTTTTCTCTGGCCCATCAGGCTTTCTCTCAGGTGAGTTTGCAGGTGGGTCTTTACCTGGAGAGATGTCTGTCTTGTGAACGGATATTTTCCTCCCATAACTGTTAGAGGCTACTTTGTCTGACTTCAACCCGTTACTGCTTGCACATGAAAGGATAAAACTGGGGTCATTCCTCCGGCGTGCTTCATGACAGATGAAATCGGCAAAGTAATCAAATGGAGGGAAGTAGCCGTTGTTTTCTTCTTTAAACCTTGAGCCTACTGTTAGCCATTTTTCCTGTAGCCCATGAGGGAGTTTCTCCACGATGGGCCCTATGCCCCTGGCTGTATCCAGGTAGGTCAATCCTGTGAGGTAACCTTCTTCTCTGGCACCCTGAAGTTCCATAAGAAGATCGCCTAGGTCCCTCAGCTTTCCATAATCTTTGGTTGATATTCTTGGGAATTCATCCAGTCTTTTAAACAAAGACTTCTCCATTACTTCTGGTGCAGCGTAGCACTCTTGGAGGCGGTCCCAGGCCTTTTTCAATGCTACGTCTGGATTTCCGACATGCACAGAGCGGATCCTTTTGATGTGCTTGACGGACTCCACTCCAAGCCACTTAATCAGTAGATCCAACATTTCAGTTGTTGTGAGTCCTAAGCCTGTAGTAGCATTAGTGAATGATGACTGCCATGCTAGATAATTTTCAGGCTTATCATCGAATTGGTAGAGACTTGTACTCACTAAATCACGACGAGCCAGGTATCGTGCCAGGTGTTCTGTTTCAGGTGCCACGCTTGCAGTGGATGGTGCATACACGGGTACGTATGATGGAGCTGTTGCCTTAAGTGGTGATTTGCGAGGATGTGTTGTCTTGGGTTTTGCGGGCCATCCGCTGTCTCTAGCAGGTGTTGTGTGACGTCCACTATCTCCAATGTTTGTTGTATGCTGTCCATGGCGTCTTACCTGACCTGTATGATGACCTCCATTGAGTGGCGCGCTGATGTGGGTTACATGCCTAGATTTAGCGCTGAGAAATTGCTGCTTCGGTGTTGCATCATGCCTAGATGGTCTGTAAGGAGTTTCATCCTCTTTTAGGTCTTCCTGTGGTTCAGGGTTGTGCTCTGTTGGAGGATGCCATGTGACGTAGCTCGCCTCTGATAAGGCTACTCCAGGTGATGTGGCATGGACGGATGTCTGAGTCCGTGATACGTCAAGCCCTGCTTGTGCTTCAACATATTCGTTAGTGCGTGTTGCAATTTCATTTTGCAGATTTTCTAGTGAAGATGGATCGGTCTTGAACGAATCTCCTATGTCTAGTTCAGCTGCTTCTAATGCCTCGGCTTGGGCAATAGCTGCAGCTGCCTCTCTTTGAAGTGCGAGTGCGCTCAATTCAGCGTCCAGCTTTGCTTTTCCTAATTGTAGCTCTGCTTCCTTCTCTGCTTTTTGTACCTTGAGTGTCGCCTCTCTCTCTGCAAATGTTGCTCGTGCCTTTGCCGCCTCTGCTTTAGCGCGCGCCTTTACTGCTGCACTCGATGTCGATGAGCACGAACTCTTTGATTTTTTCGTATGCACAGATGCATTATCAGACTTAGCTAATTCCATTTTTCTTATCTTGCTTTTCTACTTGCTTCTTTGGACGTTGAAACTCCAGTTGAATAACGCTTTTTCACTATACTGTCCTCGGTGAGGTGTGCTAACTCCAACTAGACAGTGAGCTAAACTCTCTTCTATTCATGAACATGAAGAATGCCTTAAATTCTTGTTTGCAGATTTATTTTCACTCTTCACATTGTACTGAATCCACATTGATAAGATCAAAAGATCAAATGACGAAAGAGAGTGAAACTAGAAAACAAACAGCAAAGTATTGCAATTAGTCAAGTCACCTAGTTTCCATGAACAATACCTTAAGTATAGAAATCACATGTAAAGTTAACTATTAACATTTCCTAGAGCTAACATTATCCTGAAGGCATCCACATGTTGAAACTAGCATCCATAGTTTTTAGCCTTATAACTCCGTTTTTTTTACCTCATGAAATTAACATACTAACGATCTAACTTAGCTACAACAAAGATGTGATACATACAAGCGATGCCTCTGCTGGGGAATCAACATGTAAGAAGCAGTTTCTCTGGGGTAATGACAGTCTGCACTTTTAATCAACCTGCCGTTTCTAGCTTTTTTCACACACAAATTCTAACGTGATCTAAACTATTTTCCTGCCTACTTCCTGTACAGCCCAAAAATACAAACATCAAAATAAAAGTCTGGATGAAACTGAATTTGTACAAAATTAAAAGCATTAACTTCAAATGAAATGCCTGAAGGGCAGAACACTGTGCTTGTTAGCACAGTAGTGTGTCCTTATGGTGGCAGGTCATGCTAGCTAGCACAGTAGTGTGTCCTTATGGTGGCAGGTCATGCTAGCTAGCACAGTAGTGTGTCCTTATGGTGGCAGGTCATGCTAGCTAGCACAGTAGTGTGTCCTTATGGTGGCAGGTCATGCTAGCTAGCACAGTAGTGTGTCCTTATGGTGGCGGGTCATGCTAGGTAGACAACTGCCCTGTGACTCACAGCTATGTCAAGTCAATTTATTTATATAGTGCATTTGCTACACAGAGGGAATTCAATGTGCTTTAAACAAAAGCAAACAGGAATAGCTAATAAAAGCATAGAAGGGCAATAGTCAAAAAATAGTTTTAAAAGTAAAGAATAACAAAAAAAAATGTCAAGGCTGCTGAGAAGTAGCCTATCTACCCATTGGGAATGATTTGGGGTGTGTGTAAAAGAACATCACGGCCTGTAACTTTGTTTAACAAAGACAAATATACACCCACTAACCCACTGTGGGCAGCCGTTAGCGCTTCGGACTTGTAACTGGAGAGTTGCTGCTTCGAACCCCGACCAGTAGGCACGGCTGAAGTGCCCTTGAGCAAGGCACCTAACCCCTCACTGCTCCCCGAGCGCCGCTGTTGAGACCAAATTTCCCTCACGGGATCAAAAGAGTATATATACACTTATACTTAACCAAAACTGACCTCCTCTGTTGTCTTCTGGGTGAGTGTATGTGTTAGTGGAGCTGGTGCTTTAGAAAACAGTCTCCCCAATGACTGCTCTTCAGTTGATAATCTATGCATGCATTCTCATTAATCATATCGCCTGAATTTGCTAACAAGCTTGACTTTGATTCTCTCTCTCTCTCTCTCTCTCTCTCTCTCTCTCTCTCTGTCTCTCTCTGTCTCTGTCTCTGTCTCTGTCTCTGTCTCTCTGTCTGTCTGTGCGTACGTACAGAGCAGCGTTGCAGCCCTGGCCAGTTTGCCTGTCGCAGTGGGAAGGTGCAGTGTATCCCTTTGGACTGGCAGTGTGATGGCTGGAATGCCTGTGATGACAAGAGCGATGAGATGGACTGCCCTCGTAAGTACCAACACGAAACTCACTCTCACTCACTAACACGCGCACACACACACACACACACACACACACACACTCATGTTGTGTGTGTGCATATATATGTGTGTGTGTGTGTTGGACTGCACCCGTAACTACCAACATGAAACACAAATATGGGACTGGCGTAACAAAAATAAAAATATCCTGAAAGACAGGTAAAATAAAAGGAGAGTTAGACACAGCAGCTTTTCATGTTTTCTCCCAAATTGCATCTGGTTTATTTATTCAGAATAAATCACAAAATATCTGTGCATTAATCATTTTGTTCAAGTTCCAGTGTGGTGTACAATATACATATAAAGTATATCATATCTAAATATATAATAGTAGATAGCAATCTTATCCCCAATGCATACATAAACAGTTCATACAAAACATTGCCATATTGCCATCTCCCGAAATAACACTATCACATATCATATACCCTATATTCCCATTCCAACATATCAGTTATCCAAGGCCACTGTGGCTGCATAGAGTACTTTAACATGGCTACATTGTAATTAAAGTTGTAGCTGCATATAGCTGCCTAGCGAATACTGGACTAAAGCATTCAAACTGCATTTGATTACTGACAAAGGCTACAAGACATAAGAATCACTTTAAATCACTTAAACTAAACAGCAATGACCATTTACAAAACCATTTGTAAACCCTGTGTGTTGACTAATTCATACTTGTTCAAGTTGGCAAAATAACAGTTTCTAAAACCAGTGTGTACTTATTTATTCTCATTAAAGTTGGCAAAATAATCGTTTCTAAAACCAGTGTGTATACTTATTAATTTTCACCCGTGCGTATTTGCTAAATGATACTCATTAAACTTGTCAACATAATCGCTTCTAACAAGCAGAGTGTCGGAGCTCAAAATGCTATGTTACATGAACATGGACCAAGAGACGGCAGCTAGCCGTCTGCAATACTGTTATTCCAGTTTGCTGCCACAGCTTGTTCGCGAGACGGTAGCTGCTAGCTAACTGTTTACAGTAGCCTACCTCAGCTAGCTGCCTTGATCAACGGCAAACTTTCTATTTACACTTTTATTGTTAGATTATAAACAACACTACAATCAGTTATTAAACAGACATTAAGAAAAAGGGTGATACCCCAACAAGTAAAGATGGGTAGTTTACCCATTACTGACCTGAAAGACAGGTGAAATAAAAGGAGAATGACCGTGTATATACATATACATAGATATCATATTTATTTACTAATAAACATATGACCAATGTGGTCACCTGTTTTGAGTGCGCCACACATGCACGCACGCACGCACACACACACACACACACCCAGTCACATGTATATGTGCACACACACACAGGGGTAAGAGCAATGGACTACACTCTCAAGTACCAACAAGAAACTAATACACACACACACACACCGTGATGAGAGCAATGAGGTGGACTGCACATGTATGCCAAGAATTGTTAAACACTATACAGACTATTTCATAGCAACTCTCATTCTCCCCAAACACAGGGGACTAATACACACACACACACACACACACACACACACACACACACACACACACACACACACACACACAGAGGGAAGCAAGCCCTTTAAAGGGAAGTAGATAACCTTATACAACATTCTGACATGCACAAACCTATCCACAAGTACACCAAAACATTCTGCAAATGTTGGAAGGAACCTCAGACACAGAACATAACTATGCACGCAAGCACATACACAGACACACACACTCACACACATGCACACACATGCACGACCCCACTATGATCAGATAAAAAAAAAATGGTTTGTTTAAAAAGCAGAAATGGTTTGTTGTCATTCAGATTGATAAATGATGACTGTAATTTCTTCTGGGCCAAGAGAACTCTGAAAACCAAAACAATCTTTTCTCTGGAAAAAAACAGCAGGAACCCAAAACATAATATTGTGAGTCTTAAGTAGGCAGTGTGTGGCTTCCCCTTTCATAGCATGCTGGGCTGTAAACAGTTTATGAGTCTTTGAGTGTGGCCTGTGTTGTGGCTAAAACACTTGCTAGCGACAGTTATGTTGGCGACGAGGCTAAAACACTTGCTAGTGGTCCAGACACTAGAGAGACAAGAAAGAGACAGAGAAGAAGGTGGAGAGAATGAAGGAGGGATGTGGTAAAGATTGAGATGGAGACAGAAAGTCAGGCAGAGAAAGACGCACAGACACACACAGACACACACAGACACACACAGACACACACAGACACACACAGACACACACAGACACACACAGACACACACAGACACACACAGACACACACAGACACACACAGACACACACAGACACACACACACAGACAGACACAGACACACACAGACACACACAGACAGCTCCTCGTCTGATCCCGGCCTTAGTAAGAGCCCTTATTAGGCCGAGGGGGTTGAGAGGGCAGATTTGTTCACCATGTGACCTTTGTTGTCTTGTAGTTAACTTGTGACTGAGCTTACACACACACACACACACACACACACACACACACACACCCACTGTTCAGATGCCACCAAACGAGGTCAGACACTAACTGTATAATGCTGTTAGAGAGAATGGCTGTTTGCCAGTGTCACTGTACTAGATTAGCTAGGACTCTTGGGCTTAGTAGAAACCCAACGGGATGTTCCATGTTTCTCTGTCTGTGCCTGTCAGTATCTATCTACATTGTGCACGCAACACCTTCTCAAGCAGGACGTAAGCACTTGATGCTGTAATGGGGAAACCTTTGACTGAGTAACAGTTGGAGTCTTTGTACAGCCAGCTCAGCTGACACGCTTTGATCTTACCCTGTTTTACATCTGTTGTTTTTCTTTTGGAGGTCTGTCGCTGTCTTTGCCAAGTATTGATGTTCGAAAAACACGTCATCATCATTAAAGCAGCCTTTGAATGTTTTCACATATCGCTGCATGTCGCTTCAGTACCTCATCTAGAAAGCTGCTAAGGTTATGAGCCACACACACACTCACACACTCATTCACTCACTCCTTACACCTGTGTTTCTCTCCTTGCAGACATAAAGGAGGAGCGGAATCGCTACGGCAACAGCTACGACCAGGTGGAAGATGTGATGGGTGTGGCCCAGCCTGTGCGCTTCAACAGTAAGTACCCCCCCCCCCCCCCCAGGAAGTGCAGACCCTTAACGTGAGGAAGTGCAGACCCTTATCGTGGCGTTTGCACCGCTGAGGAAGTGAAGACCCTTAACGTGGCGTTGGCACCCTTATCGTGGCGTTGGCACCGCTGAGGAAGTGCAGACCCTTAATGTGGCGTTGGCACCGCTGAGGAAGTGCAGACCCTTTTATGTGGCGTTGGCACCGCTGAGGAAGTGCAGACCCTTAATGTGGCGTTGGCACCCTTAATGTGGCGTTGGCACCGCTGAGGAAGTGCAGACCCTTAATGTGGCGTTGGCACCGCTGAGGAAGTGCAGACCCTTAATGTGGCGTTGGCACCGCTGAGGAAGTGCAGACCCTTAATGTGGCGTTGGCACCGCTGAGGAAGTGCAGACCCTTAATGTGGCGTTGGCACCACCAGGGCTCGAAATTAGCTTCTTTTTTTCTCAGTGTCCCGCAGATGTCCCGAGTTCTACTTGGCACTGTCCCAGACTTAAACACCAGTGTCCCAAATTCAAGTTCTTGTTTTTTCCCATTCTACATAATAAACAGCATAATAATCAGTAACTTGCATCACTTAATTAACTCATTCTGGTCCACCATGTCAGTTCTGAACAATTTATTAAACACCATTTTATTATTAATCATCTGCTGTTTCACACAACACTCATTTTCAGAGATTGCTCATTGTCCATCGTTTTGACGGACAGGGTTGTAAAACATTCCGTCAATAATCTATTTTCACGTGTCTTTAATTTTAAGTTTGGTTTGGTTTGGTGTGATGTCATGCCCACAGATCTCAGTGAAAACAATAAGTAGCGTGGGAAATTACCACAAAGCTGTCAGATAGGCTACTCTCCTGGCGCGCTCTCACCCTCTTGTGCACACTCATGCGTTCCCAATTAAATGAAGTAGCAAAACATAGTTAGATCTGCTGCAACTATGTATCTCGATGTAACAAGCTGTTTTGACATTGTAAACGTTCTCTAAGAAGAGTGTAAAGCAGTTTGCAGTAGCCTAAAGTTAACCACAACGTCGTCTATTGCTGGAAACTATGATATCCTAATTAAATGCTCGGCAGGCCGGATTAAAGTGCGTAGTGGGACGGATCTATGATAAACTAATAAATGCTCGGAGGGCCAGATTAAAGTGCGTGGTGGGCCGCAGTTTGGACACCCCTAGCCTTAAACTGCCACAGCGAAAATGTCAAATGCTAACTTAAATAACTGTTTTCATTGTTATAGGCTACCTTGCAACACTATCGTTTTGTCAAATCACAGTTGCAGTAGGCTATTTAGCTCAGCATGATATTGGTGACGTTTGTCTGTCACTGACAGAAAACACGCAGGGTTTTAGTCAGAGGACTGTCATCTCGTTTTTTTAGAACACCAGTGTAACTTTAGGCCTACACTATCAGTCAAAAATGTTCACAATGTCATGAAAACAAATGCCATTTACCTGCCTGCTAGTTAGGTAAGTTAACCTCTATATCGGAAAGTGACCCATTAGGCATACCGCCCGTGCCCTATTTTTGTGTCGGCCTATGAGTCACTTAATATTCATTTAACCAATACCGCAGATTCCTAAAGAAACGCAAGCACCCAGCCCATTTGGGTATCTTACTATATAGACTCAAAAATAACATTGTAGCCTACAGTGATTTGAAGAGCAGTAGCTTAAACAGTGTTGTAAGGCTGCGTGTTCAAAACCGCTTCTTTACAGATCAGCTGGCTAACACTGTTTTTGCCAGCTGCCCGTTACGCCAGGTCAAATTTTGTATAATTTTATTCAGACGAGAAAAATACGTTTAGGTTCCCATGTGAACAGTTCAGGAAAAAAGTACCTATTTTGACATTTGCTTTGCCATTTTTCTACTGTCCCAGAGTTGTCCCAGACATCATTCTATTGTGTCCCGGAAGCATTTTTTATGGTCCCTGGGACGTCGGCACATCGTTAATTACTAGCCCTGGGCACCACTGAGGGAAATGACTTGGCTCCAGGCATGGTCTACTTGTAGCTGCGTTCCCACCAGCAAGCGCCAGTAGCCCAGTTTAGCTCTTCACTCACGTGTGGCACAGATCAGATATGTGTAACGGCAATTATGCTACTGGGCTGTTCCAGCCAGGCAGTCTGGTCAGTTGTGTCTGCTGGTGACTTTAGAGAAAGATGTAAAAGGCAGTTGGATCAGATTAAGGAGATGGAGGAGAGTGCAGCTGGACCTGGTGGAGAATACAGCTGTGACTAAAGCTGAGTATGCCCTCTGTCTGCCCTCTCCTCTGTCTACCCTCTGTCTACCCTCTGTCTGCCCTCTCCTCTATCTGCCCTCTCCTCTGTCTGCCCTCTCCTCTGTCTGCCCTCTCCTCTGTCTGCCCTCTCCTCTGTCTGCCCTCTCCTCTGTCTGCCCTCTCCTCTGTCTGCCCTCTCCTCTGTCTGCCCTCTCCTCTGTCTGCCCTCTCCTCTATCTGCCCTCTATCTGCCCTCTGTCTGCCCTCTCCTCTGTCTGCCCTCTCCTCTGTCTGCCCTCTCCTCTGTCTGCCCTCTCCTCTATCTGCCCTCTATCTGCTCTCTGTCTGCCCTGGCTCTTTGGCCTTGAAGTGGAGCTGCATGTTTAGTACCCAGAGACTGGGGTGTGGGGTCAGGTGGGGTGCAAGGTCAGGTGGGGTGACCTCTCTATCCCTTCGCTATAAGGGGTGAGTGTATCCTGGCTGGTGCCCATGTTTACTCCTTTCATTACTCGACCTCTGACCTTTTCATCTTGCCCACAGAGAAGTGCCCGACTGGCTGGCACCACTACGAGAGGACGGCCAGCTGTTACAAGGTGTACCTGCGCAGCGAGAACTACTGGCAGGCGGTGGACACCTGTCAGAAAGTCAACGGGTCGCTAGCCACCTTCGTCACCAACGAGGAGCTGCAGTTCATCTTAAAGATCGAGGAGGACTTCGACGAGAAGGTCTGCGAGAGGAAGGACCAGTGCAAGTGAGTGAATCGTGGTGACATCTCCTACTGAGCAGGATTAGCATTGCAACATCACATCGTCGTGTGTGTGTGTGTGTGTCTGTCTATGTACAAGCATTTGGATATTAAAAGGTAGCTACAAAGGTGCACATCTGATTTTTCTTCTGTTTGGTTATAAAACTTTATGTGTGTGTGTTACGTCTCCAGGTTCTGGGTGGGCTACCAGTATGTGGTCACTTATCAGAACCACTCGTTCGAGGGACGCTGGGAGGTTGCCTACAAAGGTGAGTCCCTGGCCCTCTCATTGGCTCTCATTTTAATGTACATGATCTGTCTTGTGTCTAAGCATTAAACATGATGACTGATAGAAAGCTAACAATGGCATGTAAAGGTTTAGGATCCCTTCCCAATGCAGATATGGATATTGTATTGAAAATATAAGTGCAATGCTTAAAGGGACACCAGGCAACGTTTTTGTGTTAATTACTCATCTTCGTAAGTCGGTATATGGTTAAATGACTCATTACAGGGCGAATGAAGACTCTCTCGCCCGCCCCTACTGCCTGTAGAAATATCCCGCTTGCAAGTTCAGTGTATCGTACCCGCCGACCGAAGCAGGATCAGTTTACATCCTGCATCCACAGCACAGAGGCAGGCTAACGAAACGCTAGCTATTGTTGCAAACGTGTGTATAATGGCAGAGCCGGCGAAGAAGCAGCGAAAACCCTTGACGGAAGATGCAAAGAAAAGGAAAAGAGTTTCAGACCGAGCGAGGGGGAGTTTCGTAGAGAAAAAGCATCAGGCTTGCCTGGTGTCCCTTTAATGTCTATTGTCAATGCTGTGTTTAATGTCCAGGCCCGATGGAGGTGATCCTGCCCCCAGAGGGTCTGACCAGCTTGTTGCGTGAGGCGGCGCCCCCCCAGGACAACGTCTTCTGCGGTCAGCTGCAGCGCTTCCAGATGCGGAGCATGAACGAACATGGGCTGCACAGCTGGCACGCAGAGAACTGCTACAAGAAGTTCCCCTTCCTCTGCAAGAGGAGTATGTGACCTCTCCTCACCTCTCCTCTCCTCTCCTCTCCTCTCTTAACTTCTCTCAGTTCCACTTCCTCTTCTCTTCTGTCATCCCATCTATTCCCTCACCTGCCTTCCTCGCGCGTCCTCCTCTCCTCATTTCTCTCTTCTATTCTATTCTCTTCTCTTCTCCTCCTCTCTTCTCCTCCTCTCACGTGTCCTCCTCTCCTCTCCTCATTTCTCTCTCTTCTATTCTCTTCTCTTCTCCTCCTCTCACGTGTCCTCCTCTCCTCTCCTCATTTCTCTCTCTTCTATTCTCTTCTCTTCTCTTCTCCTCCTCTCACATGTCCTCCTCTCCTCTCCTCATTTCTCTCTCTTCTATTCTCTTCTCTTCTCTTCTCCTCCTCTCACATGTCCTCCTCTCCTCTCCTCATTTCTCTCTCTTCTATTCTCTTCTCCTCTCACATGTCCTGCTCTCCTCTCCTCATTTCTCTCTCTTCTCCTCTCCTCCACTCCTTTCCTCTTCTCTTCTCCTTCTCTCACGTGTCCTCCTCTCCTCTCAGCATGAATTTGGTTTGATATGTACCAGGGCACGTGGGCCTTGAGAAGTGCTGCTGGCGCTCCTGCTGTGGTGAAGCCTGGAGTGGGAGGAGGTTTGATCACTGCAGTGTGTGTGTGTGTGTGTGTGTGTGTGCGTGCGTGCGTGTGTGCGCTGCTCCCACCACAGCAATAAACCACTTCCTCACCCACTTCAGGTAGAGAAGGTGCGCGCGCGTGTGTGTGCGGGGTAGATGGAGTGCATGACTTGTACTCATACACTTCAGTTGTACGAGTGTGTGTGTGAGAGGGAGACAGAGAGGTGTTCTGTTGTGCTTTGGGTGTTTAGTATTACTGATCCTGTGCATCCTCCTCCTCCTCCTCCTCCTCCTCAGGACAGACTTGCGTGGACATCAAGGACAACGTGGTGAACGAGGGCTACTACTTCACGCCCAAGGGCGATGACCCATGCCTGAGCTGCACGTGCCACGACGGCGAGCCTGAGATGTGTGTGGCCGCGCTGTGTGAGCGCCCGCAGGGGTGCCAGCACTTCCGCAAGGACCCCAAAGAGTGCTGCAAGTTCACCTGCCTGGATCCAGGTACGCACACACACACACACGCTCACGCATGCATGCACGCACACACACACACATATATTTATTAACACACATATACACACATACCAGGGGCCCGTTGCACAAAAGCAGAATTAAGACATTCCGGGATAAGTTACTGAGCTGCGCTCAATGAATCCAAAACAAGAGCGTACAGGCTTAATTGGTTGCACAACGAGCAAGCCAGGATGATCAGACACGGATTCATCAAGCCAGGTGAAACCTATCCTGGATAAGTGCGCGCTCACGGCTCCCTCAAATAGACCCCGCCACCGATCACAGATTCACTGATTCACCATGGCAACTAGAGCGGCTTCATTGCTTCTACTACGGTGTAAAGTAGGTAGCAATAGCCTTTTCACAACAGCAACAAACAGCAACACCTCTGTTTAGGAAAATATTGCAATTAGTGTCGCGACCACCACGCGCGAAATGGTTACGGCGCTCCCGTGACGTCACATTGTCGCATGACGGGTCGGGAATTGCAAGTATGTAAAAGTTAATTAATGATCAAGTTTAAATAATGACAGTGGGTCTAGTTATATGTGATAACAATGTGTAGTGGGCAGTGAACATAACATATCCTGCTGCCCCCTATCCCGCTTTTGTGCAACTGGATCACAGATAAATTGAGCCAGGATAACCAAGATATCCTGGCTTAATCCCTTATCCTAGTTTTGTGCAATAGGCCCCAGGACAGAAACTTGTGCACACATATTCCATATATTCATACAGTTATTTCACACACACACACATTTATAAACACGCATATATAAACACACATATACACACATACCAGGACAGAGACTTGTGCCCACATATTCATACAGTTATTTCACACTCACACACACACACACACACACTCATACACACTCATACTTACATACATAAACAAATAATCTTATTGGTTCTGCTAGAACGTAACCTAACCACCTAACCACTACCTAAGTAAATGTTTAATATGTGTGTTGTACCATTGTTGTAAATGCATCTCTTTCCCCTTTCTATCATGCATTCTGTTTCTTGCTCTCTTTTTTTTCGTTCTTTCCTTTTTTCTTTTTTTTCACACACATCTATCTTTATTTTGTCTCTTATCAATAATTCTATTTCTCTCCTGTCTCTTCCCCGTTCTCCCTCTGTGTGTGTCCTCCTGGCCTGCAGATGGCAGTAGTCTGTTTGACTCCATGGCCAGTGGCATGCGTCTGATAGTCAGCTGCATCTCTTCCTTCCTCATCCTCTCTCTGCTCCTCTTCATGGTCCACCGCCTCCGACAGAGACGCCGCGAACGCATCGAGACCCTCATCGGGGGCAACCGTAAGAACACACACACACACACACACACACACACACACACACACACACACACACACACACACACGTTTGATATTTTTGTTGTCATTTGTAAGCTCAGAAGGGGTGTGTGTGTGTTGACCTGTTTGTTGTCCCCTCCAGTTCATCACTTCAACCTGGGCCGGCGAGTGCCGGGTTTTGACTACGGGCCAGACGCCTTCGGGACGGGCCTGACTCCCCTGCACCTGTCAGATGACGGTGAGGGCGGGGCTTTCCACTTCCAGGAGCCGCCCCCACCCTACGCGGCCTATAAGTACCCCGACATCCAACACCCCGATGACCCCCCGCCCCCCTACGAGGCCTCCATCAACCCTGACAGCCTCCTCTACGTGGACCTGGGTATGCTCTCTTTGGGTTACACTAGGGTGTGTGTGTGTGTGTGTGTGTGTGTGTGTGTGTGTGTGTGTCAGTCATTCCCACTTACATTGTTTGTTGATTTTTTTTTTTTCTATGTTTATATGCTGTGTTAGGCTCTTATACCCACATGAGGCCATGTTATTAAATTGGTAAAGTTGTACTGTCATACTTGGTGACACCTAGTTACAGTGACACCTAGTTACAGTGACAGAAATCAATCAAGTGGCATTGGGAGCAGTAACGTTCCCGTCTTTAACAATCTCTTAGGCTCAGTAGTACCGATCCCTAATATCAATCTCTTAGGCTCAGTAGTACCGATCCCTAATATCAATCTCTTAGGCTCAGTAGTGATATATTCCTAATAATCCCTAATATCAATCTCTTAGGCTCAGTAGTGATTTATCCCTAATAATCCCCAATATCAATCTCTTAGGCTCAGTAGTGATCTGTCCCAAATATCAAGTTAAATGTGGATTATATCTATGACCTCTTGTTGGCACAGTTTTGCATTTCATATGTGGAAAAAGCATTTGAGAGTGCTACTGCATTAGTAGAAGTAGCACTATCCATGTTAACGTGTGTGTGTGTGGTGTGTGTGCACGTGTGTGTGTGTGTGTGCGCGTGTGCAACAAATAGAGAGGTAAGGGAGGTGATAACAGATGTGTCCTCTAATGCCTTATTCTTGTGCTTTCTCTGTGTGTGTGTGTGTGTGTGTGTGTGTGTGTGTGTGTGTGTGTGTGTGTGTGTGTGTGTGTGTGTGTGTGTGTGTGTGTGTGTGTGTGTGTGTGTGTGTGTGTGTGTGTCTCTGTCTCTGTCTCTCTCCTCAGCGAGGAACGGTATGCCGGTGAGCATGGGTCAGATGAGCATGGTGGACGCGGGCGTTGCAGGTGAGGGTTCGGTTCTGCCCCCCCTCCCTCCGCCCCCCGCGCCTCAGGAGCGCGAAGACTCCATCGACAGCAGCACCTTCCTGGTGGCCCCCGACACCCCCACCGAGAGCAGGGGCCCTGGGGGGCCACAGGAGCCCTCAGACTACAGCAGCGCCCCCTCTCTCAGCACAGTGGTATAGACCTGCAGCGGGACAGAGAGCGAGAGATGGAGAGATGAACAGACCGAGAGATGGAGGGGGTGGGGAGGGAGAGAAGGGGGCTGGAGGAGGAGGAGGAGGAGGAGGAGGTGGTGGTGGAGATACTTCAGTGAAATGAGATCAAAAGGAAGGAGATGAGAAGCTCTACGCTCTTTTCATCCAAGAGACGAGAGATGGCGGCTAAACTCGTGGAGACACTAAAGAGACCGAAACGAGAGCCCACAGAACAGCGAAGGAGGTGCTCTTCACTTGGGCACACACGAATGAACTGGGACTGTGTGTGTGTGTGTGTGTGTGAGTGTGTGTGTGTGTGTGTGCGCGCGCCTGCCTATGTGTGTTTACACGACGTGACGGGTGCGTTTCTGTACAGAACTGAGATCTTGTGAGATTTCCCCGAGATCGGACACTACTGAGGCTGACCGTTGGTTTTGCTTTGTGGTGATTCTTTTTTTGTTTTGTTTTTAAGCAGACGAAGCAGCTTGTACGTGTCATTTGGTTGTGGTAGGTCCCCTCAGCGTCCTCCTCCCGCGCACGCACTCCTGTACATATGGGCCCCGGCCCCTCGCCTGGCTCCTACGGCTCGCTCGCTCGCTCTTGCTTTTTGTTGTTGTTTATTGTTTGTTGTTGTTTTTTTTTTTTTTTTTTTTTTCGATTTCTCCTCCCTGTCCCATAGTCCTCCACCTGTTGCCCACGGAGACCGGATGGGCACACCCGCATCACAAAGACTCACGGGTAGTCACGGCAACGTCGGCCACAGAACCGGATGGACGGACTTGTTGCTGCGGCAGGCGTGACCTTTTTAACTATGCCCTTTTGAGTTGTGCTGGCCTTGCAGGACCCGGTCAGATTCCCGAGGTCAGTAGGCATGGTGAGGATGGCAGGAACTTGGGGCTGGCCACGTGACACGTGTGCCGCAGCACGGTAGCTTCCTATTGGCCTCACGCTCAGCGTTAGTGGTACGGACGTGTGTGTGTGTGTGTGTCGCAGCACGGTAGCGTCCCATTGGCCTCGCACCCAGCGTTAGTGGTACGGACGACACCAGACAGACCACCGTCCGCCGCCGGTGTCCTCGAGACTTTCTGTCTGGGTCGTCATTCCTTCCTGTTTTGTTTCTATTGTCTGTTGTGGTACTATAAGCACACTCGTGTGTGTGTGTGTGTGTGTGTGTGAGTGTGTTTGTCTGTCTGGTTACTGAGTTGTGGTGATAATGATGGATCATGATCATTAGGTTTTCTCTTGGAACTGTGCCTCAGGACATACACCGAAAACACACTCTCACACACGTATACTCACTACAGTAATAAAACTGCAGTGGAGACTCTACTGTTCATGCGAACCAGCCAATAGGAGCTCTGCAGTGTGAAGCGGCTTGTGTGATTGGCTGGCCCTGAAGAGCTGTGTGTGTGGTGGTAACAACAGCTCCATCTGGTGGATGAGTGCTGCCATCAGCTCACACTAAGGTGTGTGAATGAGCGAGCCTGTGTGTTTGTATGCGTTTGGTTGTTATTGCTTATTTTGTTGTTTACTTTTGTTTTCTTTTCAATTGTACTTTTGTCAAACGTATGCCATGCAGACTATGACCTCTTCACTAGTCTTTTGCTTTGACTGTATGTATTTGACACCGCATGTGTAGCGAACATGAAAAGGCTATTGACTTTTTTTTTTCCTCAGTATTTTGCACATGACTCTCTTTGCTATGCTGTTTCTTTATTTGTTTTGACTGGTCAGTCCTGCAGGCAACCATTAAAGACTTCAGGGGTCAGAGGGCTGAGGTCAGGGCTTCTTTAACACCATAGGTTCAGGACTTTTGTGATCGTTTGACCATAATCTGCATGTTTGTTCATTTAAGCTGGTTGACTGATGACCCCCCCCCCCCCCCCCCCCCCTCATTCCCATCCGTCGGTAGGTCCACCTGAGTTGTTTGCCCCAATGCTAGAGAGCGTTAGGGATGCCCAAAGCTTCACGAGAGAGGCCGTGTGACTAACGTTACATGGCCCTAGAATTGGACATGACAATCATTTCAGGTTCATAGAACAGACAACTGGCCTTCCATCAGTAAGGTAGGGGGAAAATACTAGTTTGACTGGGCTGTTTTTATTTATTTATTTTAGTTAACTAGTTAACTGTAGAGTGTCATGCAGGGCAACACTAGAGAGAGAGAGAGAGAGAGAGAGTGTGTGTGTGTGTGTGTGTGTGAGTGTGAGAGAGAGAGAGAGAGAGAGGTGAACGCTGGACGAAGGTTTACAATTGAACCACCATTAAACAATTTGCAATGTTTATACACAAGTATGTTGAGGAAAACATGTTTGCCTCGAACGCCTGCCTCTGTTAAAAGAATTTGAACTGCGTGCGTGTGTGTGTGCGTGCACTGTATGGTGAGATGAGGCTAATGCAGTGTCTGCAGAGACACACAAGCTTTGTAGGATATTGAGCTGAAATCAAGCACCAGCGCTGCCCTGTTGTCTTTGATGAACTGTCTGCAAAGCTCTCCACGGCATCGACGTCATATATGAAATGTCTGACTTTTTAGTTTCTTTAGTTCTATTTGCGTTGGCACAGACAATCCTCTGTGAAGGATCAGTGAACTCTAATGTTAAAAAGAGATTTTTTTTTTTCTGTGTATGTAAAGACGTAGGAATTCAAGGCGAGTATGTTAATGATTTGAGTGTGAACATGTGTTTTGTTTTTATTTGTTTTGTTTTTTGTTGATTTTTGTTTTTGTTTTTGCTTTTCCTTTCCCTTACCCCTCGTTTGGACCTGAGGTGCATGTTGTAGTGTTTTTGGGCATGCTCAGATCGTCTTGTTTGTTTGTTTGTTTGTTGTTTTGTTTGTTTGTTTTTTAACCCACTCCGTGCTGAAGCCCCCCCCCCCCCCCCCCCCCCCCCCCGCCAACACAGCCCACACAGGCATGGCTCTGGACTGGGTTGCAGTTGGACCTGTTCCAGATCGGGTCAGGATTAGAGCCAGATCAGGGCAGTTGTGTCATGTCGGATCCAAATCAGAGAGGCTTAAAGCCAGAGGTGTGTTCAGATGTTGGCGACGGCTCTGTTGCTCGCCATTTTTGTTTACAGTTTAAAGCCAATAATTTGAGAAATGTTCACACAGAAAAAGATACATTGAGCTTTTTGCCAAACTTGAACATGTCTCTGGCCTTAGGCTCAACATGCCATTAGTCTGACTCTACAGGATACACAAGCCCAGATCGGGATAGTTGGCTTCGTGTTGGCTTAGATCTGACACCTGAAGCCAGGTGTGTGTTCAAATTTGGGAAACAGAGTTGGACGTTTAAGCCCCAACTACAACTACAAACAGAGTTGGACGTTTGTAGCCCCCCCCCCCCCATCTGGACTAGGGCTAGTCCGAGTTCTAGTCCGATTCCAGACCCAGTCCAGAACCTGCCACTAAATGGGCTCCAATTCTGCCCCCTTTGGCTCCAATTACGCCCCCTTTGGCTGCGTCTTCAAATTATTAGTACCGGTAGCTGATTTTTCATTTGTTATGGATTTCAGACTGAGGCGGTGCAACAAGATTTTGAGGGGAGGGGAAAAAAAAAATGTTTAATGTAGAATGCAAGCAGTCAATGACTTTTAAATGTTGATTTTACTTTAGGCTTTATATTTTTTAATAGTAGATTTTTTTTTTTATTATTTTTATTTTGTAGGGGGCCTTTTTAAGTTTTATTTTGAAGTAGATGTACATCTAATCAAATGCCAAATAAATTGTATCATAAAAAAGTATGTTGTGGGTGATGTGATTTTGTATTTCAGAAACACTTGCGCATCATGAGCTTCTAGACAGTGAGGGTCTGGTTGGTCCTGAAACATGACATCATGAAACATAGAACACAAAAACATGAAAAAAGGTGGATAAAAAAGTGTGTTAGGCACTAAACGAAGAGGAGAACACATATCGCTGGGAAGTCATACGGCACACAAACGTATGACAGAAATAAGGAACAACAGCTGTGTTGAAGGCTCTCTTGTAAATGAGGGTTTTAAATGCAGTCTGGCATGTTCTCAATTCCAGAGAAAACCCGTCTGTGTCTAACACTGGTGCCATCAGCATAGCCAGTGGTGGCCTCCTCTGGCATCATATGTAGCCGGCTGCCTACCCCACCGCAAGTGATTGATTCCTGGATTTTTGGTGATTCAGAATTTGGCTTGAATGGAAGCGATGCCAGACGGACCTGTTGAGCAAATTCAGATGCGTTCACAGGTTTGTCTGTGTTCACCCAGTTGCATCCAAAGTCCACAGGGAAGATCCGTTACAGCTGTGTGCGTTTTCTGTGGTCAACAGAGGGCGCTAAATCAGTGGTGGTTATCAGTCGCAGGTTCATTCAGTACACAAGTGTTAATAGCATGGGCGCCCTGATTGGGTTTGTGGTCATAATGCTGAAACATTATCTCTGTGTCTCAGTATCCGCACTGAATTAAAGTGAATTGTATTATGAGGGCAGTCTTTCACCGGCAACAAAATGTCAGTGTCCTAATCAATCAGGGGGAAACCCTTCGCAGCGAATGCAGAAGGTCAGCCGCCTGATAGTCCTGAACAGGGCTCGAATTACCTTTTTTGGTCTTTAAGGGGGTCTCAAAAAAATGTCATAAAAAGTTGGCACACCCCGCGCATAGCCTAACAAGGTGATACAATGAAATAGCCTAGGCGCAAGTGGCGCTTTTGCGCAGTACATGCGCACGGTAGGCCTAGGCTTTACCTTGACACACGCACACAACAGACAGATTTGTCATAGAAATTGATTACTTTTAATTAATTTCAACATATTATTGATTGTAATAGTCCATATCTCATTTCAATTTCACAATACAAAGAAATAGACTAAACGATTTAGTCTGTGCCATTCTCATTTTCACAACGTAACTCATTTAAACCAGACCACCGTCTCAGATAGGCTATCCTCAGTGTCAAACACAATAATGCATGTAGTGAGAAGAACAGAGCCTTTAAGGAGGGAAACTTGTTAGCACTGCACAAACTTTAAAAAGAGATTAAACGATAAATCAGGGTGGGCAAACTAAAGTATAAAGATAAACTAGAAACACAACTCAAAATGAACAACCTGGGTACAGCCTGGGATAGTATGAAGACTATAGTAGGGCTTAAAGAAAGGGGAAAGCGGAAGTTAGAATTTAACAGCATACCTGACCCAGTACTGGCAGAGGATCTTAACCGGTTCTATGTCAGATTCGACACACATGACTTCAGTAACAGACATTCTGAACTCAAGAAGAACCTTCTGGCATCCCCCCCATTTATCCCTTGTTTTAATGAGCATAGTGTTGTTAGGTGTTTCAAATGCTGCAATCCAAAGAAAAGCCCTGGCCCAGATAACATCAGTGGCCGCACGTTAAAAGTGTGTGCTGAACAGTTAGGCCCCATCTTCCATCACATATTCAGTTTGTCACTCTCCTTGCAGAGGGTGCCATCTCTATGGAAGCAGTCAGTAGTGGTGCCTCTTACTAAGGTCAGTCGGCCCCAAATCCTAAATGATTTCAGGCCCGTTGCCCTCACATCTCTTATTGCAAAATCCTTAGAGAAGCTGATTAAAGCTGAGGTCCTAATCAAGGTGCAACCTCTCTTGGATCCTTCCCGGTTTGCCAATAGGGCCAAGAGGGGGGTGCAGGATGCTATCATCACTCTACTAAATCTTCTCTATAAACACCTGGAGGAAAGTGGGAATCATGCAAGGTTGCTCTTTGTAGATTTCTCCTCGGCATTTAACACCATCCAACCCCACCTACTGATTGAGAAACTACTGAACAACTTTAGCCTTGACCCAAGCCTGACTGGTTGGCTACTTGATTTCCTCACGAGTTCAGAGAGTGAGGGTAAATAAAGTGCTGTCCAGTGGCCTAACATCATCCACAGGCTCACCTCAGGGGTGTGTCCTCTCCCCCCTGTTGTACATACTGTACACCAATGACTGCCGCAGTCAGTATGACAACAGGCACATTCTAAAATTTGCAGATGACTGTAATTGTCAGTCTCCTGAATTCCCATGAGAATGAGCATGGCCCTGTTATCAATGAATTTGTGTCATGGTGTGAAGATGCTTTTTTGCATCTGAACATCAGTAAAACCAAGGACATGTCCATAGATTTCAGACGCCTTCCCCCTGCTCCAAAGCACAGTGTCATCAATGATCAAGATGTTGAAATTGTATCATCTTACAAGTACCTAGGCACCTTGATTGATGACCGGCTTAAATTCGACCTGAACACCACCTCAGTGTGCAAGAGAGGGCAACAAAGACTCTCTGCACTTCTGAAACTGGCTAAGTTTCAGGTGGACAAAACATTGATGGCATTGTTTTACAAAGCTTTTATTGAGTCAATCCTCACATTCTCCATTATCTGCTGGTATGGAAATGTCACCATCAGAGACAAAAATGCACTTTCCAAGATTGTAAATATGGCCAGTAAGATAGTGGGAGTGAAGTTTGTTAATCTCACCGACTATTTTAATAAGCAGGTGTTCAACAAAGCGATACAAATATATCAAGACACAGGCCATCCCCTGTATTCTGAATACGTGCTGCTGCCATATGGCTTGCGTTTTAAAACTCCTATTGCTTTTAAACAGAGGTACAACAATTCCTTCATCCCCTTTTCTATCCAAGTACTGAATGCACACAACAGGAAAAGATAGATTTGTCCATTTAGTTTAGTTTATTTAATTTAATTAAGTTTTTTCTTGGTTTTACTGATTTTTTAGGCATTGTCAGACCTATCACAAGTAAATTATTATTTTGTGCATGTCTGTCTGTATTGTAGTGTGTTGTGTCTTGTCGTGTGGTATGTGACCCTGTCTGCAATCAAATTACCCATTTGGGACAAAGAAATAAATTGAACTTGAACTTGAACACAGGGGAAAAAGCACTAACTGGCAGAAATGAATAAAGCCAGCCAAACTATGTTCTAGTAGGCTAATGTGTTGAACCGTGGAAAATTAATAGACGAACAATTTTGGAGTTTGCACTGAGATATTGTCGGGTAGCCATTGAATATTCCGACATCAGAGATTGCTAACAGGTGTTTCAAAATAGCTGTGAACTTTCCGGAGCTCTGAATGGCAGAGGATAGCTAGATCATCAGACAACACAATCATTGTAGGCTGCATTATGGGCCATAATTATGACCGCCGCGCAGCGTCAGTACGATGAAGCAGAGGGCAGGAAATGAGCCATTTTTTCTTTTTTCATTTTTTCATTTTTTCTTTTTCCGTCAAGGATTCCCGGGACACTGAAAGACCGGGGTACACGAAACTTGGTGGGCATGTAACCCCACATGGATAGCATGGAACTTTGAGAACCGAAGGGCCTAGAATGATCAATTTTTTCTGTATGTTTGCCTCCAGGGGTCATGTTAACCCATTCCATGTGCACACATGTGCATAAACAGATACTGTCGCACACACATACATTCACAGTAATCATACGTATGACACATACTCACACAGTAGACATATGTACGCATGCATGCACATGCACAAACACACACACACACACACACACACATAAACATAAACGTGTGCACGCACACATGCACACAATTCCAGAATTTCTCAGAATTATGAACAGGCAAGATGGGGGTGGGGTTGTATAAAATGAATTTTACATGTGAAATCTATGAACTAATGTTTTGGTACTTTAGCAGATACCAGTGAGAATTGAGTGTGGATAATGCAATTTAGTGAGACAGTTAGAATCATATAGGCCTTTCAGCGTGATTTATTTTTGTGGAAAAATGTGCTGGACTGGGCGGCAGTCATATCTTGTACCGCTCTGCGGTACATCTAGTTTATGGCTTTGTCAATCAACATAGAATAGGTGAAGCGCAAGTTCAACTGCAAACAGGACTTTTCAGCACCAAACCGTTCATTGGCTAGCCCAATGAACGCCTATGCAAATACAAAACACTCACATCAAAGCAGGGTGACTTCTTCAGATTTGCGAGTGCTGTCAAATCGATACGGTTTGCTCATATAGTCTAGTGGTGTGGTGGTGAAGTGTCATGCTGCGTTCAAGAGCGTAGTGTAGGTCTACGTGCTGTAGTATCCTATATTTTAATGTTACGTCTTTAATGGTAAGAGATCGCACAGGGATAGATAATGAGTGGTTGTTTAAGATTTAAGAAATTACAATGCCAGACACCTTCAGGTTCAGGTTTTTGACTTTGTTGCTTTCATGGGAGCCAGTCCTATGGGAGCTCGGCTCCCTCTGGCTCCCACGTAATTCGAGCACTGGTCCTGAAGGACTTCAATTCAGTCGGAGGTTTAGATTACAATCACAGCCGTAAATTTAATCCTCTTTAAAAAGTATTCCTGTTAGTCTATATTATTTCTTGAAATCTAAGGACTATAATGAGCTGGTAAGATTAGGTGTGTGTGGGTCAGTATACGCTTTAAAGTTTTATTGTGTTCGATTTTTCCACGGCCTAGCCAGTCACATCATGCTTGAGATAGACCAGTCACAAAGAGTAGCCTATCATGTCCACTTGAAAACGGCAGTGTGAATGACATGCAATGATGCTAAGCGTTCCGAGTTGGAGTGACGCGTCTTTGTGTCTGTTGGAGCTGCTGCCACCAACACGAACAAGTACGCACAGAACACCCCCCCCCCCCCCATCCCTCTCTCCCTGCACCCCATCCCTCTCTCCCTGCAACTGGACCGCTATTTAAACACGTTTGCCTCCTGTACTTATACGTTCATCTGCTCAGTACGAATGAGGGAGAGTGTAAGCTAATAGTCCTTGAATATGATGATTTTTCCAGTCATTGCCTTTTCAATCATTTGTCTAGCAACGTCTACCGGTGAGTGATGAATAATAACACTTATGATGCAAATCTGGTCTTATTCATAATTGTATGTAGCCTATTCAGTTAACGCATTGTTGGATGAAAACGTTTTATTTATTTGTTTTAGTTTTTAATTAACACACTGAGTTAAAACAATTATTCAGTCATATTGTACATACTGTCATACATTGATTTTATATACTGTCCCTTCCTTAGATTTTTGCTATGACGAGGGATACTGTGGTAAGTAGCTGACCTGACAAAAGGCATGCTTCCTTTGAGGGAGGAGGCCCGAATGATTACGGTGTTACCATCATCATTTCTACCAGGTCGTTTCAAGTATTTAGTTTGTAGGCATAATGCTTATGTTGTGATTTAGTATGTTGTACTATTGTAAAGTACTGAAAGGTGCTATTAT
>NC_055969.1:27025016-27060016 GCF_018492685.1 Alosa sapidissima
GCGTGACCATCAGCTCAAGGGTACAATGGTGGTAGTCGGGAAGTGGACCCAGTGGTAGTTGTGGCAACGTGGCGATATGTTGGAACTGAATGCCAGTTGATTCAATAGCAGATCCTGTAGCAGATTTCAAGTAAAGGCACCCTTAACCACCCTTAAGATTTGCTCTCAGGGTCCCCCTCTGGTTGAGAAGTGCAATAACAAACAAACTAAATATGCCTCTTTATGCAGTTTCCTACCCGAAACTAGAAAGTTGCTAGGTCTGTCATCGCCTACAGAGGGCCGGTCAGACAATGGCAGAAGTGCCGTATGTAATGATATGAAGTTATGTGCCATCAAAATGATTTTGGAAACGTTATGTTAAGGTCAACAATCTGTTAAGAGTGCCTCTAAGGTCAAAAAACTGTTAGGAGTGCCTTTAAGGTTCTGATTCCACGTGTTTGGCCATGCTGACATAGTAGAATTGAGACTCATAGAAATTGAAGGCTCATTTGCTGGGCTCCCTCTTCTGTTGGGCAGGGTTAGGGTCACACCTGAGTGGCCTTATTGACCCAGTAAGTGGAGTCGTAGTGTTAGAGTGATGACTGGTAGAAAATGGCAGTTTTTTGTCCCTCAATCTCTTCTCTAGTATAGAGGTAGGTAAAAACAACAAGTATTTGGCAGACGCGTTCATCCAAAGAAACTAAGAGAGTAGCTGTGTTTTGGCTGACCACGTGTAAAATGGTGATGCTAACCATGCTAAGGCTATGTTACAGGGGAGAATGTTCGACCTTGATGACCTTAGTGACCTTGAGAGTAGAATAGAAACACAGATATTAGATAGATAGATTAGTGTTTTTGGCCCTACACTACACACATGACTTAGTTAGTTCTGTTGTTCCTTGTTGGTGGAACACACTGCCAGTTCCCACAAGGGCATGGACATCCCTCTCCATCTTCAAAAAACTCCTGAAGACCCAGCTCTTTAGAGAACATCTCCTCTCATAGCACCACTTACAACAAGTGTTGCTGATCCTAGCACTCACCACCCATCTTGAACTGACACTCAACTGTTTAAAAACAGCACTCACTGATGCACTTATTCTTACTGTACTCTACCGTTTTGTACTCTACCGTTACCGTAAATGGTCCTAAAATTGTTGAGAGAATTGCTTTAAAACTTAAACTGTTCACCATGTTGTTAGTCGCTTTGGTTAAAAATGCATCAGCCAAATGTAATGTAATGTAATGTAATGTAATGTAAAAGTACAGTACAGCAATAAGGGAAGAAAAGGTACATTTTACTCAGGTCAGAGTCGTGATTGGTGATAGGTTGGACTCTCTCCTCAGGTCAGAGTCGTGATTGGTGATTGGTTGGTCTCTCTCCTCAGTCAGGGTCGTGATTGGTGATAGGTTGGTCTCTCTCCTCAGGTCAGAGTGCCGTTGTCAGGCCGTTCCCTCTGGCCAATCTGCTCCCTCAGGACCACCTGGGCCTCTACTACCGTTACCATGGCAGCCTGACCACCCCGCCCTGCTCACAGGTGGTGCTGTGGACCGTATATGAGGTTCCAATGATCATCTCTTGGTCTCAGGTAGTGCCTCCACATAGAAACAAACAAACACTCACACACACACACATATATACATGCACAAACAACAAACAAACACACACACACATACACACACACACACACTCCCTATAGCGGTCAGTAGGTCTGGGTGTTTGATCTCGATATGCTGAGGAGAAATGGTGATATATGATATGATACAATATAATAGTCTCGTCAAATAATGTTATACAGAGCTATACACCTCATTCTGATGTAATAATTACACATCTTATTAGTTGCATTCAATAAAAAAATGGTGCTCACAGCTCTGCAAATAATGACCATGGGCTCATTTTTGAAACATGTATTCAGTTCTGTCTTGGTTTTGTCAGTTGGTGGCTCCTTGATCTGCTCGGTGTGATGATGAACTAGAGCACACATAGGAACTCTGTCTGTAGTCCTACATAACCATGTGTGTTAGTTGATGGTCTTCAGTCACTGTGATGAAGCTCATCTCTCTGGCCATTTTTGTTTCCTCAGTACGAGCAGTTTGCGGTTGGAGTTTTCTCCACAGAAGAGGAGGCCGACCAGGACGTCCTTCTCCAGAACAACTTCAGGCACGTGCACCCCACCTACAGTCGCCGGGTCCTCGCCTCCAGGGAGGCCCATCTCCTCGGGGCGGCCTGCCCAGCAGCACCTCCTCACTCTGGGGTTCTCCTGCTTCCCCTCCTGCCTCTGCTCCTCAGCCACCTGGAGCATACCTCCTGACCAGCCCTGGGCCACAGAGAGGCGCACCAGACACAGGCCAACTCCGTACTGGGTTTGGACCGGACACACATCACCTTGAAGGCAGTGAGGGGGCAGGGCTATGAAGGGGTTGTTTCCATGGATACCATACACATCACACACAAGCAGCTGACACTGGAATGCATCTGGTTTTGATCTGAATCTGATCTGGATCCTGATATTTACGTGATCTGGTTCCGATCTAGTCCTGATCCATTACATAAACTAGGCCAGACCTGGTCCCGATCTGGTTGTGTTGTCTACCTGATCTGAGTCAGCTTCTCTCTGGGGTGCATGGGCCTGGAGACAAAGAAGCCTATTGGTACATAAACCATCACGGCCAGGGTGACCGTGAAGCCAGGATGACCGTGAAGTCAGGGTGACGTGAAGCCAGGATGACCGTGACGCCAGAGTAAAGACCACAGAACCCTTACAAGAAACATGACATAACTTAGCTGCTTGGTTTTAGGTCGGCTTTGTTTAGAATTAATAAACTTGAATAAACAAATGATGAAGGTAACACAATGAGTCCTAGTTTCACAAATTGTGGTCGATGGCAGAATCATTTCAATCATTAAATTTGTGCAGTTTGCATCAGACATGAAGCTTTGAGCCATTCCAAAAGGAATTACAGGGGGAGGAAAGACCAGTTTATTCATAACTGTAGTGGGGAGTGTGCAATCAACTTTCTTATCTTGTTATCTATCTTACTCTCCCCTCCCCACTACACACACACACACACACACACACAGAACAGGCATCTCCATGACAGCAATGCCACTCATGTCCTGTCACTGACACAGTCTATCTCTCTCACACACACACACACTCTCTCTTTCACAAAGCACTGTTTGTCTCCTGTGCAGGCCATTAAGGCTTCACCCTGGCTGAGCTCACACAGGAGTCTACAGAGGACACTCACCCACAGCATTTCTCCCTCTCTCTCTCCCATCACTCTTTTCCTGTCTCTCTCACTCATTCTTTTCAGCATCGATCACCCCCCCCCCCCCCCCCCCCCCATCCTCCTCCCTCCCTCTGGTCACACGCTCGTTATGGCAAGGCGCAGTGGCTGCTTTTGTCCTCTACGGCAAGGCCGAGCTGAAGAGCTCCATTGTGCTGGACACATGTGACCTGGCAGAGAGGCATTGTGTAAATGAGCTAGTTAACTCCTCCTTGGCATGACACCGTCATGATACAAATGCACAAACTAAAGTCAAAGCAACACTAATAGTAAGCAGTGTTTGTGCTCTCAAATCTAGCAATAACTACCAGACACACAGGACAACCCTCACACAGTTGGTAGAGAACTGGTGACTTTTGGAAATCTAGTTTGTGGTGTTCTTTTGTGAAAAGGTCCCTTATTTGAGTGAGTTGGTCCATCCCAAACCAGAACTACACAGTGGCAATGAAATGTGTGTTCATCTGTTATTCACATAACCATCTATTTACCTTACCCCTTAAAGGTGTGGGTTTTACATAAGATTCTGCTCCGCAACAATTGAAGGTTCTAAAATTCTATGTTGAATTCAATGAACCCAGATATTCTTTAGAATGTTCATTTTCCAACATTCTCATCACACCAGTGTGACGGTACACCTTTAAGGGTTAAGGATCAGATTAAAGAGGATACCTAAACTAGCTGGTCACTTCTAAAAGCTGAACTTAAAGAGGTGGCAAATAGGTCACTTCTAAAAGCTGAACTTAAAGAGGTGGCAAATTGTTGCATACAGGAAGAACAATAGACACACCCATTCTTCTGGAAAAAATGACTTTATTTTTCATGATTTTTTTTCTGGCGATAAACTTGATGGTGTAATAAATAGACCAGGGGATAGGAGGGGAAGCCGCCCAGTCCCCCTGGCCAATTCTGCATCGTAATGCTCTGGTTTCCCACACTGCAAACAAGTCTTCATAGAATTTACAACCCAAAATAAAAAATAAAGCTTGACACAAGCTGAAATGACTGCCTGCAGCTCTGTGCTGTTCCTTCGCTGTCTCTCCCTCACTCACACACACACACACACACACACTCTCACTCTCACACACACACACATACATACATATACACACACCAACACGTCTCTGAGCTGTATCTCTGCAGCACATCCTCAAGAACAAAAAAATATATATATTTATATTCACAGTTAAAGTATTTACACTTTAAGATTAGAAAGAAAACAAAAACAAAACAACAAATGGGGCCGAAAGAAGACGTTTCTACAAGAAACAATCTTTCAGAGGGAAGGTTTCCAGATCTGGTGTTATGTACAAGATGAACCTTTTGTTTTGTCTTCTTCAAACGTTCAGTGAATCCACCCCTCTTTGTCTTCTTCTCTTAATGATCCCTGAAAATATGATTTCTTTATTTAGATTTTATTTTTTTTTGTTTTGTTTCTTTTTTTAAATACACCATCTCTTTTTTGATTTTCTTCATAAAAAAAAGGAAGGCTATGTCGTCATCACCTGCAGTCCCTCCGTCAGGTTAAAAAGAAAAAAAAAAGCCTCATGTCTTCTATACAAACATTCCTATCCTGTACAATATAAACATTACTGGTCTTTTTTTGTGTGAACTTAGCAACCCTCCAACCCTACCCTGTGAGAGGGAAGGAGGGGGGGTTATAAGTGGACCCTACCCTGTGAGAGGGAAGGAGGGGGGGTTATAAGTGGACTCTGGATTGACTGGGGCTGACTGGGACACAAGTGCCATACGGGCCTCTAGTGCAATCATAAAGGGGGGGGGGGGGGGGGGCAATAAGGGCAATAAGCAAACACTCTGAGTGGCAACAAGCACAGGAAGTAAGTGTGTGGAGGTGGCAGAGGAGGGCTGGGAGTTTCACACACACACACACACAACCTCTGAATGTGCGGCTGAATGTAAGATAGTGGGAGAACCCACAAGAACACTGCTAATCATGAACAGGATATACACACACACACACACACACAGGTGAGACTCAGTGACTGTACGGTCTTCACGGGGCATATTTGGCAATCCCTGCTACACAAATGTGCTGTGAGCTTAACTCAAAACACACACACACACACACACACACACACACACACACACACAGAATGGGACCCTTTTATAATAGAAAGTCAGCCAATTCCTATGGACTCATACTGAGGCTTGTGAGATGAGACTGTCGTGACCCTCACCACCTGAAGCACACTCTGACAGAGCGAGTCACTGTAACACTTGAGGCTTTAAAGCACCTGTTTCTAGGCAAGTCAGAGGGTGATGCTGCCCCTCTGTGGCAGGGCAGGTAGAGCAAGTGAGCCGAGGGGCACGACATCAATACTACCCAAACAAATGCCCAGTCAGCAGCAGACGTTTGCCATCACTACGGCAACTGAACGTCACCATCCGTCGCTCCTTATTGGCTAGAGAGCACAGAGGCCTGAATGGGTGGGGGGGGGGGGGGGGAAGGAAAAGTGACACACAGCAAGGACACAGTAGAGAGAACACTAAATGAGCTTCTGACTTTGGGGCAGGAGAGTACAGGACACAGAGGGACAGAGCAGGCCATGCTATTAACCCACCACACACACACACACACACACACACACTCTTTTAGCAGCTTAAGTGGTCAGTGAACACAGGCCCTCCCCCTGGTTCCCAACAGGTCCAGTATGAGAGGAGGGGCTGTTTATGTGCTGCTGGGTTGGGGGGGGGGTCTCCAGGGGCCATTACTCTGGTGCTCCTATAGGTGGCACTCGTCTTTGTCATTACCACAGGCAGCCAGTAGGGGGGAAACAGAAACACACACAGAATGAGGCTTCAGTCAGGAACACAAAGGAAACCGTGTGGATAGAGAGACAGACATCTGTGGATAGAGAGACAGACACCTGTCCTAAGTGTGTGTGTGCGTGTGTGTGAGCGTGTGTGTGTGTTAACGAGAGAGAGAGAGAGAGAGAGAGAGAGAGAGAGAGAGAGAGAGAGAGAGAGAGAGAGAGAGAGAGAGAGAGAGAGAGAGAATACTGGAGTAGTGTAGTGCAGCTGGAGAAGGCAGCCTCACGGTAGAGCTTATGGTAATCAGTCTTGCCACACACACACACACACACACCTCAACTCACTTTGGGTACATTTGCCTGGGCTCTTGGATCGTATGCTGCACATTTGTTTAATGATGCCAGCAGGTGTGTCTGAGCCACAAAGTTGTCTGTCTGTGTGTGTGTGTGTGTGTGTTGCAAAGTTGGGGCCGCCTATCTTACACATCAGAGGGAACACAGCGTCCTGGAGAAGGCAAAGGACCAAAACGTAACAACCCCCCACCCCCACCCCCCACACACACACACACACACACACACTGACTAGCACTGGGAACGTTGTGCGTGTGAAAGAGTTAAGAGAACGAGCAGCTTGAGGGTGTTCCACAGTGACAAGAGCAACAGACACACAGAGCACAGACAGAGTGGGGACGCTCCAACCCAGCGCACTGGGACAGACGGACACAGACAGAGGGGGGGGGGTTGGGGTGTAGGGTAAAGAGTCATCTGTTTCAGGTCTGAATGCATACACTGAAAAAGCACCTGGAATCGTAAACAATCATAATGTGTTTAGTTTTTTTAGTTCCTTTTCGTTTGTTTCTCTCCAAGAGAGTTCTCGACACCTAGCTGCACGTTATCCGCTACGTCGGACAAGACCAGGTTCTGCTCCACTCCGCAGCCACTGTTCCTCCAAACGGAACCTCTGGTTCTTCGCAACCGTTTCTTGGCAGGGGTTCTACCCCCTTTCCCGTTTCAGTTGTAGAGGAGGGCTGATGGTCCTAGTTAAGGGTTCCTCGGCAGTTCTCGGCTCCACAGAGACATGGGATCTTGACGTCCTCGATGGGGAACTTGTAGTCGTAGGTGATCTCCTCATTGACACTAATAGGCTGTTTCGAGTAGATGACGATCTTCTTCTGTGACTCTACAGTGATGACCTTGGCATAGCAGTTGGGCTGCACAGTGGAAAACACACACACACAAACGTTTTAATTAAACTATTTTATCCATTTGTAACGTTTACATGTGTTAGACATTGTGATGTTCATGGCTACTGCTACGTCCATGTTAAATAAGTTCTTCAATTCTATTGACTAGGGAACGGCTTGCTCGAGCCACTTACGTTGCAACTGTGGTTGATGAAGCGAGCGAAGTTGCCACACTTGGTGGCGTCGATGATGGTGTCGTGGTCCACACGGAACATGTAGCTGCTGCCGATCCCCTCTTCCTCATAGCGCTTCTCTCGCATGTCAGCAATCACCTGTGAGGTGGAGAGAGAGAGAGAGGGAGGAGAGAGAGGGAGAGGAGAGAGTGATGAGAGGGAGAGTGAGGGAGAGAGAGTGAGGGAGAAGAGAGAGTGATGAGAGGGAGAGTGAGGGAGAAGAGAGAGTGATGGAGAGGGAGAGTGAGGGAGAGGGAGAGTGAGGGAGAGAGAGTGTGAGGGAGAGGGAGAGTGAGGGAGAGAGAGTGAGGGAGAAGAGAGGGATGGAGAGGGAGAGTGAGGGAGAAGAGAGAGATGGAGAGGAAGAGTGAATGAGAAGAGAGAGTGGGAGAAGAAAAGAGAAAGACAGAAAGAGAGAGAGAGAGAGAGAGAGAGAAGAGATAGAGAGGGGGAAACAAAGAAACAAATTAGGACAGGCAAAGCTTTGAGTCCATCCAGGTGTATTAAACTTGGTAATTGTAATTGTGTGTGTGTGTGTGTGTGTGTGTGTGTGTGTGTGTGTGTGTGTGTGTGTGGCAGCTGGAGGACATGGGCTCACCTGTCGGATGTTCTGGCCCACGTACTCGATGACCATCTCGTCTGCAGCAATGGGCTCCATGGCAAACAGACCCCAGTCGTGGATGGACGACCTGCAGAAGCGGATCTTCTTCTTACGGAACTGCAGCAGAGGCCAGAGAATGGACAATGAGACCCGTGTGACGGAGCACGTTCTAAACTACTCAACGCAGAACCTTCACACACTCATTCGTACACTCAACACTATTAAGGGGGGGGGGGGTGTAGTTATTCTGTTAGTTATTCTGCAGAGTTGTGGTTAAAATATGCAGCTAATAATCAAGGAATGTCAAAGTCAGAGAGAAATGGATGGAGAGATTAAGACAGCCTGAGAGAGAGAGAGAGAGAGAGATGGACAGAGAGGTTAAGAGAGCATGAGAGAGAGATGGATGGACAGAGAGGTTGAGTGTGGGCACCTTGAGCTGGTTGAACTTGAGCAGGTCGCTGTCACAGCTGAAGGAGGACAGCAAACGGCGCTGTTCTGATCGCCTCTCTGAGCCGGCTCTGGTGGACGCGTGAGGCTGAGCTGGCTTGTGGACACCCTGCAGAGTGGACACACACACACACACACCAATGCAACCCCACACACACACACACACACCATTGCAACCAAACCACACACACAGACATGTATACACACACATACAAAAAATATGATTAATGCCAGTGTCTCCAGACCTACACTGGTCCCCACAGGAGGGGGGCTTGAACTTGACTTGCTGTGTGTATGTGTGTGTGCATTAGGAATGCCACGGAACGCTGTGTGTGTGTGTGTATGTGTGTGTGTGTGTGTGTGTGTGTGTGTGTGTGTGTGTGTGTGTGCGCATTAGGAATGCCACGGAACGCTGTACACGCTGCACATGATTGGTACAGCCCTGTGGGTCCACACACAGAGATATGGTATGTAAACGCCATCATTTCCAAAGCTTGCTCACTGCACTGCAGGCAAGACGCACGCACATTGCGCATTCACAGAACGCCTCTGGAGTCTGTCAGCACTCTGTATGCAAGTAGGAGTTTGAGATGTAACACACTAAGCAAACAAACACAGCTGGCAGGTCCAACGTGATTGACAGTGGAACGGTGAGAAGCACATGTCTGAAGAGGCAGTACCATCCTTCATAGCCACTCTGACCGAGCATTTGCAATTTCAGTAGCCTACGATGACGAAGGTGAACAGACTGTAAACCAAGCGAGCAGCGTCTGCAAGCGGTCATCTCACTTTGTTACTGCAGTCTACTACTTGGGCTGGTGTCTCAAATATACCATGGCTCATAAATCATCTTGCATACTGCACCGATGTATCCCTAGTGTGTGTATGGAAACATTTATGACAATGAGCAGACACGTGTGTATGCGTGTGTGTGTGTGTGCACGTGCGTGCGTGCGTTTTCACCTGGGTCTCCTCCTCCATGGGCTCGTCAGAGGGCAGGCGAGACTCAAGATACTTGAGCTTGTCCTTCTTGTCGATCTTGTAGTAGCCCTCGCTGCGGGCACAACCAGTCACGTGGTCACGCATGCAGTCCTCACGCCGCTTGCGCTTCACCCCCGGGATGTTCTGATTGGTGGGTGCACAGGAGTTAAGGTGCACACACACACACACACATATACATGAGAGGAATAATGTGCCACACGTACACACACACAGAGTTCAGACACAGTACAGCGCACACACACACACACACACACACAAAGAGACATACACCTACACTGTACACACACAAACCAAGATACATACACCTACACTGTATGTATATATATGTATATATGTATGTATATATATATATATATATATATATATATATATATATATATATATATATATACACACACACACATAGACATATACACACACACAGAGAGACCTCACACACCTATACATACACACACACACACACACACACACACACCAAGAGACACACACCTACTCTAGTATGCACACACACTCAAACTTGTGCAACCCAGCTGGGCTGTGGAAAGGATATGCGGGTGGTGCACCCAGAGTGTGTCGTTGAGCCAGTCGTTGCCGCCATTGTCCTGCTGCAGCATGCGGTCGTAGGTGACCTGCAGGTGCTTGATGTCCTCCTCGTCGATGCCGTCGTTCCAGATGTCGTAGAGGATGGTCATCTCCTCGAAGTCGGAGCGCGGCATGAAGACGGGCTTGGGCGGCGAGCTGACCGGCGAGTGCATGGACAGCAGCAGCTCCTCCCATCCCCGGCGTCGACCCCGCGTCTTCGTCAGGTGCCCTTCCTCGCGGAAGATGCGCTCCATGTCCGACAGAGCGGTCTGCTGTGCCGTGGCGTCTTCGGGCGGCGGCGGCGCCTCCTCGTCCCTGAAGTCCAGCGCCACCACAGACGGGTCCCTGGACACGCTTATGCTGCTGGGTGGCAGGTCTGTGGCTGCCGCTGCCTCAGGGCACGCCCCGGGCAGAGGGGGCTCTGGGGGCAACGATGCTGCGGTCAAGGCGGCCGGCGCAGGCTCGTGGGGAGGCAGCTGCTGGTCAGGAGGAAGCGGCGTCTGTGGTGTCTTTTTGGACTTGGGCCGGCCTGGCTTCCTCTTGGGCGGCGTTGCGTCCGGCGGTACGGGCACCGCCGGCGCGTCCTTGGGCAGTCCGGCGAGGGCAGCGTCGGAAGGCGTGGGGTAGGAGCCGAGGGCTGGCGCGTGGGCGAGAGCGCCATCTTGTGGCGCGCCTGGGAAGGGCAATGGTGCGAGTCGGTCAGGCAGGGAGACGACGGGCTCCTTGAAGACTCCCCTCTCCTCTCCTCCCGAGGTGTCCGACGAGGCCGACGTCTTGCGATGGACGAAGGAGCCGGCGGCAGCGAGCGCCGCCGGGTCCACGACGGTCCCGAACACCGGGCCGAAGCTGAGGTCGCGGCCGGGCGTGCGCGGGATGCCCGCTGAGAGCACGGGCGACTGCGCCGGGTAGGAGAAGGGGCTGCCGGGCACGTGCGGAGAGCCCAGGACCAGGCCGCCGATGCCGCCCGCTAGCGACGCCTCGCTGCCCGGCGTCACCGGAACCCCGTCAGCGCTCTGGCTCTTGCCCAGATGCCCGCGCGGGCGCTCCGGGAGGTCTCGGCCCGGTGTGCGGGGCAGGTCCTCGTCGGTGGGCAGCCTCGGGCGCGCGGGCAGGACGAGCTCGGGAAGGGAGGGGGGAGGGGCGGGCGGCTGCAGAGAGGAGCGCGCGTCCGGTCCAGGCGGGAGCGGAGGGAGCGGGGGCAGCAGGAGATGCAGTGCGGGCAGTGGGGGGCCGCTACCGTCCGAGTCCAGGGCAGCAGGATGATGATGATGGTGGTGATGATGATGATGCTCACGTCCAGGCGTGCGGGGCACCTCCTCGGGCTCGGGGCGGATCTTGGGGCGTACCTCGTGGTCGCTGTCGGCCAGAGAGCCGGTGGGCGTCGGGGGTCGCAGGACTCCCTCCTCCTCCACGGACTCCTTCGGCAGCGGGACCTCAAGGTCACTCTCTGGCTCCTCATCTGGATAGATAGATAGATAGATATATATTATTGATCCCCAAGGGGAAATTCAAGAACATCTGGAACACACACACGATCAGCAAACACACACAGAGCAAACACACACATGATCAGCAAACACACACATGAGAACACACACATGAGAAAACACACAGAGTGGGTGTGTGTACCTGGCACTCCTTTGGGCGAGGGCGGCCGCAGGTCGTCCATGCCGGACCGGAGTGACCCCACGGCCTCCTCGGCCTCGCGGATGGCCCTCTGCTGGGCCTCGGGGTCCATGCGTAGCCTCTGCTTCTCCAGCGTGGCCAGCTCCAGGGCCTCGTCCCTCGGCTCGTCCTGCGGCAGGGGGGGCGAACGCGGCCCCTTGGGCTCCAGCACAGCCGCCACGGCCGCCGCCGCCGCGTCCTCCACTTCCTCCTCCTCCACCGCCTCCCCCTCCTCCTCAGAGGAGGACGACGAAGACGAGGAGGAGGACGAGCTGCGAACCTTGTCCTCGTCCTCCTCCACCTCCACCTGAGCGTCCTTCTCCTCATCTTCCTCTTCCTCCGAGTTGGACTCGTAGTCGGATGAAGAGTCGCTGCCGGACGAGGAGTCTGACGAAGCTTTGGACGAAGCAGAGCTGGCAGCTTCTACAAACACAATGCAACAGTTTCAGAGACCTCAGAGTTCACACTTCTTCAGCAGGGATTCAAGCAAGGAAGATAGTCACCAGAAATGCTCTAAGGTATCATATATTTATATTAATTTCCAATGGAATCAGCCCTGCCCATTCCTGTATCCCTGCCTAGTGCATAGTGCAGGCTTGAGTATGTTACGCCAGAGCATGAGATATTTTAAACAAACGAGGAAGAGATTAATGCATGCTTACGTAGGGCTGCACAATTATCGCAATTCCAATCATAATCGCAAAATTAACCAACGCTGTTACCCAATCGCAATCATAATCACGATATGAACCAACGCCATTACCCAATCGCAATCATAATCGCAATATGAAACAACGCTGTTACCCAATCGCAATCATAATCGTAATATGAACCAACACTGTTACCCAATCGCAAAAGCTACAAATAATCATGCACAGTTAATTTCATCCTCACTGACTATGCCATTTGTGGCACAGAAATTCTGCTTGGTGAGCTTTACGGTCGGTCGCGGGTGCTGTGCCTCTTGTGCACTGGGCGTGCTCACCAATCAGGGGTGGCCCAAATGTAAGAGATTCACTGACATTCAAAAATCATATCCCAAATCGTATCCCAAATCGCAATATAGATATTTTCCCCAAATCCTGCAGCCTTACTTATGGACCCTTTCAAGAGAGTTCCATTATCAGCATCATAGTTGGCCCCACAAGACTTCCGTTTTAACATTCCATATGTTATCTTAATGCAGAGGAAGTAGATTGGGGCCCAAATAGAATGTTCAAGCATTGTTTTTGTTTTTATTGTTGAAAGGGTCTATAAGGCATTTGCCCTCATCAGATGCATCTGAAGGTAGCGAAGGGCCTGTTTCAAAATCTACATCTTAAGAGTACATTTCCAATATGTGAGGGTTTGGGAAGTGCAGGTATGTAACAGAATACAGCGTGCCAGTGCCACTGAATGCATAGCGGCGATGTGCATGAGGGTGTACATAGGGCTGGGATGGTAACCGCATTACCGCGGTCACGTGACGCGGGTCTGAGCTAGTCACAGTCATCACCGCAAAAAAAAAACAGCCAAGGTGTACAAGACATTGCATTTATTTGATTTGATTTTACCTTCATCAGAAGAATCAGAGGATTCACTGTCGCTGGAGTCAGATTCTCGGTCCTCCTCATCCTCCTCTTCCTCATCATCATCAACCTCCTAAAGAAAACAACAACATTTGATCAGCTTACAGTTACAAAGCTAAGGGTCTGCTATATTCACACACGCAAATCAGGGTTTAGACATGCCACTGCATGAACCTATATTGGAAAGGCATCTGTTTGCCTCAAGTCTTCGTATATGAGGAACGCGGTCAGATGGACACAACCCCACAACCACTTTCTCACCTTTTCTGACGAGAGCCTCTCGGAGACCTCTTCGTCCCGGTCCTCCTCTCTGTCCGACGACTCTCCATCCTTCCCAGAAGTCTCCTCTTCCTCTTCCTCCTCCTCCTCTCCCTCGCTGTCCAGTGGCCGAACCGGACGTCGCCGGGCTGAAGACCCATCTCCTTCCTGCCTGGAACCGTCCAACGGGAGATCGGCCCGCTCGGACTCTGAAACACACATGAGTCAGTTGAGATCACCAGACTCTGCACACTGGACCAAACAAGATGGTTGACAGACGTCATTCTCTGTAATACTGTTTACAGATGGAAGTGACAAGAGCTCTGTTCTGTATACTGTGTGTGGACATAAGGGAGAAGTCATTTGTGGACAGCATTTTGGGCCATGAGGATTTCACATTACGACAGTAGAGCATCTGAGTTAGGATTGTTAGGACTCTGCCTTGCAGCAGTATTGTGTGTATGTGTGTGTGTGTGTGTGTGTGTGTGAGACAGAGAGAGACAGAGATAGAGTGAGTCATAACCTCACCTTCATCCTCCATCTCGTCATCGACTGGCGTCGACGGCCGTACTCTCTTGGAGTCTGCGGTGGAAGCAGCATCAGGCGGCTCCTTCCTCTTCACCTGAACACACAAGGAGCATCACATTAGTGATGCTTTTACCTGCACTTCTCACACACACAAACTTTTTGTCTGGCGACCCCCCAAAAACATTGGCCAAGTCTCACGACCTCCTTCTCTTCAACAGATGAAATTTGGTTTCACTTTAGAAATATGCACTGAAGGCAGAGGCAGAAACGGTCTTCTCTCAGAGAATCTCTCTTAGGTAGGCTATGTCAACACCAAAGGCATTAATGTAAATGGCAGCCTTTGACAATCTGATATATTATTTTCCAAAGGATAACTAGCACTCATCCAATGTATAACTGGCACTCCTGTGGGAAAAAAAGGCTGATAGTGTTCAGTCTCTGGTAAGCTTACGTACAGCATCTTTGAGCTCATCATTGCAAGAGGCACAAGTAGAGATTTGAAATTTGCATAAACAGAGCATCCACTTTTGAAGGAGTATTACGCAAACACTGTGAATTGTAAGCCTACATATCTAGGGCTACTGAATACCCCAGTTTTTAAAACATGTTGGTCTAAATTCAGACTGCAAATCTGGGGGGCTCGACTCCCAGTTTAAGAGCCACTGAACCAGAGTTCTACCACACCAGAGGAGTGTCATGTGACTCACAGTCAAACGCTAAAACCTTCTTCTGTGTGACTGTTTGAAGTCCCCCCCCACTCCGTGGCCATCTTGCAGTGCTCTTTGGGCAGTTATGGGGCAGCTATGTTCCTATTCAAGTGAATGGGGAGGAACACAGGAAGGGGTGGGATATGTGTAGAGAGTACTGCCATATTGGCATTACGAACTAACCCCATGCATTTCAACGGAGGATTCTTTGAGTGTTGTGTCTCCTCATTAGAAAGTCCCTACCAATACACGTTTCCACCATCACATGACTGTTTGAAGTGATGTTAGTGGCCTACCTTGAAGGAGGGCAGGCGTATGGCGCCACGCAGGCCGATGCCCAAGCCCATGCCCTCGTAGCCCAGGCCTTCGCCCTTGTTCCAGTTCTCCAGCAAGCTGGACGCTATTGTCTCTTTTGGCTTCGGCTTCTCCTTCTCCTCCTCTTTACCTTCTCCTGCCTTCACCGGCGTGAGGGAGGCCTGGGGACGTGGAAAAACACAACAGTTTAGCCATCGCTTCAGTTGTAGGCGTATGCATCTCATCTGGTCGGAGTCCATTTTGTGCTTTTAGCAAATAACAGACAGTGCCTGACAGTGATGGGCAAGCTACTTAAAAAATGTAGTTAGCTAAGCGACTAGTTACTAGTGACCTCTCTATCTTTAAGAAACTTTTCAAGACACAACTCTTCCAAGAATACCTCGTCTCCTAGCGTTTCTGACAACCTCGGACACAGGTCTAATACACACTTACCAAACTTTTCCCTCCTCTAGCTCCTCTTCTACCATACTTTGACTAGTACTTAGTATGTAGGCACTTCTATCCTCTAGTACTAGTACTTAGTATGTAGTCACTCCCATCTTCTAGTACTAGTACTTCGTGTGTAGTCACTTCCATCCTCTAGTACTAGTACTTCGTATGTAGTCACTCCTATCCTCTAGTACTAGTATTGACAGATGCAGTGGTAATTCCTAGCAATAGTCTCCTCTGCACTGTACCTTAAATGTTATTCTATTGCTGTAGCTGTCCTTCTGTAGTTGCTTAATTGTTCAAATGCTTAACTGTTATTCTAATGTTGCAACTAGCTCTGTAGATTAAATGTTAAAATGCTTAAATGTTATTCTAATGATACAACTACAACCACTCTGGCACCAACAAAGCACAATTTCACTTCGCTTCAGCTCTGCCATGAAAAATTAGTTTCAGAAGTTTTTGTTTCCCAGTGCAATAAAGGACCAATGCCCGTCTATTTTCAGCTTTCATTAGAGAAACGGGCGACGTTTTTCAGATTTATTGAATAGAAATGTAGTTAAGCTAGTTTCGCTACAAGTAGCCTAGTTAAACTACTGCCCATCACAGGTCCCTGACAACGATAAAAGTCGTGCGCGATTCAAAGGACCAGGCAACTCGCGATAGCTTGCTAATGTTCAGAACACCTTCAGCTAAACCCGATTGCGTTTGCTAACATAGGCCTAAAAAGCATTTATAAACGAGAGACAATTTAGAAATAAAAGCTTACTTACTAGTTATTTTAAGTCACTTTACAAGTTACTTTAACTAATTAATCGAGACATTAATTGAAGTGTGCTGCTAGCTAATTTTACTGACGAAGAACGGTTAGCCTGACATTTAACATGAGGGAAATCTAATTATTTAGCGAAATTATAATAATTACTTAGTCATCAGATACAATTTTTATCAACTGATCTTACCATATTGTCACTGTTATCATCCATACTGAAATTAAATTAAATGATATGATGTCTTGGACGCTAATTTGCAAAGAAAGTTTCAAAATTCCATTGCAGACTGAAACGATTCAAATCAAAGATTCTAGAACAGAGCTTTGATTCAAATGTAGCATTTTTCCGAACGCAACAGTGACATAACTTGGTAACAGACACGTTGTGTCCATAACAGAGTGCTACATTATTGTAGATGAATGAGAAACTATACGAATAATACCATGTTAATTATCTCCAAATATAAAAAAATATGTATAATTTAAAATATATAATAATACAAACAAAGAAATGAACAGATATAATATTCTCCTCCTCTCCTATGTAATAGGATTTTTTGAAATCCCTTCAGGCGTCTGCAGTAACCATTCTTGCCAGTAGGGGGAGGGCTCACCTTAGCTGAGCGCTCCTTCCTCTCCCACCACTCGTCAAAGGCCCTGAAGGCCACCACCTCCACCATCTTGCGGTTCAGGTCCCTCTTCATGATGGCCTTCAGCTCCTTGACGATCACCATGAGCACCCCCTCCACCGTGGCCTTGTGCGGGTCCTCCTTCTTGGGCTCATACCCCGGCGGCGGCACAGCCGGGTTGAACTTGGGCATGCTGGGGAAGGACCAAGGCTGCCCGTGGCTCACGCTCCCCGAGGGCGTGCTGGCCATGGAGAGGGGCGCGTAGGGCCCCCCGAATGCCATGGTCCCGGCGGCGGCAGCGGCAGCAGCAGCGGCGGCAGCCCCGGCCCCCGCGCCACTCATGTAGTGGGGGTACGGGTAGTGCCGCTGGCTCTGCACCATGCGGCTCAGCATCTGCTGCTGCATCTGGAAGGACATGCTCACGCTGCCCCACTGCGGCAGGCAGCTCACCAGGTCCACTGGCATCATGTGCATCATGCCCGGCGGGTAGGGGGGCAGCGGGGGCATCATGGGCGGTGGCACGCCAGGAGGGCCGGGTAGGTGTGGCACGGTGGAGTGTGGGGGCAGGGGGGGAGGCGGAGGCAGGGGGAAGCCCGGCTGGTGGGGGGGCAGAGGGGGATAGCCCAGAGAAATGGCTTGCGGGTGCATGGGGGACACAGAGGAGTTGATAACGATGCCCTTGTCGCCGGACGATGGTGTGCCGGGCATCTCGTCGTCCGAGATCTCCATGTCCTCGCCCGAGGAGTTGTTGACCTGAGAGTAAAAACAAAGCCGTTTTATTTCACTCTTCATCTCTCCACCTCTTCCGATCGGTCTGTATGTCCAACCTTACTGAAACACTTTTAAGTCCTAGCTGCTAGCCTTATTCTTACTCTCTGTTCTTATCAGATAGGCTACAATAAAAACAGCAACATGCAGTTTTCCAATTTATTCATATCAGTAGCTTCAGCCATCTTAATAGCTTTCTAAAATCTTGTTTGGTAGTCGCCAAAGAATCCCCAAATGTGCTTGGATCTGCATCACTTACATAGATCATTTCTTTTCAGAGCTCGTAATGTTAAGACATACAGTACATAGCCATACGCACTAATACACTGGGCCACACCAACACTAACTAACAGTGGCATTAAGGAGAGTGTGTGTGTGTGAAAGAGAGAGAGAGAGAGAGAGAGAGAGAGAGAGAGAGAGAGAGACTGCTTTGTTGCAATACTAGAGAGCATGGGCCTGCAAGTTAGCAGGGTGAGTCATGTTAGCAGATGGGCCTTCTTCTTCTTCTCGCTGCTTTGTTTATAAATGAATGTTAAGCGTATTTGGCCACACTGCTGCTGCAGTCGGTATGGAAATATTTGCCCTGGTATTATTATAAACAGCTCTGTGGGCAACATTAATCTCTCTCTGCTGCCGACGGTAAATGCAAGTGTGTGTGTGTGTGTGTGTGTGTGTGTGTACTCAACACAAACTCAGTTACAGCTGACAGTTAATGAGATGGTGACATGTGGGGTGAAAATATTTGACGGTTAATGAGGTAATAACAACATGTGTAAAAAGAAAATGTTGCCCCTCAACAGTGTTGTTCTTCCAGACCGGCAGAAGCAGGAAGTGAGGTCGTAACGGCCAGGCTGGCACAGGCAGCAGGAGGAAGTGAAAGTGCCCTGCGACGCGGTGAGGCTCGGGGTGGCCCAACCCCTCAGGGCTGAGGACTCGCCTCTCTGTGCTTGGCGTTGACCGTGTAAATGAAACCTAGCTCAAGGTCCATTTACTCCAACAAAAGACAAGCCCTACAAAGCCTAGCTCTATTCAACCGCACACACACAGAGGCAACAAAAACAAAACAAAAACACACCCAGAGGCTTCACCAAACAGGTTTAAGGCTAATGAGTAACATAACACTTCCTAGCACTCATTATAAATGTACCATTCATGAAATCAACCAGAAGTGTAGGTTTTGTGAATTGAAGCAGCAGTAGTTACAGGCCAATTGTTTTCATTGTTTTAAGCATCATCACTCATGCTTGTGGTGGTGGTACTTTCTTGTAAGCAGATACAGCATCAAACACTCACAAATTAATCTATCAAATGGTCAAATTAATCTATGGCGTACAAGGCCAACATTCAGCCCAATTACGCTGACATTAGGTTACACACACACACACACACACACACACACACACACACACAGTTTGTCAGAGCGGAATACGCCATTTCCTTTTGTGTTAGACGAGTTAAGAGAGAGGCATGAAAGTCAGAGTAGCCCGAGCAGGGGCCCACTTTCACTGCCACCGTGCAGCCAAGCTTCCTGTGCTGCCAGCTCCCCCTGGGTCCTCCAGCCCACCAGACTTAAGGGAACATGTGGGTGACATGCTCACAGCAAAACAGACGTACGTGTCAGTCAATCTCAGACTGCAGACCACACACAGATATACCAAAACAGAGATGCCTAGAAATCCATAGCCCTTTCGACTACACAGACCATTTCTTTTAACAGCTTTACTGACTAGTAAAGAGAGCACTCCAGTTGAGACTGCTGGTAACTGTAAAGAAGTCTGAGCTCACATGTAATCCAAGCATGGCAAAAAAAAAAAAATCATTCAAGTATGTGCATAGTTCACTCTTTGGTCAACAGTGACAACAAAATCATCTTATCCCCCCACCATAAGGATGTGCATGACCAGGTGAAATAACATCCAAGTGGCCTAACGTGCCAGAGGAAATGACATCACTTCTGGCACATGCTGGAGTGCTTGGGCATTACCCAAAACCCTAAACACAGACCCATTCAGTCTTGAGCTGAGGCCACAGAACACCTTCACTCTTAAGCATCTCTGGTCAACTCTGACGGACATCTGACCAGAGGTGGACATCCCGGGTTCAGAGAGTAAGTCCTGCCATGTATTGCTTCTACCTGTGACACAGGTGATTTATCACAGCTAATTATCTGACCTACCTGGCTGAAGAATTGTGGGAATTAAGATCGGCTGGTTAACTAATCTGCGGCATGGCAGGACTTTTACTTTCTGAACCCGAGATGTCTACCTCTGCAACTGATCAGGGAAAGTTAAGAGGCGTGCTTCTCACCATGTCCATTTTGTCCGTGGGCGTGTGCTGCCGGTCCTTGAGGTCCACCGCAGAGGCACTCTTGGCCAGGGAGCTGGTGGGCGAGCTGGCCCTGGAGTTAAGCAGCAGCGCGGCGGTGCCCGGCACGGGCTCCTCGTCGTCCGAGTCGGGCAGGGGCGTGGGGCTGATGTCCTCCAGGCCCGTGCTGGACGGCCGCGAGGGCTGCCGGGACAGCTGCGCGGACGAGGGGGGTATGGGCGAGAGCTGCGAGGACGACGAGGAAATGGGGCTGCCCTCCATGCGCACGTCCGGTTCCGAGTCGCCGCCACCACCGCCACCGCCGCGCTCGTTCAGGAAGGGCAGCTTGGTGCGCTTCTCCTTCAGCAGCATCTCGATGCGCGAGTCCAGGCTGTGGCGCTCCGACTCCAGGGGCGGCGAGGCGCCGGGCGAGGCGCCGGGCGATGGGGTGCGGGCCAGCGGGGGCGTCGTCGGTCCGACCGTAGGCACCGGCGGCGGCTCCGGCATCGGGGGGGTCTCGGGTCTGTCCCGGCCCGCGGCGAACTCGGGGGTGGAGGGCAGCGGCGGGGCGCGGCGGTAGTCCCCTTCCCGCTGGACGGGCTGGGGGTACGGCGGCTCGGCCGGAGGGTAGGCGGGGGGCATGGGCGGCGCCTGCTGGTACGGCGAGAAGGCCGACTTGAAGGCGCTGGCCGGGGGCGGGGGGGTGTGGGCGAAGGGCATGGGGGGCTCGGGCGGCGCCGGCTGGTGCTGCTGCTTGAAGGGGAAGGGCGGCTGCTGGTGCACGTAGTGGCGTTCCGTGCGCCGGTTGTAGGCGTCCTGGAACTTGGACTCATGCCGCCGGTGCTTGTAGCCGGCCCCTGGTCCGTCGGCACGGCCCGGCTGGTGGGTGGGCGTGGCCTGTCGGCTGGAGTAGGAGGAGTCCTGAGAGAAGGGCGTGCCCGAGGGCCGTGGCGTGCCGAGGGGCGTGTTCTGCGACTGTGGCGTCTCCTGCCTCAGGCTGAAGTAGGCCGTGTCCTGGGAGAGGGGGGTGCCCGTGCCTGGTGTGGACGTTCCGCCCACCACCGATGAACTGCTCTCGGACAGCCTCCTGATAGGCTCCTACACACAAACACACACACACACACACTTAGTACTAGTATCCAGAGCATACTTCATCTGCTGCATCAGCGATGGCAGTTACAACAGGTCACACGTAACAGCACACACAAAAAACTGAATTGATGAGATTAGACCTGATGATTAAACTAAACACACACACACACACACACACACACACACACACACACACACACACAAACCTGATGTGTGGAGTTGTGACAGCTTTGAATCTTAACTTTGAACCACTCTGACATTCTAACTGCTACATACACAGGGGAGTAGTGTGAACATCACAACATGAGAAACTATTCATCACGTTCACCTGTACCAGCGCTACACAAACACATGCTTTATGTGCCCAGGACAAAAACACAGAGCACTCTTTTGGGAGAGGGCTGCCCCGGAATGCTGCCATGGAACTCTGGGCCAGCTGTGGCCCAGATAGGCTTTACAGCCGCAGCTGTCGGGTGGGGGTGGGGGGGGGGGCAAAGGGCAGGTTGCGACAGTTTGTTCGCGGAGTGTCTACTAACAGCAGTGGAGTGAGTGAGTGAGTGAGTGAGTGTTTGATGTTTGAGTGAATGAGAGAGTGCGTGAGTGCATGAATGACTGAGTGAGTGAGTGAGTGAGTGAGTGAGTGAGTGAGTGCATGAATGAATGACTGACTGAGTGAGTGTGTGAGTGAGTGTTTGAGTGAGTGTTTGAGTGAATGAGTGAATGAGTGAGTGAGTGAGTCCCACAGCAGAGCGACACATTCCAGACAGGGCCCGGTATTGCCACCTGCTGCACTGATAAACTGGATTAGAGATAAGGGCTCTGGACACGGGGCTCAGGCTCTCCCCGGCTGGCTCGCTCACTAACGAACACTGTCCCCACACACACACACACACACACACACACACACACACACACACACACACAGTACAGCTAGAGTAATTACCCACTACAATACAGACACCCCACCACCTCTCCTCTGCTCCTCTGCTACATGCAGGTCAGACAAACTCAGACAAAGACATGCACAACTATTGGGATTAGGTCAATAATATATACTTTATATATGTATATACTGTGTATATATATATATATATATATATATATATATATATATATATATTGTTTGTATCATTGGATATGAGATTTTACATTACTGTGAACTAAACTCATATGGAAGTCTTGAGCAAAATATCCAGACTAGCATTTCAGTGCCAAGATGGAGAGCCATTAGACTTGGAGGCTTAGACCTCCCAATGAATCACAAACTTCACCATCATCATCATAATCATCATAGTACATAACGTGCTGATTTATAATCAGGAAAAACATTGCAATTGAAAACAATAAGCTTAAATGCCCTATGCACACTGAAGAAACACTTCACATGCACAGCACTGTTTCTATTGAACGCAATTCGTTTTGACTAGCCATGGGGTGGGGTGGGAACTATTTGCCAGTATTCATTTTACTTTTGCATCACACAAAACCACTGGCTGTAAATCACAATGTCTTACAACCCCCGTGACTTCCAACGGGCCCAGACTACTATGCTGAGGCAGCAGCAGCTGCTGCTGCTGCTGCGGCGGCAACAGCAATATCACCTAGTGACCCATCTCTGACCCTGGAGTGATGTTGCTGCGGAGCGTATGTGTCAGGACTCACCAGCAGCGCCTCTGCGATTGTGTGGGGGGACACCCCACGAGCCTCCTCGCCCCCCACGGGCAGAGTCCGAGGAGTGTAAGTGCCATTGATCAGGAGCTGGAGGTACCGCTGGCGATTCTCACCTGGACAAGACAGAAGGGTAAGAGAGAAATACAAGAGGCTTGCAAAGGTTGTAGCCAACTCTGCAAAGGACAACACTTCATGCCTTTGACTGAGGATTGTGAAGATGTGCATAGGTGAAACTGTTCTTTCAAAGACATCTGACAAAACTATGATTTACTAGGTCTTACTACAATAGTGAATAAGAAGGTCATTCAGAAACGTTTGCACAACTTGGTGAACAAAATGGTCAACAAATGAAAGTGATCACATGTGAAATAGGCTTCACATCTAATCTTACTTATAACTAAATTAATCCGCGCTTAAAAACAGTTCGTAATGTAATGTTTACAATAAGTGTGTTGCATCTTTAGACAGACCACTGCCATCCCACGCACTATACATGATGTGTTGTCACTGTCTCTTTAAGAGAGACGAAAGCGCGTTGGGGTTGTAAATACGATTCCATTCAAGCAAGCCAAAGCCATGATAAAGCGGTTTTCCGTTCATCAAACAGAGAATTGATTTCACATACAAGCTGACTGAAATATACTCAAAGTAGACGACTGCACGCCAAAAGTGAAAAATGTCTCAATTTGCCCAAAGGTCAATGCTTCTTTTTAACATAACAGGCAACATAACATAGGCCAAGACTGTGAAACTAAAATGGAATAGCCTACATTTTATTCAGTGTAAAGTTAAATAGCGTTTCTTAAAGAAGTCATGTTTTAAAGCATCTTAATAAATTCTCTAAATGTTGTTAAGGTTACTACCTTCAGCTAGAAGAAAAATTCACAAGGGGATGCAATTACCCCGGTTACTAAGCAACCCATGTAAATTAAAGCACGTGTCTTGACATTAAATCGACAACCCCAACAAGATCATAGCAACAGTGCAAAGGAGCAGTCCTTGACTATTCAGGAAGACCGTGTCACAGAAATAGCTGAAGTCACAGGACAGTACAAGCACATGTAGCCTAATGTAGATAGGCTATTTGCGTAAAACAATTTACCTTTTGGGTCTAGCTCCACGTGGATGATGTTGCCCATCACAGACGTGTTATGGAGATTATGTACCGCATCCTTCGCTGCTTTTACAGCTCCGAATACGACTTTAGCGATCCCCAAGTGTTTCTTGTTCTTCGGATTGTACAATATTTCCACTTCTTCAATGTCTCCAAATTTCTTGCACATGTCGGTCAGAAAACCCTCCCTTATGTTATCGTTTAGCCTGGCGAATGTCACCTCCTTTGGAGGCACAGGGCCAATGTAGCAGTCGTCAATCTGAGGAAAACAAACAGCGTCCTTCATTTAAAATATTGCTAATGCACACGAAATCATCGTCGATATGTTTGGTATTCTAAGAAGGGTTCGGGCTATCACGAAGTCGTGACGGTCTTAGCCTATTGAACCGCATGTTGCAGTTCTACTAAATCTGTAAAAAAAAAAAAAAAAGTTTGGAGTGGAAAAAAGTAGTAGCCTATAGGCCTCGTCTAAATACAGGCTTAATGATATCACTAAATCGACACGTACTAATATATCATTATGCAAGCTGTGGAAGCATGCGGCATGGAAATGAACAGGCTATAACTACTGTCAAATTGTTTAAGTCGATACTCGCCAACAGATAAAATTATATGCACAGCCTATCCTACAACAAATAACCTAAGATACACATGCTGCGCTAAAAATTAAACTGTAGCCTACCAACACATTCAAGTGTAATGAATCTGACCGACCCCTGGTATATAGCCTATGTGAAGATCAATGAGGGGGGTGTGACAACCTTAAATATTGGAACCGGGAGATCGGTCTCCTTGTACTTGGCCCAGTGGCGTCCGATTCTCGGATCCCTGACCATGTCCACGGGTGGCATCCCGGAATCCTGAGGAAATGTTAAGAAAAACAACAATGAGTCAGTCTACATCCATAGAAAGTCCAGTCTGACAGAGCTCCGGTAGCCCCAACAGACAGCGGCGGCATGCGCGTCGCTCACAACATTTCAGAGTGCTTTCTATTATTCTTCGATTTCGCTCAAAAAGGCGAAGAGATCATGCAATATTAGACTACTATTATTTTAAAATATCCTGACATTGTTAAGAGTGGTGTCCAACAATGACACTTTGATGTACTGTGTCAGGTGCTGTGACGACGAGGCAAGCGTGTTTACTGTGTATGCTACATTGTAACATGCAGCGTTACTGTAGGCTACAGTCTGCTACAAATGTATCGATTGCTTCCAATAATAATTAGTGCTCACAATGCGCTGGTAACTTTACTCACAGGCATGCTAAAATGTTGTCCATCATAGCGGTACAGTTTGTGCGGTCCCTTTTTTAACGCTGGGTCAATAATCAACTTGTAACTTCTCCAATGACTTCGTTTCTCCCCCGAACTGCAAACGGGATGGTTTCTCTCCATGCCGTTCGCCAAACCTGTGAGATTAAGAAGAGAAAAGGTATTAAACGATGTTATATCGACATAACACATATGTTTCTGCATACATATCGCACAATGAGGGAAATGGGGGGTTAGACGCGGATCCCAGTTACCGAAACAGACATTTCGGAGGAAGAAAAAGACCAAGCTTACTTGAACTCTGCCTTCTACCGTGATCTTCATTTATATCCCCGAGTCTGGACATGATGTGTCCGATCGAATATTTCAGTACCAAACGACGAGATATGTAACCTCTCACTGCTTACATTACATGATTTAAAGGATACTGCCTCCTTTTTGCGAGCCAACACATATTGTGTGCCTCTAGTCTGGGGTTTCTGTCTCTCCCACAATACACCACTATAGGCTTCACCAACCTTCCCCTGCTCCAGCACATTCGTTACGAAGTTCGTTTGACTCGGCCTTATTAAAACTCTGATGGCAAGAAAATTATAAAATACCCCAATATTAAATCATTAACACTACAATTATTTATTACGCAAATCTCAAATTCAAAATAACAGCGACTTTGCGCGAATAAACAAGGCTTTCAAAAACGCGCTGAATCTGCCGCGTGGATTTACGGTAGCAGCAAATACAAGATGGACATTGGAAGCAGCCGATAAAGGAGTACTGGAGGACTGAACTGAAATGCGCCGTGACATTGCTGAAAACAATAATTTCGGAAAATCCGACCTAATTTAGACAACGTTTGATTTAGGATAATGTTCATGTGATTTTTTTGAACAGTCTAAAACAGAGGTTTTGGCATGTTGATGGTTCTTGCCTTATACAAAATGTCTGAAGGGACAATGTTGTCTATTAGATTTATAACAAACTTGTGGTTTGAAATCCTAGTGTATCTTAGACACTTTTCACATTTCCAAATAGGACTCTTGAATTACGCGTTTTTGAAAAGGCAAAGTATTGAACAGTTTGATTTTGCAGTGCTTGGGCAATTGGCTGGTTAACAGCACTACCCTTTCTGGCCAATCAGATTGAAGCACCATTTTAGCTCCTGCTATTAGAAGCACAGTCGACTACTTCCCTACCAGAGAGCCGAGAGGGGGCTGAGAGCTCCGGCAGCCATCTTTCCTGCAGTGGAACTCAATGGCCAAATGGGTTTCCTTTGTTTCCAAAGGGGATCTTATACTTCACTTCATCAACTCTTGTTGGACTACATAATATATTACAATGTTTCTGTTTACAGGAGCTGAGAAGATGGAAGAAAATGGTTGGATGTTATCCCTTTGACATTTTTAAAAGCTTTTTTGCTCTCTTCCTGGAATCCATTTTTGTCCTATAGGTCATGGCACACCCATACAACAACCTTTTTCTTTCTTAAGAAAGTTATAGTGAATAAACAGTTTAGTTTTATTAAATGTGCATTGATATAAAACACAGTAAATGCTTTTAAATGTATTGTACAATACATGGCCAAGTAAGAATACAGCTAAGTGAGTTGTTTTTAGTGATTACTGCTCAAATGTAGTAGGCTACATTAAATGTGTATTGTTAAAATGCCAGTCTTATGTGGTAGTTTACATGCTGGAGAGCCATAATTTGATATGATTGAATAATTAGAATGCTTGGCATTTCAAATGTTCTAGACAGATGCATGCATTTGTTTAAAAATATCCATTGGGGGCTTTGGCGATATTGCCTCTCCTATTGCAGCAGGCAAAGCAGGCCAGAAGGAAACAATTGGCCCTGGCAGAAAATGCTGAATCACTGGTGTGACTGGTTAATGTGGTTGTAGATAGCCTACCCTTAACCCCCTATCAATGTTTTTCACATAGCTTCATTGTTACCAGTCACATTTCACATCTGTCAGGTTATAACAAGGGACAGCATATGGTATCCCTAAACCTGATGAAATGTTTTTTTAAAAAAGAAAAGAAATTGTTTGATTTTTTTTTTTTTGTAATAAATATTGACATGTACTCTTTTCTTCCAGAGGCATTTCCTCTAATCACATGTAAGTAAAGCTCTGTGACCTTGAACCAAGGGCATTTTCTCTTTAAATAATTCCAGCTTAACAACAACCTACTCATTTCTTCTTAGTTGTTTTTTAAGGGTGCACATGACACTCTTGACACAAAACTATACATTGAAAAGAACTCTGATAAAATATTTACCTTAACATTTTGATGAAATACACTTATCAGGCCTACACGCTGATGGAAAAGGAACGTTTTCATTGCCATCTTCGGATCCTCTAACTGTTTTTATGAAGGGGTGGGGATGCAACGCCTAAAAGGAAGAAAACAAGTGCTGTGTAACTATTTCTTGAATTAATTTGTTATTTAAAGTACGTAGGATCTCACTGACCAACGAGTCAAAATACTGAGCATCTTGAAGCAGTTTCAGTGCACATTATGCAAACCCTCTCCCTCTTCCTGGAAACAGGACAGCTGTAAAATGCGAACGCTCTTCATTTAGAAGAAGGAAAACTGTTCAGCATCTGACACGGGAATCTTTACAATTCTAAGGTAACAGTTTATAGATTCCACAACTGACTATTTTTACAAGTTTAACTAAAACATGTTTTATGTGAGGTTCAATCCATGTGGTTTAGTTTTTTGTAGTTGTTGGCGTTTAAAAAACATAGGCTACATTACAAAACAGTCAGGAAATAATAAAAAAATAAAATAATCTGGAATGAAGCAAAGCACCGTTTTTCAAACTTACTGGCAATTAAAATAACTGTAATCCTCGTGGGGAATGAGTAGGTTATGTAAATAAAGAAGAAGAAAAAAACAACAACTAAGGGCTAAGTTAATCTTCTAGAATTTTCTCCCTGTCGCCCCATGTCCAAAGCGACCTTTGATATGAACTGTCGTTAAATGGCTTCTCTGCTGTTCTCTTTTCAAAATGGCTTCTTCACACACACACACATACACAAAGGAGATCATTATGTGCTCGAAAATAATGCTGCGCCATGGCTGGGCGAGGTTTACACGTTCGGAAAACAAGAGCTAATTCACCCCCTACCCAGACTCTTTCATTCAGAGTAGAAGGAAATATGTCAATGAAGATCAAGATGGCTTCGTGTGTAATATCTGAAAACGTTATAGGAGGAGAAACCATAGGCTGGCAGAATCCTCTTGCATAGTTGTGTGGGTCTGGCAGATCTAAATTCATTCTGGCGGAGAGTCGTTGTGAGCTGGGGAGGTTGGCTGCGTGCCATGCGTTGGAGACGACTGCACCCACGTAGCCATATAAGGTCGGGAAAACAATTTCGAACACAGTGCAGCATTTCAATCAGCTAACACAAAGGGGATACGGGCTTCTCTTGTGTTTTCTCATTTCCCCTTCAAGATGAGTCGGTGCAGTAATTCAAGGCTTTCGCCATGTACAGAAGATTGTTATCTGACAAGCAAGAAAATCCATTTTGTAGGGGAAAAGGAGACAGATGGATGGAGGCTTGTGAAATGTGGGGCTTACGTAAAACAGCACTCAGGTGATCTCCCTTGGTTACTGTTAGACAGCTACCGTGTGTGTTGTGGACAGCGTCGTGTTCATACCAGCAGCTTGTTTGTCTGTTTCTTTTGCACTCAATAGAATTCATTCATTGAGATTAGGGAGGGCCGGTGTTCATTGCTGCCTGCCTTACATACGTGAAACATTGGCAACTGTGATCTGTTAAACTGACCTTGGCTTCCCAGCTCTCCATTAGAAGCAAGGGTAAGAGCATTCCACAAGGCCATAATGACCAGAACCATCATGTATTCATTGTAGCTTTGTTCAGTGCAGACTTGGGCGCACAGTAGCTCCCGGTGAATATTAACCTAGACAACTGCATGGGACAAAAGGTCATGGTCCAAAACCCGTTCTTCAGCGAATATCTCAAAGGAAAGTGTGAAACGTGTCCTATTGTAATGATTGGACCCAGCAGACGGTGTAATCTACGTGTAGTTGGGTTCAAACCTGTGCCAACAGTATCACACAGACATGTTTACCTGCCTTTTTCACTTCCCCACTCTTTCCATGCAGGATGAGCGACTCGTCTCTGCCTCCCGCTGCCTTTGAAGCGGGTCGTAAGGCCGCTTTTGTGGAGCCGTAGTGTAAACTACTGTTTTATGAGCGAAACTGTTACTTATAGGCGACATATTTTGCTGGGATAACTTAACTCATCCATCAGAAAGGGGTTGGGATCGTGACCGCCACGCAGTCTTTTTCTGTATCTCTTGTTTTTAGCTAGCTGAGCCGGAGACATGGCAAACACGCTGCGCAAGTCTAACAGGAAAAGACTAGTGTGCCTAGGCGTGCTGCTGCTGCTGTCAGGAGAAAAGGGGAACTGGATCTCTCTGGTCAAGAAACAAGATTGAATTGCTGCAGTGTTAGTCACAACCTTTTCAGTCGGTAATCGTGAGTAAATAGCTGAATCCCCCGTACAAAATAAACTTACAATATGTGTTTTTTGTATGATCACTTGTATTCACGTTCCATTACTATTTTTTGATAGGAAAATAAGCATTAATGGTTCTTTTGAAATAAAGCTTTATTGTTAATAAATAACCCGATGGAACTGGATCAATGCCAGCGATGCCATTTGATTCGGATGGAATTATCTGAGACATTTTTAGTTATTGTGAACTAGGTTGTGATTGGGGAAACTAGAAACTTATTTGCAGAACCAGGGACATGACAAGCATTTGTCTCGGTTAATTGAAGACGACACTGATGTGTCAAAAGCGGGCTATAAAACTACACGTCGATGGATTTTCAGAATATCCTGATTATTATGTAGAATGAATTGTAGTTTAAATATAGCCATTGCAACAGGGAGAGTAGGCTACGCTATTTTGCACTAGTGGCAGGGGAAAATAGGCTACAATAAAATAGTCCTGTTGGCATTTTGGTTTGTTTAAAGTTGTACTGGGTAGTATTTCATTGTGTGTTTGTGTGTGTCGTCTCTCTCATCAAACCGTGGTCCACTTGAGGAAGATGTCTGGGTGGTTTGCTGCTGGCGATTTAAGGCCCTAGTACAGTCAAGCCACATCACGGCAGACAGCGGCCATTTTAGCCCCCTGTGTTGGGATAGATGGAGTGTGGGGATACATATATATATATTTTTTTTTTTCATTTAAAACATTTGCCAACGAGCTTAGGGACACAATAATTGTACATGGGCTGTCGGGGAAATTAGCCTACTTCGCTTTTGTTGTAGATCTCTGCGTGGTTGGAGTCGGTTAAGATCCTGGACTTGGTCTGCAGGCTTTTAAATCTATTTACTGTAAGCTACTTGAGAACAACAGCAGAAGGTAGGCTTTACGGATTGAAATGCAGGCTATTTTAAGGTCGTTGTAATCATAAACAAGTGCCATACACATTGCTGGCTCATCTGTGCTATAGCATGCAGAGTCAGTATTGTCAGCTGCTGTAGTTTCTCGTTTACAGACATAAGCAGCGAGCGTTTCAAGGGTGAGCAGCAGCTCGGTCATTTGTTCTGCGCAATAGCATTCTTTTGATCATTGGCAGGTCATTGCGGACTTAACGACGAATTGCAGGCTATGATGGTCTATGTTAATACTAGTTTACACTGTAAGCTACTCTTACGTTAATGGACATTTCTGTTTATCGCAGAAGAATGTGTCATATTGAAATGATATGGTGCATAGCCTACTCAGAAAATACTAGAACTGCTGACTTGAACTGGTCGAAGGTAAAAATCAATTTACATTAAGAAGCTTCAATTATGCCACGTTTACTTACATACTGGCTCATTTTGTTTTTATTTGTTTTATTGAAAAACTCTTAGCATTAGTACTTGTTCATTTTGACGAGGCATGTAAAAAATCCATCTCAGCTGTTAGTTGATCCTCTAGATGGCATTGAAAGCATGAGTGATCATGAAAGAAATGGGTCATGTCTTAAATAATGCCATTTCACATATTGCATTGTCCAGTTTTCCTTTATTTTTCTTTGGCTTAGGGTTGAGACAGACATGGCAGGCAAAATATGTTATATAGTCTTTTAATTTAAAAACAATATATATATATTGTTGGAATAAGTATGTTGTTTGCATGAGGATGGGTGGGGTTGGATAAGCCATTCTGTCCTTGTTCTGTTACATTGGATGGTACATATTAATAAATATAAAACATTAAGAAAATATTTGTCTCTGTGTGTTCACTTTTCTGTCACTGTGGAGGATTCTTCTATTAACTGTTAAGGACATCTGTTGGTGTTTATTTGGATTATATCTGGATTTATATACTTTAAAGTGTAATGTTACTCATTGAGTTAGTAAAACATTATACTGTTAAGGGGTGAGATACTCTTTTTGCTAACATGGTTCTTTTATGTTGTACGTACCTGACAAACTGAGGAGTCAAGCTTTTGCCCTTGAACTTGAAAAATGTATGAAAATAATGTCTGGTTTGCTAAGAATAGGCAGGTTTTTCCTGGGAAAAGTAGGTGGGATTTCACACGCATCCAGTCATGCAGACCTTCGAGCCTTTGCATTTGCGTGTGATGACTTGATTTGTCAGTTATTCTGAAGAAGTGCTTTTGCCAGTCAGATCATGTGTATTTCTATCAGAGCACAAACCCATCTCATCAGGCTTCATCTTTTCATTAATATAGCGCATAAGATGAGCTCTACTATGGGGGCAATAAATGTAATAAATTGCTAATTACAGTAGCCTTGTGATTGCTAATTACAGTAGCCTTGTGATTGCTAATTACAGTAGCCTTAATGGTGATTGGACACAGTTTTTATAGTGCATACTAGGGGTAATGAGCACTACACACACACACACACACAGAGCACTAGGCTAGAGACACACACCCCGTTTTATTGAGATGAGTGGGGATGGGTTGGATGAGGAAGTCCTTTATATGATTACACTCTTTAGATTACGTTCACCCTCTTAGATTCTTATAATCATTGAAAGAACATATTTAACACTAGCTAGCTATGCTAGAAATCATTAGGACAGCAAATAAAGTTTTTGTCATTGACTACTCGGAAGCCCACTTGATTAGTACCATGTAGTATCCTGTAGTTTACCTGCAATTGTACTGACCCAGGAAAGGGTCTCCTCTCCATAGGCAAAACACAGACGTACAGAACACTACCTGAATCATGTCATGTCTCTTTATGTGAGTCCACCGTTCTGTTCTGTGGTCTTTTCCTGCCCTCTTCTGATGCTTATGAGATGACAGCACAGCAGAGGGGAGGGAGAGAGAGACAGAGAGATGGAAGGAGGGAGGGAGAGAGAGACAGAGGGAGGGGGAGGGAGGGGGAGGAAGTGGAGGAGGAGGCACTGGCAGTAGCAGCCGTGGAGACATGCGTCAGCCAGCTCTCTGCTCTCTCTGGAGCGTGTTGAGAAGAGTGTGGCGAGGGGCGGTGGTGAGAGAGAGAGAGAGAGAGACACGCAGGGGTGGGGTGAGGTGAGCGCCAGGCCGGATACTCACCTACAGACAGACAGACAGACGTGCCAGGCACACAGGCTGGCTGATAGGCTCCTCCAGAGACCTGCTGTATAGGGCCACAGAGTAAACTGCTACCAGAGAAGCAGAGCTGGACTGAGCTGGGGACTCTGCGGGCTCCATAGTGGGGCTTCACCTGCGGGCCGGACCATGACACAGAACGGCTCGCCGGTGGCAGCGGCCAACGGAACCTCCAGGGTCAAGACAGACGAGCTGAAGATCGTGATTGTGGGAGACGGAGGCTGTGGGAAGACCTCACTGCTCATGGTCTACGCCAAAGGAGACTTCCCAGAGGTAAGGAGGGCTCACACACACACACACACACACACACAGACAGCAGCCAGTGCTCTTACCGGTAATGTCTCTCACTCACTGTGGCCTCCATGAGGTAAGTGATCAGGGTTTACTGGCCTTTGGAGAAGGTGAGGAGCTTCTTAATGAATCTTGAGTATGCCGCACGCTACAGAGCACCAGAGGAAACGGAGGCACACAACTGTCATGTCAGTTTCAGGCTGGGTCCCTTTTCTCATTTGCTTTACCATGAAGTCAGCAGAAACCAAGGAAGGTACTGTTACTGCCGCGTATTGTGCAAATTTATTTAAATGACGATCTCAGATGCTTCCTGCTTTATTTCTGAAACGGTATGGGTTTGAAATTGGACGCACCATCATATCAATCTGTTTCATACCTGGTTTAGATTTGCACTCTGCCTTGTTTTTTCCCCTATAACTAAAAGACAGGATGTGAACCTAACACTTGTCAGTAGTGTTTCATCCTATTTCATGTCCTTCTATATGAGTTGCTGTTCCTATAAAGTTAAACTCTTTGTTCCTGCACACAATAATGTCTCACTATGACCCCTGTTCATGTCATGTGAAACATAATAGGTGTGGTGTCATTTCAATGGAGAAGAGGTTGTTTCAAACAAAGAGATTGTTGAATAGAGACCACACGATGGCCTAAAAACATAGTTGCAACGTGCTTTTCACTAACCACATTCACTTGTTAACTTATAAGTCTCTTTTAGAAATCTCACTAAGTAGAAAACATTCATATCTATTTTTTTCTTTCAGAAATATGCCCCGTCTGTGTTTGAGAAGTACGTTACCACGGTGTCCCTTGGTGGGAAGGAGATTCAGCTCAACCTGTACGACACGGCAGGTAGGTGTGGTGGCGGTCGGCTGACCTGTCTGGGAACACACGTTTGTGCGGTCCATGCCTCAGCGATTAGGCATTTGGCAGGCTTACAGCACAAGGGCGTTTTCACAGACTAATTGGAGCATTTGGTGTGTGTGCGTAAAAGAGAGTATGACAAAATATCACACACAGAATTAGAGTGTTTGTGTGTGTGTGTGTGTGTGTGTGTGTGTGATAATATTTTGTTTTATTCAAAGACTTTGACTTTGGAGCCAATAGGCACAACACCAATGAAAGAGAGAGAAAAAAGGAGAGAGGGAGAGAGAGGAGAGCAGGGTGTGGAGGGTGCTGCTGGTGTATCAGCCATGCTTGAGGTGGGACACCCAGCACAATACCTGGGCCTGCTGGACTTTGATCAGGGGAGGGTGGATAAACGGAGGCCACAGGGGAATTGAAACTCTCCGCCTGCTCCTCATTAAAGGAGACTGAGGAACAACAAAAGCTCTGTTAGAAATCAACAGTGCCAATCAATGGATCAATGATGTGTTGTTCCAACCAAAGAAAGGGCCCTCAGAACTTTCGACCTTCAGTTGATTGAAGTCAATGACAAATGTGACTTTTTCAGGACATCGGTTTACTTTTACATACCCACCTGAAGAGTGACGCAGCACTTTTTGATATTGTTAACAATATTATTAACATGCATATTCTAGTACATGTGACTGTCAAGTCTGCTGAAATCAGTTCTTAGAATGGTTTATGGCTTTTCCGCCTAACAGGAAGTGAGATGCGTGCATTGAGAACTCTGCTCTTGCAGGATGTGGTAGTGGTTACTAACCTAACCTACATTTGATGGCTCTTTTATGAATTTATAACCATACAAAACTCCCTGAAAGACAGTATAGATGGATTTGTATTCTTAGATGGTCAAACCGATGTCCGTGGAGCAAGAATGTAAACACACAGATGGTTTCAGTGGATGCCAGAGCCTTCTGTCCACAGCTGTGCTGCTGACGTCACTTAAAATTGGTGCAGATAGCTCATAAGTCTCCTGGTTTTAGTATGGGTCAGATGCTGCTGTCCTTTAGTAAAAGCCAGG
>NC_055969.1:27065016-27100016 GCF_018492685.1 Alosa sapidissima
TATGATGCTGCCCTGTACAGTGCGTGTTGACACTCTGAGGTCTTATGGTGTTATGATGTTGAGATGCTCAGGCTTTCTGTGGTTGGGTTTATAAATGACCATGCAGCGGAGGTCTTTCTGTGGTTGGGTTTATAAATGACCATGCAGCCGAGGGTCACCTTTGCGTGCAGATCTCACAGCTGCACAACCTTTCACTCTCACAGAAGAGCTTGATGCAAGGAAGGAGGAGGAGAAGAGGAGTGCAGAGGTGCTGGAGCCTTCGTCTACCACACAGGGAACTCTGGGATATCTGCCACACAGGGAAGTCTGGGATATCTGCCCCACAGGGAACTCTGGGATATCTGCCACACAGGGAACTCTGGGAAGTCTGCTGGGTCTCATATGTTTATGCTGCTAGTACCAGAGAATGGGGTGTGTGTGGGCAGCCCATACAATAGACTCATTACTCACATGAGTAGAGTTCTCTGTAGGATCACACTTGTGTCGAACTGGTAGCATCTGAAACTGATGGGTACGTTAATTGCACAAACTTTGTCTAGGACAATAACCACTTCTTTCACTCCAAAATTCATTTTTATTTTCTTTTGCACAACCCACAGCGGACAGCAGATTGAATGCTTACTTTTTTGTTTGTTGTTTTTTTTTTTTAGATAATAAAAGGATTTTGTACATATGAAGGCTCAGCTTCACAGGTTATGTAGGGAGTCAAAGTGGTTTGCAGGCTTCACCGCGACATACCTTCCAGTTTATTTGAGCATGTCACCATAACGACGGTGGTGGAAGTGACAGGCTTTGGTGAGCTCCATAATGGAATGTCTGAGAGGGTTAGTCCCACACTCAAACCCCGCCCAAAGCTATGCTCAGCATTTACAACACATGTCTTTTAACACATGTCTGGAAAGAGTGCTATTAAGGCACTGGAAGGCATTCTGTTGTCACTCTACCCTAGTTAAGTACCACCCTTTCCCAGAAGTCAGCTGTGGAAGAACTGTGGAGATGGTAAATGCCGTTACACTGCCTCCTACTGGGCATTATACCACACAACATAAATGGCTGAAATACAATATGTATCCAGTGTGACTAATACCAGAGGGAAACATAGATAAAGCTGACGGTGAAGGTATCAAACACTACATAAGGCTGGTCACAATGGCACACACATAACAAGGTCAAGTTCCTTCAATTAAGGCTATGACAGACTGCATGTGGCCTACACACTCAAATACATAATCACACACTGTTCAAACACACACATTACAAATGTCTGAGTTTCAGTCTCATTGTTTTCTCTGGTCTTCTGGTAGAACAGCATGGTAACCCTCTAATAATGGGTTTGGATAAATGAACAATAGAATGTTAATTTATCCAAGACAACAAACCGTTTCTGCAGAAATAGCCAAATCTGACAACCAACCATATGCTGAAAGTAAGTAAGTAGTTTACTTAAAATAATTCTAATTTGAAGTTTTTTAAAAGTATTTCATTGCCTCAAATGATTTGTTTTAATCACTTCCCGTGGCCCCGATTATTCAAAACAACGACAGGATAAGGATAATTTCATATATTATGATTCGTCAACGCAAAACCCAGGTGATTCCATTAAGTTCTTAATACATCACTGCACATCACAAATACAGGGCAAAGGAGTGCTCCATGGTGAAACAGAGCTATTGCATAATGCGGTCCAATAACCACTCATTGGTAAATCCTGAATGAGGGACACTGCTTCTTTATCCAGTCTTCAGCACGGCTGCACTCCTCTAGGAGAGTGCGATCCAAACATCAAAGAGGATTACCCTCCACCAGCTCATTCTTATACACGCCTGAGCCTTGGGCTGAGTCGGAGATGCACAAAAGCACTGTCTGAGTGTTCACCAAAAGACTACATTGTGAAGCTCAAGAGACATTCTGTTCAGCAGCCTTAAGATGAATAATGTCTTCAGATGAATAACGCCTTTGACGAGTAACAATGAATGATATGCAGAAAGCTTCCCTTTTGGAAAGACTGGGAAATCTGAGGTGTGAAAACTGCATTCTGGTATGTAGTAGGCTGCTGGTAACCTACACATGAGTCTGTGTTAATGAGCTGAGCTCAGCAGGAGCTCCCCCTAGTGGCCAAAGATGTGGTGACACTCCAAGCCTGGAGGTAAAACGAGGCTAAAAGAGCAAAGTCATTACACAAGATTCTGACCCAAATTGCTTTATTCTGATGACCAGCAATGTACAGTGAATGTGTGAATGCAAGAAGACCTGAAAAACAAACAAACAAATAAAACAAACAAACACCTTTCATTCTGCATTCAGTTCCAGTTTCTAGGCTTGGGTTGTAGGCACAGATTGCAGTCTTTACTGGGGAAAGCAGAAGGCCTGAAGACGATGCCAGTGACCACGAACGAACACACACACACACACACACACACACACGCACGCACGCACGCACACACGCACATACACACGCACACAAGCCAAAGTATAGCATGTTGTGGTGTAATGACAATGGTGTCACAACATACAACTTCTTGCTTGAGTTTTACTCCTCATGCGTAAGCAACTACGTATATAAAACTCTTTCCCACAAACAGTATTTCAGAAACATATTCAGTGACCTACTTATTTATTTTACATCATCAGGATGCTTGCTTTGAAGTCTTGAGAGGAGCTTGCTTGGATGGCAGGGGGGGGGGGGGGGACGTCCACCTAGCTCCACGAAGGGCTGCTACCCTGTCACATTTTCATCATCATAATCATCACCATTTTGTCTGTACCATCAACACTACTTGGACATGGCCAACAGTCGTTACTTGAAGTTACAAAGCGCTTAGTGACAGACACCTCCAGCTGTCCTAAACCATTACAGTAGCTGTGCAAGCAGCAAAACATGGTTTCACAGTACGTGGTTACATCACATCAAAGCAGCCCAGAACAGAAGGGAGGCAGACTGAAGAGAGGCCTGCAGCAAGAGAGACCTGCAATCAAGAGCCAGAATCTTTTGTTCTGCCAGTAAATTTCACAATCAATCAAACTCAATTGCGATTGTTTTAGTCAATTTGACTTAATCTTGCATTTCTGCATTACTTGCGGAAGGGGCAGCATCAATGGCAGGTCCAGAGTGTAAACTGTATTAGTGTAACAAGAGATTTTGTGCTGTTCGCCATGTAGTTGTGTGTGTCTGCACTTATAGGTCTTAGACTCACACTCTCTCTCTCTCTCTCTCTCTCTCTCTCTCTCTCTCTCTGGACCTCTCAAAAGCAGCAGTGTAAAGAAACGATAGAAAGAAACGATCTTCAGGGTTTTCCCTTTAGAAGATCTCTACAATGTTGCTTCTTCTACAACTCTGGCTCTTCTCAACCGTGAACATCACCACCAGCTTCCATCTTCCATCTTCTTCCCTCGGAGTTGAGGTGAGCTCCCATGAAGTGTCCGTGCGCAAAATGGAAAACAACACACACACAGACCACAAACTCCTGAATGCATACACTTAGTTGTCCCATCCAATTTCCCATCAGAACTGGACGTCCCCTGGACAGCACCGGACCTACTCCACACAGCAGCATCTGCCTACACAAGAACCACAACCACGAACCGACCCGCTTAGTGTTTTCGTTGCATGTAAACAAGTAAACCAGATGAGGAAAACAAACCAACAAACAAACAAAAAAAGAAACCACAGTAAAGCACAGCTGCCTTGAGACCTGCGGACTTAGTGTCCCTACTGAGCCCCCGTACCCCACAATGCCCCTCTTCACAACCCCCACTCCCTTTCCCCTAAAGTCTTGAATGAATTGTGTGCGTCAGGGTGCGATGACCACTCGGTTTTGTTTCTGTACTGGCCACTCTGCTTGCTCTCCCCGTTCCTCACCAGCCCCCCCCCCCCCCCCAAACACCGACCCCACATCTTCATCCTCCTCCATCAACAGCCTCCTCCCCAAACACCGACCCCACATCTTCATCCGCCTCATTCTGCCTTCTGCAGCTTCTCTTTGTTCTTCTGGATCTTCTGGTGGACCACTTTGAGCGTCGTGAGAAAGTTCCCCAGGAACAGCACCATGAATGTCAGGCCCAGCATGAACACCTGCAGGCGTGAAGATGAGGAATTTGCCATTATAAATGTCAACCTGTCGGCTTGGTGCTCTAAAATCAAATCAACCTGGACTGGAAACCCAACCCTTACCTGCCATTCCTTGCAGTCCTCATGGTTTGCCAGCGTAAATAGGGTAATTGCGTTGTACAACTGCCAAAACTAATGAGGAAGAGGAAGAGAAAGAGAGAAAACATCCAAGTCACCACCCAGCCTTGAAAATCCCCCCCCTCCTCAAACCTTGTGACAAAGTAAACCTGATTGTTATTAATGGGTAATTAACAGTGTGTGTGTGTGTGTTGGTGTGTGTGTGTGTATGTATATATGTATATATATATATATATATATATATATATATATATATATATATATATATATATATCCACACACACACACACGGCTCTTCCTGCTGTGTGTACTGCACGTGCTTGTAGCCCTCACAGGAGTCATCTGGAATGTGGTGATGTAACAAAGACTCTGCAGTTCATCAGTTCTAAAGAATCTTTTTGGTTAGTTCTCTCTGGTCGTGTGAGCTCCTCAGCTCTGTCTGTATGCATCAGATGCACCATGAAAGTATATTTGAAGCGCTTTCATGAAAATGTGGCAGAAGGAAATTATGGGTCGGTGCCACTGTTTTATGCAAATAAAAAAACAGATGTTCTCATTATCAAGGGAGGAGTTGTAGGAGCTGTAGGATCAAAACATTCGGCTGTGAGGGAAACTTTATACCTTATGCCAATCAGATGTTAATGAGTGCTAGACTCTTTCTTAGGCTAATGAAAGCTAGCGAAGGCTACTGAAAGCCAAGCACAGGTGCTAAGATTCTTCCCAAGGCTACTGGAAGCCAAACACAGGTGTTAAGATTCTTCCCAAGGCTACTGGAAGCCAAACACAGGTGCTAAGATTCTTCCCAAGGCTACTGGAAGCCAAACACAGGTGCTAAGATTCTTCCCAAGGCTACTGGAAGCCAAACACAGGTGCTAAGACTCACATGGCCAAAGAAGAGGAAGGGGAGCAAGAAGGTGAGTCCTCTCCACATCCACGACTGGAAGCCCTCTGAGGAGATGAGAAAACACACACACACACACACACACACACACACACACACACAGACACACACACAGACACACACACACACACAAACACTACATTAAAGCAATAGTTGATAGTTTTGCCCCCTGGTGTCAGACGGTTCTCAGTTGGTCAAAAACGGACTAAACGGGTCATGAAAAGGGTCCTACCGGATCAATAATGTTACATAGTGCAATATCAAGCGTTCCATGCGTACATTGCCAATGTCAGAGACTTAATTTTCCATATTATAAGTCAGCGTAGAATCAGTTTGAAGCTGTTATTTGAAGGGAAAACAACAGCATTGTTTTGCTTAAAATAAACTAGATGTACCGCATAGCGGTACAAAATATGACCACTGGCATTTCCTACTTCATTTCCTTCTCCATCCCCTACTCTTGCAACTTTTGTGCATGTAAATGAGTGTGCATGTGTGTTTGCTTTTGTGTACTGCATACATGTGCTGTGTCCTGTGTGCGTGCGTGTGCGTGTGTGTGTGCATGTGTGTTTCTAAAAATAGAACTAACGCATAAAAATACACTCATCTCGTTTTTACAGACATGTTGCACACTCATAGTCTAAAGTGCTGAGTGAGATGCGTGAGACCTGAGTGAGACCTGAGTGAGATGCGTGAGAACTGAGTGAGACCTGAGTGAGATGTGTGAGACCTGAGTGAGACCTGAGTGAAATGCGTGAGACCTGAGTGAGATCTGAGTGAGATGCGTGAAACCTGAGTGGTGAAACCTGAGTGAGATGTATGAGACCTGAGTGAAACCTGAGTGAAATGCGTGAGACCTGAGTGAGATGTGTGAGACCTGAGTGAGATATGTGAGACCTGAATGAGATGCGTGTGAACTTCTTTTCTTATGCCATTCCCCATTACAGTGAGGATTAAGGCAGAAGCGACAGAGCTCAGTGTATGACTGAGCTAAGTCAGCTCTCTACGAGCCCTAACTCTGCATGCCTCTCTGGGGCCTCTGCAGCCAAACACAGACAGCTGCACAGCAGACAAACGTAGACATTTGTTTTTTTTTCCTTTGTCGCACAACGTCTCCCGACACTAAGGGTCGTGATTGCTACAAGGCGCTGAATTTTACTAACATTCCATGGTCTCACATCACTGTGCCACTGCTAGTCTTTTTCCCTTCAGTCTGAAAACTCCCTGACTCTGTAGCTCTTCTACGCATGGCTGTGTGAGCTTGTTGCTCAACACTAACCCTGACTATAACTCTTCTATGCATGCCTTTGGGGGCCCAATCTGGCAGCTCTACCCTGAGGCCCCCTGGCTGGATGGAAGGGAGGGAGAGAGAGCGAGAGAGGGGGGAGGGAGGGAGCATGTCAGCTGACACAGCATGAAGGACATACAACAACTCTGACGCTCACTCTCCTAAAGGTGTCCAAAAACACCCCAAAAGGCAGAGCAATTCACTAGGGAAATTTACGGGCTAACAGCTGACAGCATGTCAGTGCACGCAGATAGAATCTCTAGAAGCAGGCCACACAGTCCAGTCATGACTGGCACCACAAAACAGGAACAGAGGAGGAGAGGACATTTACAGCAGAGCCATTTCTGAAGCATTGTCCAGTTGACTGTCCATCTGTTGTTACAGACAGAAGTCCATTGGAATCAGTGAAGCACTTTAGACTAGGAGTGTGCAACATGTCTGTAAAAACGAGATGAGTGTATTTTTATGCGTTAGTTCTATTTTTACACACACACACACACACACACACACACAGACAGACACACACACACGGCAAGGCAAATTCATTCACCTATGTTTCACTCTGGCCTCCTCGCTTGCTTGGTAAATCCTCAGCAAGTGTGAAACCAAAGATCCTAAAGCTCCGCTTTTAACCCTCTCTGGTGAAACACTTGCGCCATTGTTAGTTAGGAACACTTTCTTTGACTGGGACTGGGGTCAGTGACAGTCAGACCCAAAGCTGCATAGACTGGACTCCGTTATAAATCAGACAGACCCCTGTCCCAAGACTCTGTTTCCTGTGTTATTCTGTATCTCTAACCACCGGTCACTTTAGTTAGTGCCACTTTAGCCTCCTTGTGGCTGTTTGCAACCTTATATCATAAGAGAATGTGTGTTTATGCTGTATTAATGCGATTCTGTGTGGCATGTAGGTTGTTGTAGATATATTAGATCATAAGAGAATGTGTGTTCATGCTGTATTAATGCGATTCTGTGTGGCATGTAGGTTGTTGTAGATATATTAGATCATAAGAGAATGTGTGTTCATGCTGTATTAATGTGATTCTGTGTGGTATGCACTGTAGGTTGTTGTAGATGTATTATATGTATGTGTCATGTAGATGTCTTTTGTAGACGTTTGGTCATGAGCACACATAGGCTAAACTCCAACAACTACACAACTACTACCAAGTTGTATGGCAGTGAAAAAAGTACTGAGGAATTGAATCTCCTCTTACCCACGGTCAAGTCCAGCTGGTTCCTCTCCCCTAAAGCCCGCAGCCGATACAGACAGCCACTCTGGTAGTAGTACTGAAGAAACTGTAAAAAACCTGAAGCACACGCGATGACCCATTAATCACTAATTACTTAACTAATTAATTAACACGACCAATCATTAACACATGCCCCCGCCCCCATTAATGTATTTTAGCTTTTAAACAAGTAGACTTAATATGGCAGTCAGATTTACTCTGGTGAGCAATGATGAAGATAAGTCACAACATCTGAAGAATGGAAAGCCTTTCTGTGGGAACTTACTCTGATAGATAGAGAAAGCCAGGAACTGACTTCGGAACATCTGATACATTGATCCCTCTGGCCTGGGACACAAACACAGAGAGCAAGTTCATTCCTTAGTTCACTTTTGTAGTGATGACAATCTACTCAAGATCCTGCTAGGCAAACCCTGTAACAAACATAACAGATTAACTGGCCATTGCACTGTAAATACAAAGGGATTTTGAAATTTCCACTTGGGGATCAATAAAGTAAGTATCTATCTATCTATCTATATGACGCTATGTGAGACTGTTCACCAATGACAACTCTATTGACAGGCTCGGTGACATTGTGAACACGGGTATCCACTGCAGTGCAGAAATGACTCCTCTATGGACAGACTAAGGGACACTAAACATGTGAGCAAAGAGACACTGTCTTGTGTAAATAACTACTCTACAGGCTAACTGAGAGTTAAAGGAAAGGTGTAGAGAAGGGAGAGAACAATCACCCCACCTGGCCTGGAACCGTGGTCTGGGGTGACTAACCCTGCAGCCAGGCTCGTTGGTATGGCAGTCAGAGTGCATACTTAACCGTAGTGACAACCAGACCACTTAACCCTAATCACACAAGGTGTGGACACAGGTAGACACTGCAGTGGACATATGGCTCTCTGGACAGACTGTCGTGGCAGTCTTTGTGTAAGGCCCAGGCTTCCCCAGGTCCGCAACTGAAGCGCTCCATTTGCGGTGCGTGAAAATAATCTTAGAAGGCTGATCACATTTTTTCAAACCTATCCGTCACCATCACGCCTGGTGTAGTAGAAGTATATAAGTATGCCATTTCAGTGCTCCATATATAGTATAAGTATATATACTCTTTTGATCCCGTGAGGGAAATTTGGTCTCTGCATTTATCCCAATCCGTGAATTAGTGAAACACACACAGCACACAGTGTACACACAGTGAGGTGAAGCACACACTAATCCCGGCGCAGTGAGCTGCCTGCATCAACAGCGGCGCTCGGGGAGCAGTGAGGGGTTAGGTGCCTTGCTCAAGGGCACTTCAGCCGTGCCTACTGGTCGGGATTCGAACCGGCAACCCTCCGGTTACAGGTCCGAAAACCAGTAGGCCACGGCTGCCCCTTGTGTAGCCAGTTCCATTGATTACAGACGCAACGCAGTTGCGGGCCTGGTGTAGCCTCCCAGTAAGCACAGGTAGACCCTGCCGTGGGTAAATGACCGCTCTGTAAACAGACTGGCAGATGAGTGTTCAGGAGCGATACGCTAAAGGGGTGAGAACACTTCTACGTACCAGGTCAACATGACCCCCGACAGGAAGGTAGAGACATAGTGATGTAACACCCACCATCCTTTGATTCTGAGAAGCACACAAACCACACATAAGCCTCTATGGCAACATGACACAGATAAAGCACATTATGGGCTCTATCTTTACCAAAAGATTTAGACTACAGAAAGTATTTTATAGTTTATAAAAAATAAAAAGATTAGATAAATAAGGTATCGATTAATGCTAGTTGATCAGAGATTTCATAGAGATAAATGAATGCAGTAACAAAGGACAGAATTCATCACACAACAAATCCTGTGACACAGGACGCTGGAGACCCCTGAGCAACACTATCGGTGCATGAGCAACAAGATGCACAAATATGAGAAACGTGCGAGAGGACAAACACTCACCGTGACCCATTACTCATCAGAATACTCTCCCTTATCGTCAGTGTGCAATAATACCAAACAAGTAAAAAATTGAAGATTTCATCTGTGACACTGGGGGGAAGAAAGATAATCTTGTTTTGTGAATGTATAGTAAGCAGACAGTCGACTTCCTGATATAAACAAATTCCCATTAATGTCCATTCACACTTCCAATGACACGACAACTGTTATCGCTACAGTTTCAAATATCGCTGTAGCGGATAACATCCACACTGTTCACCATCACAATAATGACATGAGGAACAACATCATTAGGCATCACTTCATCAGAGCGGTTGTGTGAGCAATAGAAACACTGATGGCAATTATCCAATTTAAAAGGCATCACATTAATGGTAAACATTTAAAAACATGACATTAAAAGGAAATCAGATAGTAGAAAACAAACTGCTCACCGATAGTTGAAAAAGAAGAGACATGCCATGGCACCAAACATCAGAATAATAGTCAGGTAAAGTTTGAACTTCTCATATTCATCTTTATAGGCAAACCTAATCCAGGAAAGTAGGCAATGGGGAAAAAAATGCAACACTTGAAACATGAACCCAAAGAGTTGTGGATATAAAACATGGAAGATAGCGGAAGTGAAATAACTCATAACGTGAACATTACTTAGCCTGATTGCTGAGAAGAGTTACATTCACATTTCCCAAGACCAAATTTAAGTACAATCTGTGGGGATAAACATAGATAAACACACATGTTATATGTCAGCAAAAATAACATGTGGAGAAACGCACCTGTGTGCATACGTACAAGCACGCACGCACGCACATGCTTCAAAACAGATCATGTAAAACACATTGATTCAATCTTGTGGTTTATTTTCACAGGCATATACTTACCCATTCTTCTTTGGCAAATATGCTTCCATATCAAAGAAGACATGTTGTTTGTCTTTGATTTGGCTTTCTATGTCCTTTAGCTGTTCAGATTGTTTCTCATCAGATGTCAAAGCGCATCTGCCAATCACAACAACAATAGCATCAGGACAGTGCACCAACACCAGTCCATTCAGTCCAAGTAAATATACGGTAAAATTCAGAAACATGTCTGTCAAACAAGTCTGGAAGACTACTAAATCAAAAGACCGGCAAAGTCTTTCTAAAGTCTTAAGAGTCACAGGAATGGGCCAAGCATTATTCTCAATACTATACATGTATATTTGACCAGCAATGAGAATACTGCTTGTTCCATGCATTTGACACTAAAGACTTGAAACACTGCCCGTCTTTCAAAGTAGGTTACAAAAATAAATTGTAATGCCATGCCCATGGTGGGGGCTCTACTAGTAGGTAAGTAGGTAGTAGGTAGATAAGTAAGTAGGGCCTCTTCATATCGGATAGACCACATTCAAGATTCATTTATTGTTACTCTCTCTTGTTGTTGTTGTCTCATTACACTTGTATAAGGAGATTACAATTATTGGGCTTTCAGCTCCTCTTAAGCTGATGAGCAATGTTGCTGGGCGGTGTCCCTCATTAATGTGATTCTGGCAAGTTCCCATTGATATTGGTCAACAATTTATTTTCTGGAGAACTTTAATCATCAGTAGGCAAATCGTCATGATCAGCCAATCAGAATAAATGGAACTGGTTATGTGGTTGCCCATTAACATTGATCAAAAAGTTACCACATGCATCCTCACCTTTAGAGCAGTAAACAAGAAGAACATTGCATGCAAATATTACACTTGTGTTGTGTTGTGCTGATGCTGTTGTGCTGTGTTGTGTTATGTTGTGTCGATGCTGATGTGTTGATGCAAACATTAGGCTAATGGTGTGTGTGTTGTGTGGTGTGGTGTGGTGTGGTGTGGTGAGGTGTGTTGATGCTGATGTGTTGATGCAAACATTAGGCTAATGTTGTGTGTGTTGTGTGGTGTGGTGTGTTTTTGGTGTGTTAATGCTGATGTGTTGATGCAAACTTGTGAGTTGTGTTGTGCTGATGCTGATGTGTTGTGTTGTTGGTGATGTGTTGATACTGATGTGTTGATGCATACTTGTGCAAACTGTGCTTGAGGTCCTTAAGGCCTTTCCTCTGCTTGCTAATGGCACTGCTGCATATCGCCTGGAGACTGGTAAGTTCATCCAGCTTCTGTCGGTACACCTTATGCGTTTCCTGAAAACAAAAAGGGACAGAATGATGAAGCAATAATTAATAATAAATTGGTCTGCATATAATATATTCTACAAACACTGAGATGCAGGTGTTTAACCTGCAACTCGCATCATACACTCATCTGATAAAAAACAACAACAAAAAAGCCATGCTGTGGGCTTGCTGGATCAAACCCACTAAAAAACACATCCACTCAATATCCTGAAGGTATACCCTAGCTGACTTGATCATAGAGCAGAGGACCCAGCCATCGTTTCGAGTAAACAACAACTCACTCTTACGACCTGTTACTCCCCCCGACAAGACCAGACGTGCTCACCTGACTACACAAACCAATGAGGCAGTGTCAGACCTTAACTCTTCACTGGAAAGCTAAACCTAGAGTTACCTGGCTTTAGCTCAGCTCACAAAGCTGTCTACCTCATTTCAGTGCATGCATCTATTTAAAGAAAGATGGACTATAAGCCATCCCTGCAATAACACACCTGCTGTTAATCATGCATAAATGTGCAAATGATTTTAGACACTCTCGGCAAGTCAGACTGCTATCTAGCTAACTGGGCTATTAGCTATTGCTAGCTCTCCTGCCAGTTGTCAAATAGGTGAGTATCGGACTGTCAGAGCAAAATGGGATAAAGGTGAATTTTAAACAACTGCACCTTGTTACCATAAAACGGCATATCTAGTTATATGGACAACCAAACACCAGTAAACCCACCAGGAATGTTTGTTGGGAAGACAAGGTAGCCCAGTGGGACATTAGCCAACCACTCGTAGGCTGTCTACCAACAATAGGAATATGATAACCTTGTAGCTAGCTAGCTAGAAAACTGCAACAGCTCTAAAGCAATGTCCACGTTACCCCAAGCACATAGCAAGACACGGCCGCCTTGCACTCAACAAAAGACGAAAGTTATATACGTAAGCAACTCCTCACCTGTAATTGCTGATATTCTTTCTCGATTTCGTCCCATTCAGTTTGACACTTCTCCAGTGCCATCGTCCCCCGCTTCCCTTAGCTCTCGTTGCCTCACACCACCGTGGACCACAGCGGTGACTGGCTGTCTTAACGCTGCCCAATGGCGCATGCGTGTTGATCGGATACAATTTCTCTCATCCCAATTCTTAGCCATCACAATCAGCAACTGTCTCCAATGCGAGGACAGTGTTACATAAGTGTTTCACTTCTGTGAGCTGAGCTGTGGCTGGTACTATCAACTCCTTCGGGGTAGAATACGTAGCCTACCCTTTCTATACAACTGTTTTCACACTTGAATGTATTGAAATCAACAACAATTACTCTAGCATAGAAAATAAAGAAACTATAACAAGGTAAAGTTATAACTAATTATTTTGCATTTACTATGTGATATAAATATACATTTTATTTGAAATCGAAAATCACATGAAGTGAAACATGTGCTTTCCACACTTGGTATTAACATCTGGGCAACTGGCAGATCAACTGATATTTTCTCAGCTGTAAAAATAAAAGTACTCTCCAGAGGTTGGACTGGAGTGACACTGAAATTACCATCATCAGGTCTCAGAGACAGGTGCAAAGATTTTAGAACATGGAAAACAGAAACTTTGTAGCCTATGCTCTGTGCACATGATTCTAGGATAGAACTAGAACCTTTACTGGTTACCTTCTTTTACTGTCTATGACTAGAACTTGGTCTGATGTGTTGCTAGGTTACCAGAGGACGCGTGCTGTAGCAGGCCATGAATCATGGTAGCTGTTTCGGATGTGTCTCTCGATTGCCTTGTTCAAATCTACAGTGAACTGAGCTAACAGGAGTCGTTCACTGAACCAACATAGCCAACCGTTTTGTTCCATAAAAGGTAATGCTTTCGGCGTTTTCTCCATGTCTTTATGGGTGCTAGCCAACCGGGTGAATAGCTAACATTTAGCCAAATACATAATGTTACATTGTCCAAAACATCTACAGTAATTTGTCAAACGACTGTTAATGTAATATTTGAAGGAATGCCTCATAAGAAGATACCAAAAGCAACAGTGCTTCCAGTAAAAATCTGGGAGCAGAAGGCACAGAAGTGTGGATTGCTGCATAGTGTCTATTCCGTCAATGGGGACAAGTACACCGGAGAGTGGCTTGATAACAAAAAGCATGGTAATTTTTAACTGCCAAACCCTCTTCTCTTATTCACTATTCTTCTTGTCCTAATAACGCTGGCACCATAATAATTTGTTTTATGCACACAAGGTAAAGGAACCCAGGTTTGGAAAAAATCAGGAGTAATATATGATGGTGATTGGAAATATGGCAAACGGGATGGATATGGTACATTTAGTCGTCTAGATCCTGCAACGAATGACTACAGAAGAATATACTGTGGAGAATGGAAAAATGACAAGAAAGATGTAAGTGCGAACTCATGAAAGTTTTAGTATTGTTTTTGTATGTTTATGTTATGCTTTTAGTGAACTTGTACCTTGTTAAACGAATCTTGCCTATGCCGTCAAGGGCTTTGGGACGCACTTCTACGGCGAAAATTCCTGGTATGAGGGAGAGTGGTATGAAGGCCTGAGATGTGGATGGGGCAGAATGTACTATGCCAACGGAGATATATACGAGGGTGAATGGCTGAAAGATAACCACCACGGGCAGGGCATGCTCCGACTTGGTATGGTCTTGACTTAATCAGTCGTTGTTATACAGATACATCACTATTCTTCCAATGACACCTCCGCAGTTTATCAGTAACAGGTCCTGTTATCCATGTTCAAGCCAATGAGAACAGGTACGAAGGTGGCTGGAGGCAAGGGGAAAAGCACGGTCCTGGAAAATTCCTCTACCTGAAGAAGGGTCAGTTGTATGAGGGCAGATGGGAGAATGGAGTGGCTAAATGTGGGACAGTGTCAGATTTTGGGAAAGAAGAAGCACCAAACCCAACAATGTACCCTATTCCCCAGGTGAGGACACATTAGGGTGTAGAATGTTGAATGCTCTGCATCTAATCATACTGCCTTAATGCTAGTAAGCAATTCCATTATTATTTTTCTCCTTAAAGATTCGGCTGTTGGATATGAATGCTGTTCTAATGGAAACAAGTTGTTTAGTAGAGGAAGACTCAGAGTCCTGATTACCAGCAAATCCTGCCTTTAGCTCACCTCAAGGATTTTTGAGACATCGCACTAACACACTTGGCGCAAACATCAACTGCACCAATAGGGTTTCTCTACCAACTCGTGTTTGTGTGAATGAACGTCGCAATAAATTCAAGTTGTCATCCTACTTTAAGACATTTACTGATTTCTGGGGCATTATCAAAAAAAATACTAAGTACTAAATACTATACAGTAGTAGTATCCCAATATCTAGGCTACTCTGTGTGTGTGTGTGTGTGTGTGTGGGCCCTAAGCAAATGCATACAGTGATACACTGCGATTTATTGTTCCAATTTATGACATTGTGTGTATTGGAAATGAAATCTCAATAGCCATGTTCAAACACGGTAAACTTGTTCTCAACTCTGATGTCCTTTGCTGTGCTGTAACTCGATAAAAGAAGCGGAGCAGTGACATTTTGTGGTCTTCAAAAGAACACAGAATTGTATCAGAATAGATGCAAAATATCAAAGCAAAAATAAATTAAAGACATTGTGAGATGACACTATTGATATTTTCACCCATCTCGATCAAAAATGGTCAAATTGTTGCAAAGTGCTGCTGTAAATAACAACCCATAGTAATTCACAGATTCATAACTAAAATGCCAATTTATAAAAATTCAGTTGAAAACATACAACTATTGATTAACATTTGACAACAAAATTCACAAAATCATTTTATACAATAGTCAGTCATTCATAAATGTTCAACATTTACATATTTTGTGAAATGGTATAAATACCTACATTAATGGTCACAAGAACATAATCATCTATATGTATGCTACTGGCAAAGTGCGTGTGGCATTAAATCTTCATGAGTTTATAAACTTCAAAAGAAATTCAGAACCACTACAAACAACTTCAGAACACTGAGGATTTCACAGTTAACAATTAAAATCACAATTAAGATGCAATTAGCAAGGTCTCATAATACCAACATAATTTTTGAATACAAATGGGGAGTAGTTATGTCAATGATTTAAAATGAGGCACACTATGTTCAGGCTTCTGCGCTGCAGAAACCAAGCAGTAAGAATAGGGTGTCACACTAATACAGTATTTACTGATATGACATGTCCAGAATTATCACCCAATGAGAGTCTATAAAATAAGCCTACATTTAAAAATATCCTTCATGCATGAACAGCACATTAAATGTCTGGCTTTCTTGGCAATAAATACACATTGCTCACACAAGGCATTTTAGACACCATGTGCGAAGCAGAATTGTTCACCCTCTAATAGGGAATGTGTGCTGGGATCAGACCGTCGTGAGAGTAGTTTTACTCTGATGTTGCAATTGTAATCCTGCTCAGTACGAGAGGAACAGCAGGTTCAGACATATGTCCGGATGAAAACAGCTACAGCATCTCTAGGAAAATCTGTAAATGCCCTGAACATTCAGTCTCCAACAAGCGTCTCTTCCACTTTTAAATCATTACCTTCATTGAAATGTATACTGTGCAATTAGTTCAGTCAGTGTAGAAAATGCAAATACATGCACAAAACATGCATGAGCTCATATCAACAGCAGCAGCTGCTTTTTTTTTCTTAAGTTAACAGCGTAGGAAACTATGGACTTATGCCAAATTGACATCAATTATTTTAAATGATCCGTTTGATTGTCCCCAGCCCAGGGTGAAACACCATTATAAATACATATTCTTCATGTAAAACCCAAAGGTCTCTTAACCCTAATTTAAATACTAGGCAAAGTGCACAGTGTAAAGTCTTACTAAAGAGTGCCTAGTAACTACACATAATTGCAAATGTAATACCATGAGAAAGATCCTAAGCACAAACAGTAGTGGATCAGCTAAAAGCTCTCTCACACCACATGATGCCCTTGGCTCATGCAAAACAACTTTGCCCAGCATTTAAATTAGGGTCCTAAAGTTTAATTGTAGCAGGGCAGCCTGCTGTTAGTGTAGCCTACCCTTATGATTACATATTTTGGTTTAAAGTGGACCACCAACTTCAGATGCCACTCTCACTGATACCTGATCTTCAGAAATGTTCACAATTGAAGACTTGTGCTTGTTAGCCAATCATGTCCCCTTACAGAGAATTTAAACCTTCCACAGACACAAGCTCTCTAACACCATAATACCGTCCTCAGACTAAAAGTGCATGAGCTGAACTGGCAACAGTATGCCCATGCAAACAGGGAGGGATGAGAATGGTTCATAACATCCTCTCCTCCGATCCCAGCGGCGCACGTCCTGCTCAGGGGTAATGAGAGGTGGGGGACTGGAGAGCGGAGACATCCCCTCTGTTGTCCAGCTCGTTCTGCAGACGCGTCAGATCCTCCAGTTCTTCCAGCTCTTCAAACTGCCGGTCAGTCTTGTGGCTGACCAGCGACCGGTAGAAGTGGACGGCGAACACGATGAAGATCAGGCCGAACGGCACCATGATGGACGTGGAGGTGATGGCGGCCCACACGCCGGCGCTGATGGTGCCGTTCCGCAGTTCCGTCGCTGGCGTCCCTGGTGTCCTGCTCTTCTCAGGCCTCACCGGCAGGAACTTGACCCAGCAGAGTAGGACGACCTCGGCCAGGAAAAGCAGCGTACCGATGACCGTGGAGAAGGCCCAGGCCAGCTCGATGTGGCGGTGCATGCGCTCGTGAGGCGACTCCTTCACACAGTTCAGATTGTGCACGTTGCTCACAGCCTCGATGTTAGGAAGAATGCAGGTGCTTACCATAAGGGCGAACAAGTGAACGGCCACCAGGACAGTGGTGCAGGCACTAAACGCGATCAGAAGGCCAGGGTGGTAATCATAGGTGTTGTCAAGCTGGACTTCCACCATTGCCACCTGAGTGGGAGAAGAAGGGTTGCAGATCATCATCTTTATGGAGCCCCAGGTAGTGATTTCCAACTAATGTGCAATCTTAAACAAGGGATTCTGAGGACCGCCGATTATGCGAGCTGCAAAGACACTGGTTACTACCAAAAAAGCACCTCCCAAACTCACGCCCCACTATCCAACCTGGAGTATGCGGGTTTTGGAGGAAAAAAACGCAGTACCTATGCGGATTGGGTGCCAGCGAGGAGAGGACACCTTCTATTTCAACTGATGGCAGTGCACAGCCCTGCATTGCAACCGTGACACGATACTACCACAGCAGTCATGGCTATAGCTTCACAGAACAAAGTTCAAAGACAAACGAAACGAGAATGGCTAAAAGAGTTTATGGTCTACTGATCAGTTAACGGCCGGTTATGTTGTTACACCAATATGTAAAATGATAACCATGTTAACGTTAGTTAACAGCCCGGCTAACAGGCTGCTACCATCGATTACCAGGCTGAATCGAACCTGCTGGGTCTCCAGATATGTGTCGGATATAAGGAGGTAGATGAATACATGGGCTATGTTAAAAAAATAAAAACTGATGACGGCTTTAACTTATTGTACTCTAAATGCATTATCCTTTCACCCGCTATGCAAGACTGGGGTGCCTAAGCTCGTGGCTAGTGCAGTAAGTTTCTAACACGTGCAGTAAAGTTGACATAACACAATCACATTTTGTCTGACGAAGTTGGAAAATAAAACAGTAAAACTAACAGTACCATAATGATTCCTTTTCGACATATTATATTTATTGACTGACCAAGGGATTTTGGTCTAGAGGCACTCACCATAGCAAACCCTGACAGAAGAGCTGAGGTTCTACTTGATGCCTTGAGTTTAGCTCTACTCAAGTAAAGCTTCCTCCAAGACAGCGCCTGCAATGAGTGCTCGCTCCGACTCATTGTGCAGGAAGAGAAAAACTACAAACTTTCACTACTAATATTTAAACGTAGACTATCCAGTTCTGCTAATCACATGGAAGTGTTAAGATTAATGATATTTAAGGAACTTAATACCACACGGTCATTTCACAAAACGGGTCTTGCTACTACGACTAGTTCGTTCTGCCAGCTGTAGCGAGTAAAAAGCACATCTGAAGCTGACTGAAAAACCTGCACTCCATATTACCCAAAATTCCATGCGAAACACTTCCGCAGTCAAGTCTACCACCTAGTGGTTATACCCAAATACTGCACTACTTTCATCTATTTATGTAACGCAAATGTAGCCGACCATCACAGAATACTATGGCCATTATAAAATATGCACGATGGGCACATTTAAAGTCAGCATAGAAAATTATCATAATTTGGTTTATTTCAAAGAATTTATACATATTTCTATAACACTTCTGAGCATTTTAAGGTTTAATTCGTGTAACATTAGTTCCTCAAACTGCAATAGAACTTGTTAACATAATTTGTCTATACCCACTGCACCATTTGTTTTATAAAATGAATACAACAGCTGCATTACTAAACGTCAGTATGCTTATAACTGTTAGATGAGATGTTTAAATTATGTGTCATATTCGTCGGTTTAAGAGTAATCCTAGCCCATCTGTGATCAAGCATCACACCAGTACAATCATCAGCGCGTGCGTGCAGGACGTTGCAGACTCGTGACACAAGGAGAGGGAAAAACAAGCGAATATTTCGATTTTAAAAACGATTACTCGGGGAAATGCCACCAACATGACCTTTCATAGCGTAGAGGGCGCGAAGTGCGGGCGATTTTTAGGGTGAACTTGTGAATAAACATGACGCACTACGTTGAACAACAATGTTTTGATTCTGGGCCGTGACGTCATCTACCAGTACACGAAAATGGTTCCCCTTTAGTTTTGATTCGGGAAAACAAACTGCTGGCAACTTTAAATGTGTCATCTTGACCAAGTGAAGGGCTGAATGCAAAACGGCCGAGAACTTCAAGACATGGAAGCGTGCGCAGAGAGAGGACGCAAGCTGGTGTGTAGCTTCGCCCTTTTTTATTGATAGCATTTTCAACGGGACTTTGAGTCGGGTGAAATCTGTATTGTTGCTACCAGATCATATTCTCAATAGACTGAGCACCATCTGCTTCTTGTCCGAGAGCTTTCACTCAGCGATTTTTGTCGGGCAATATAATATGGCTTTGCACTGTAGCCTTGTGCCGACGATAGTGTATGGTTTATCATTATAAAGCTAATTGGCACTATAGGTCTAATCTGAACTGACCTCGCTGCGATATTGTGATATGACCTTCATCGTTAACTGTAACGCCCAAGAGTGGTAATAAATTGACGTTGATTTGGGCTGTGTTTAAGATCTGTCAGTATTTCTCTGAAATGAGCATGTTGAATTGAACATAGCTGCACCTGCGGAATAGGACAGGACTGCTGGTGCCCTGAGCAAACTGTTAATAGCCGAATATAGTCATGATATCAAAATTCAGCCCACCTTCGCGTGTTCAACCATAAGTCGCGCAACTGAGGTAACTGTAACCTATGCATTTTAAACACCTCCATCACTTTTGTGCGTCCACAGCGCTCCATCTGCCGGAGAATGTATGATGAGAATGAGGATTTCTCCGACGTGGAGGAAATTGCGAATGTCAGAGGTTTCAGCTTGGAGGAAAAACTTGAGAGCGACTTGTACAATTCCAATTTTGTACAACGCATGGATGGAAAAGGTAGTCTTTACAATCTCATTCATTGCAGTCTCAGAGAAAAGTTCTCTCTGGGTCCTGACATAAGGTCCCAAATCATGTTCTCACCCTGCAATGTGTGATGTCAGTGGACCGATTTGATGCTAAGTGGGTGCTTCAATACATTCCATAGGCCTAAACTTTCTCTGCTCCTGTTCCGTTTAAAACCAGTTTGCACTGTTTTGTAGATTTCACCTATGAATATGTTCAACGGGAAGCACTCAGAACTCCTTTAATTTTTGAAGTGAAAGATGGACTAGGCATCAGGTAAGACACCATCACACCTACAGTGCTCCATTTGATAAGGGGACATTGTATCTGAATATCGTCTTTTACTTTTTGTCTGTGTACAGAATGCCTGATCCAGACTTTACTGTCAGTGAAATTAAAGCTTTGGTGGGTAAGTTCTCATTTTTATTGTGTTCTCCACCATTACTTTCTGAATGTAGGTGTGATGCAATGAAATGCATCTCTGGTTTGTACATTATGTGCAAGTGTGAAAAACATCTCAGTTTTGACACCGTTCTGCTCGGTCGTAAACTGCTTTCAGAGATAATGTGTGTACATGTGGGTGCTAAGACATATTCCTACAGAACCACAACACAGTGACGCTTCAATCAGCCTACATATTAGGCGTCGGTGCACGGCGCACCGGTATGACTCTGCACAACCATAGCGTAGGTCACTGGGTCAGGATGTCTGCTGCTGACAGAAGCCATAGTGGTCCTCCATGTACAGTGTGGAATGCATAGTGAAGACATAGTGGTCCTCCATACAGTGTGGAATGCATAGTGAAGACATAGTGGTCCTCCATCTACAGTGTGGAATGCAGTTGTGTAACTTGGCGATCAATCTTGACGACAATATGTGGAGCCACATGTAGAGATCACTCTTTCTCTCTCTCTCTCTCTCTCTCTCTCTCTCTCTCTCTCTCTCTCTCTCTCTCTCACTCACACACACACACACACACAAACGTGTGTGATGTGGGTGGGCCCAGCGGGGGCCGCAACAAGAGCAGAGGTCCTGTCTGGTTGTCATTAGTAACACATACATGAAAGCAGCTGTGATGCCATAAATCGTCTGTAGGTGTGGGGAATTTTATCTGTTCAGCTGACCAACAAATGCGTTTTTATTTTCCTTTTAGTGTTAGACTTCAGGGTTATTGTCATGGCTTGAACCCTGGCGTCCTGACGTGAGCTGAGATTTGGCCTTATTCTGTATAAAAGCGAGCGCAGCAGACTTACTCTCCCACGCGCAGACGACAGGAAGGTGTCACAGGATGTGTGTAGATCACACCTCATGTCTCATTTCCTGTAGGAGCTTGTATTAGCCTCTCGGTCCCACACTGTCATGTTTCCCCCGACACACAAAGCCACCCATAGCCAGTGATGCTGAAGCCTCTCTCTAAATTCATTTGCATTTCTTACAAGGTCTTTAATAATATTTACATAATACATTTATTCATTTAGCAGATTTTATCCAAGGCAACTTACATATGTCAATTATATTACAAGGGCCACTCTTCCCAGACAAGGGTTAAGTGCCTTGCTCAAAGGCACAACAGTGGATCCTGGGAATTGAACCCACAACCTTTCAGGCTACTGCCTGCTAGCCAAGCTCCATAGCCACTACTCTACCACCAGTTGCCCATTCTGTGATGGGAATGTAGGCTATGCTGACAGCTCCCAGTGTCTGGACCATGGTCCATTTTGAGTGGTAGAATGCTGGTGATGCCTCCATCTTTACTGTGGGCCTAATCTGATACAGAATTGAAAAAGAGACACAAGAGAATGAGCATATAATGACTAATTTTAAAGCTGCTATCCTGCAAAGCAGTTTATGTGTGGCAAAGATACATTTGATTAATGCCTTGAAGTGTCTATCAGACTGTAGAGATAGTCATTCGGTTGCTTGACATGCAATGCCATCTTCTGCAGTAGAGACCTCCTCTACTTCAAGCTTTTGATCCATCACTGGCTCTGGGATACTGCTGAGGGAAGCACTGGTGATTTGAGTTTGTAGTCTGGACTGATGTTTGTATGTTATGATCCTGCCCTCTAGTGTTGCTTTGTTAGAATTGCAGGTTGTGTAAACAGAGCAGCTACTGTGAATATGTATGATTGAATGTGTGTGTGTGTGTGTGTGTGTGTGTAGGAAGTCGTCGTGCTTTGGACGTGATGGATGTGAGCACACAGAAGGGGACGGAGATGAGCATGGCTCAGTTTGTGCGCTACTATGAGACGCCGGAGCAGGAGCGGGACAAGCTGTTCAACGTCATCAGCCTGGAGTTCAGTCACACCAAGCTGGAGAGCCTCATCAAAAGGCCTACCGTGGTGAGCAGGTGCAGGAGGGGAGGAAGAGGAGGAAGAGGAGGAGTGCGGGGTGGGGAATGAAAGAGGGATAACAACAGCAGAGGGAAGAGAGGGTAGTGAGTTTGGCAACTCTCTGTTATCTCTGTAAGTGTTAAGTGATGGGAACAGAGAGTTTGATAGAGCAGTAACTCTCTAAAAGTGAAAGGGTGGAGGAAGAGTGAGTTGAGCAGAGAATGAGAGAAGAGGTGGATCATGAAAGGAGAGTGGATGAGAGTGGAGGTGGAGATGATGGAGGAGGTGGAGAGTGGAGGTGGAGATGATAGAGGAGGTGGGGATGATGGAGGAGGTGGAGATGTTAGAGGAGGTGGAGATGTTAGAGGAGGTGGAGATGTTAGAGGAGGTGGAGGTGGAGATGATGGAGGAGGTGGAGATGATGGAGGAGGTGGAGATGATGGAGGAGGTGGAGATGATAGAGGAGGTGGGGATGATGGAGGAGGTGGAGATGTTAGAGGAGGTGGAGGTGGAGATGATGGAGGAGGTGGAGATGATGGAGAAGGTGGAGATGATGGAGAAGGTGGAGATGATAGAGGAGGTGGAGATGATAGAGGAGGTGGAGATGTTAGAGGAGGTGGGGATGATGGAGGAGGTGGGGATGATGGAGGAGGGTGGATGATAGAGGGGAGGGGCTGATAGAGGAGGTGGAGATGATAGAGGAGGGTGGATGAGAGGGGAGGTGGAGATGTTAGAGGAGGGTGGATGATAGAGGGGGTGGAGATGATGGAGGAGGGTGGATGAGAGGGGAGGTGGAGATGATAGAGGAGGGTGGAGATGATAGAGGAGGTGGAGATGATAGAGGAGGTGGAGATGTTAGAGGAGGTGGGGATGATGGAGGAGGGTGGATGATAGAGGGGAGGTGGATCATGATAGAGGAGGGTGGATGAGAGGGGAGGGGCTGATAGAGGAGGTGGAGATGATAGAGGAGGGTGGATGAGAGGGGAGGTGGAGATGTTAGAGGAGGTGGAGATGTTAGAGGAGGTGGAAATGTTAGAGGAGGGTGGAGATGATGGAGGAGGGTGGATGAGAGGGGAGGTGGAGGAGGTGGAGAGTTGAGGTGGAGATGATAGAGGAGGGTAGAGATGTTAGAGGAGGGTGGAGATGTTAGAGGAGGTGGAGATGATAGAGGAGGTGGAGATGATAGAGGAGATGATAGAGGAGGGTGGAGATGTTAGAGGAGGTGGAGATGATGGAGGAGGGTGGATGAGAGGGGAGGTGGATCATGATAGAGGAGGGTGGATGAGAGGGGAGGTGGAGATGTTCGAGGAGGTGGAGATGTTAGAGGAGGGTGGATGATGGAGGGGGTGGAGATGATGGAGGAGGGTGGATGAGAGGGGAGAGGCTGATAGATGGTAGGGTGGAGGCTACAGAGGACAGCATGGAGGAAGTGGGACCATCCACTGACTTGAAGAGGAATGATGCCCACTTTTCTACAGAGCAGAATACGTTCTAGTGTATGCTAACTGCTTCCAGCGTATGCTAACTGCTTCCGAGTGAGCGACTGTCATGTAGCACTGAATGCTCTCTATCCACACTGAATCTGTTTAATAAGCCCTTCTATTGCGTCATATGCAATGGTGCGTCTGACAAAAGTTTTGCTCAGAATGCTGGGCTGCATCGTGCTGCACAGCACTGTGTCAGTTGGGACATTCCTATTAAAAGCAATGTAATCAAACTGATTTAGTCGCTAACACTCGCTCACATCGCATGCAGTAGGATACAGCGTTAAAGTGTATGTGAGCATGGTAAATCTGTGTGTGTGTGTGTCTCAGGTGGATCTTGTGGACTGGGTGGATAACATGTGGCCACCTCATCTGAAGACACAGCAGACTGAGTCTACGAACATCATCACTGAGATGAAATACCCCAAAGTCCAGAAGTAAGCTCTCCTCAGTACACAACAGGCTGCAGGGTGGGACAGGGCACTAAATGTCCTTTATTTTGGATATGAATGCAGTTATTAGTCATACTGGCTGCAGGCCTCATATTGTATATTTTCTTATTTTCATCTTGTAACACAGTTTGGAGTTGTGCATAATGCATGACCTTCCAATAGTAAATTGTAGAGTAAATTGAGCTAGAGTCAAATGCGTGTCACACACGCATATACACACAGTTCTGTTTGACAACTCCAGGAGGTTGCTAGGCAGCAGGAAAGGCTGGTTATGTCAGACTACAGCAGAAGACTCTTGGAACTGGCTCTGCCAATGAAATGACAGTGAGAGAATGCTCTAAGGCAATCAGAACCAATCAAAGGCTATCTTAGCATCTCTTCTCTCTCTCCTCTCTTTATCCCCCTCCTCTATCCCTCTCTTTTCTTTCTCTTTCTCTTTGGTTGTCTATCTGTTGAATAGGCTACCTGGTTTGAATGTGTGTGTGTGTGTGTGTGTGTGTGTGTCAGTCTTTCACAAAAAATCGAAGGTGTGTGTGCACTGTAGCCAGCATTATTTAAGCATCTTCAGCTGTCCTGGGACTCCTGTTAAAGAGTTCTGTAAATTACTGTGAGTGTCCATCTCCTCCTGAAAGCGTAGCAGCATCGGCACGGCCTTCTGAGGTCTTCTGCGAAACCGGTACCTGTGTTTGGTAATGCTGACAGCATTGACAGCAGAGCACTTTCCAGAGCACCTTATTCGCTAGAAAGTTCCTGGAATATCGACATATTTATATCAACAGGACATTGAGTTTTCCTACAGCCTCAGTATTGCAGTTACACTAAAGATACTAATCTCTTTTCTTGAATAAATCTTGAATAAATCTCTTTTCCGCAGCATGCAGTGTGCCAATATTTGGCAATTTATTGAAATGCTGCACTGAAATCAGTTGGGTCATTTGTAGCGTTATATTTAACATGTAGAGAAACATGATGGAGTTTGATTTACAATGACAGTTTGTTGTTTATGATCTTTAGAAGTTCCATAGAAAGAGTCTCTGTATAAATAGAACTTCCTTGATTGTGCTCTGAGCCACCAGTGCTTGTGTGTAGTGTGGTGATGCGTGGTACTAAATTAGCAAATTGTTTTGCCAAGTTTACAATCCATGAAATTAGAATTGGTTTGTGTGTGTCAGTATTAACGCATTGCATGGAGTATACTGTATCAAACAAATTAGAGCTGCAACTAAGTTAGAAGGTGCTACTCTACAGAACTGAACTGTACATGGTAAACACAAACAGTAAATATTGAGCATTTCACCATCATAAGCCAGTGATCATGTGATCATGAATCTAAACGGATGACTACTCTGTCATCCCTGCACCTTTCTACCATCTTGACTGATGAGCAGATAAGACAGATCATTCTGGATGGCCCTTAAGACACAAATCATTCTGAATGGCCCTTAAGACACAGATCATTCTGAATGGCCCTCAAGACACAGATCATTCTGGATACAGTTTGTAGAACGGTGTGATGGTCGTTGTAATTAAAGAAATGTAAATTTCTTATAAAATAAATCAGATTTTTGATGTGATGTGATGTATATTGTGATGTGATGTGTGATGTGATGTGATGTTGCGTGATGGGATGTGATGGGATGTGATGTGTTCTGGCTCTGATGTGATGGGATGGGATGTGATGTGATGTATATTGTGATGTGATATATATTGTGATGTGATGTCATGTGATGTCATGTGATGGGATGTGATGTGATGTGATGTGATGGAATGTGATGGAATGTGATTGGGTGTGATGTGATGTGATGTGATGTGATGGGGTGTGATGTGATGCGATGTGATGTGATGGGGTGTGATGTGATGTGATGTGATGTGATGTCATGTGATGGGGTGTGATGTGATGCGATGTGATGTGATGGAATGTGATTGGGTGTGATGTGATGTGATGTGATGTATGCTGTTGTACAGGTACTGCCTGATGAGTGTGAAGGGCTGTTTCACAGACTTCCATATCGACTTCGGAGGGACGTCGGTGTGGTACCACGTCTTCAAAGGAGGCAAGGTGAGGCCAGAGACCTGCCCTCATTTTGCGTGTGCATGTGCGTGGTGTGTATGTGTGTGTGTGTGTGTGTGACAGGCAGAAAGGTGAGGAAGATGATGGAGACATAGCCTTCGATGTAGCCTGTTTCCATAGTGATTAGAAAGGTCTGATGGGTTACATAAAAGCACTTTATAAGTGGAACAAACACAAACCCCAGATGTTTACTCTATATATTTGTTTATTGAGGTGTAATACTAAATGAATGTTGAAAGTTGACTCTTGTTTTTTCGTATGTTGCGTGATCAGATCTTCTGGCTGGTGCCCCCCACCCCCCATAATCTGGCGCTCTATGAGGACTGGGTGTTGTCAGGGAAACAGAGCGACGTCTTCCTGGGCGACAGAGTCGATGGCTGTCAGAGGGTGGAGCTGAAGCAGGGATACACCTTTTTCATCCCCTCAGGTGACCCACACACACACACACACACACACACACACACACACACACGGATGTGACACACATACACACACGACACACACGACACACACAACTCACTTGAATGTGGGTGTTTCTCCCTCCCATAGGGTAGAAAAACACACCCCTGGATCCACCACTAGGGGGAGCTATAAATCGGTTGTTAGCGATAAACCTTAAACATTTCTCTGAAGATGCAAACTTGGATTGTGTGTGTGTCTGTGTGTGTGTGTGTGTTTCCAGGCTGGATCCATGCTGTGTACACCCCTGAGGACACCCTGGTGTTTGGCGGGAACATTCTTCACAGCTTTAACATTCCTATGCAGCTCAGCATCCATGAGATTGAGAATAGGACCAGGGTAAGACTAATGGGCCGCTCACACCAGGAACGATAACGATAAAAGATAACTCTAACTCTAACGATAAAACCATCCACACTGACCAACGATTAGGAAAGTCTCTCCTTGTTTTGATAAATGTGACAGTCACAAATTTTATGGATTCTGATTGGCTGTTCTCATCATTCTCAAAACCGCTCTGAAAATGATCCCCAACGTTATCGTTCTTTGTGTCGTTATCGATATACTTTATGTGTAGACGTCATCATTCATATTAGCCAGAACGATGCAGTTATCATTCTAGTTCTCATTCTTGGTGTGAACGGCCTTTAACATCTCTAGAGATATATAATGAGACAAACAGCCGCTATAGCGTGTCAACAACAACGGGCTACAGCGTTCATACCACATCTGGATCTAAGTTCCCACAGGGACCCGGGTTTGAGTCCGGCCCGGGTCATTTCCCGATCCTACCCCATCTCTCTCTCCTCCACTCGCCTCCTGTCACTCTCCTCGCCACCATATCAGATTGAAGGCATAAAAGATGATTTGTATTGATCAAAATCTGCTGGCAAACTTGCAGAACGCATATAGTTTGAATCGGCATCAAATATCCTGGTACAGGAATTCAAGATCAAAAATTAGCCTTCATGCACATGTAGTATTAAAATTAATTAATTTATTAATCAAATTAGGTTTTGAGTCATTTCCATTTCTCTGCCTCTCTGCGTAGTGTGTTTGCTTACATGACCCAAATGCTGCCCTGTGCATGTCTTTAATAATAATGTAGTAATGCTATAGCTGTCTCCTTGAATGGCTCACGCGCTGAATATGAGGCTACGGGAGGGAAAGTGGGTCTTATCCATGGGTTGGGAGGTTATCTCCCTTGAACGGCATTCTTCAGCTCTGAGGTCACTCTGAGGTCGCTCGGACATCACTTAGGCCCTCCACGGCAGGAGGAGACCTTTGTGTGTGTGTGTGTGTGTGTGTGTGTGTGTGTGTGTGTGTGTGTGTGTGTGTGTGTGTGGAATAGAGTGCCAGCATTTTTAAAGGGAATAACCTGGCCAAGGGGGAAGAAAAGCTATGTAAACTCTCTGTGTGTGTGTGTGTGTGTGTATGTGTGTGTGAAAGAGAGACTCAACCCTGGGAAAACATCTTAATTATTATGTCACTTGGGACTTAAAAATGCGGCCAGCTGTGTTAGATGCTGGGAGTCAGACGGAGTTGGCCCGGAGTTTGCACAGAAGTAGCCCCCTAATACTGCTGGACACTCTCCCATTGTCCACACAGTACACTGTGGAAGTAGCCCAATAACATGGCTGTATATGTAATCTTGTTCTTCTTTGTAGAAATAGCCATGTAATGCAGCAGTAGGCTCAGACAGTGTCCTCAGTGCTGTAGAATTAAGCAATACAGCGTGTGTGAGAGTGGGGATGGTAAAGGATATACCCATGCTGTGGTTGGGTCAAGGTGAGAGTGGCCATGGTAAAGGATATACCCATGCTGTGGTTGGGTCATGGTGAGAGTGGCCATGGTAAAGGATATACCCATGCTGTGGTTGGGTCATGGTGAGAGTGGGCATGGTAAAGGATATACCCATGCTGTGGTTGGGTCATGGTGAGAGTGGGCATGGTAAAGGATATACACATTCTGTGGTTGGGCTGTAGTGCTAGTCCTGTAATGCTGTATTTGTCGTCTGATTGAGCCGTAGTGCTAGTCCTGTAATACTGTATTTGTCGTCTGATTGGGCCGTAGTGCTAGTCCTGTAATGCTGTATTTGTTGTTTTGGTGCCCTCAGCAGATAGCATCTGTATACTCTGTTAGTGTTGACAGTTGAAAAGCCCAATAACATAGATAGATAGATAGATAGATAGATAGATAGATAGATAGATAGATAGATAGATACTTTATTGATCCCCAAGGGGAAATTCAAGAGATCTAGACAGTCCAATAGTACTGCTTTATGCTTCATGCCTTTTCTGTTCTCTTCTCCACCGTAAAGAACAGATTTGTTTTAGCCTGACGAGCCAGACCCACATTAAAATGTAGGGTCTGGGCACTTACCGTTCGCAGTGCTCAGTCCGAGGGGCGGGATAATTGGTTGTCTTTCAAATTCTCTCTGCTCGCAATAGGACAGCACTATGAGTCCCATGCGTTTCCCACCAGCGGAGCTAGTTGGCTAGTTCAAACTTTTGCCAACTTAATAAAAGCTTAACTCGTGTCACACTGTTCGCCAACAGCAACATTATTTTATTTGTTTTCAAGTAGCAGGGAATTCAAGCCAAACCGTTGCAACTCTGCCATCAATCATTATGTTAAGCCCGCCTAACGACTCTATACACGATTTGATTGGCCTGATAGAAGTTTAATTTTTCGAGCTCACAAGCCAACAGAGAGTTGCTAGACTAGCCCTGGCTAGTCTAATTTGCTGCCGCTAGGGTGCGTCTAGATTTCTAGGCTAGATTTGTTTGTGATGACCTAATAATTGACCTGATGATTATCTCTTCCCTCTGCTGGACCCAGGTCCACTCCAAGTTCCGCTACCCATTTTTCTACGAGATGTGCTGGTATGTTCTAGAGCGCTACATCCACTGCCTGACTCGACGCACGCACCTCAGCCCACATTACCGCCCAGACTCTATGCTAGCGGCTACGCTAACGGGTAAGTTTGAGCAGGTGGGACAGAGATCCCTCTTCAGCTGGGTAACCCTTCATAGGCCTTCAACCCAGACACAAAGTTAGCAGCTATGCTAACATGTGAGCTGGTTACAGGCTGGAAATGTTATCAGCAGGCCTATGGCCTATGTTAGCAGCTATGCTAAATGGTGACTTGTGCCCAAGTTTCACTCCCTCCAATAGGGGTCAGTATAGAAGAATAGCCTCTCTGCCCTCTATGTGTGTACTTACTGGGCTCAGGTAGGAGGGGTCAGATACACTGCCCCACAAATCAGCAGCACATTCGCTCTCTGATGAGGCTTGTATTGCTCTCCTCTTTGATGTGACCTGTGCCCCTCTCTTCTTCTCTCCCTTTTTCTCTTCCTCCTCTCTCTCTCTCTCTCTCTCTCTCTCTCTCTCTCTCTCTCTCTCTCTCTCGCTTTCACTCTTTATATCTCTCCCCTTCTCTTTCTTTTCTCTCTCCACCTTTCCCTCTCTTTCTCTCTGTCAATCTCCCCCCTCTTCCTTTCTCCCACTCTCTCTCCCCCCTCTCTCTCTCTCTCTCTCTCTCTCCCTCTCTCTTCCTCTCTCTCTCTCTCCCTCTCTCTCGCTCCCTCTCTCTCTCTCTCCCTCTCTCCCTCTCTCCCCCTCTCAGACACAGAGACCAAGCGGAGCATGGAGAGCCCTGACTCTGACACCAAACTGGACGTCCAGGACGAAGACTCAAGTGGTGCCTGTCCAGCTAGTGGCAACAACAAGCCCTGCTCCCCCCAACTGGACGGCCAGACGGCCACCCCTGCACTACCCCTCAGCAGTACCACCACCACCACCACCCCCCCCACCACACTCCCCCAGAAGCAAGCCCCGACCAGCGACCCTGATACTGAATGCACCCACCCGCCAGAGTTTTCCGGAACCCCTTGTGGGTCTCCGAGGTCAGAGGTCGGCTCCAGGTGGACGCACCTGACGGAGTTTGAGGTGCAGGGCCTGCGGGCGCTGGTGGAGAAGCTGGAGGCGCTGCCCGAGAGCAAGAGATGTGTCCCGGATGCCATCGCAGACCCGAGTGCCCTGCTCCAGCACATGAAGGTCAGTGGGCAGGACAGTGACTTTACAGTCATACTAGTGACTTTACAGTCAGACCAGCAACTTAACAATCAAACCAGCGACTTTACAGTCAGACTAGTGACTTTACAATCAGACCAGCGACTTTACAATCAGACTAGTGACTTTACAATCAGACCAGTGACTTTACAATCAGACTAGTGACTTTACAATCAGACCAGCGACTTTACAGTCAGACTAGTGACTTTACAGTCAGACCAGCAACTTTACAATCAAACCAGCGACTTTACAGTCAGACTAGTGACTTTACAGTCAGACCAGCAACTTTACAATCAAACCAGCGACTTTACAGTCATACTAGTGACTTTACAATCAAACCAGCGACTTTACAATCAGACTAGTGACTTTACAGTCAGACCAGCAACTTTACAATCAAACCAGCGACTTTACAGTCAGACTAGTGACTTTACAATCAGACCAGCGACTTTACAATCAGACTAGTGACTTTACAGTCAGACCAGCGACTTTACAATCAGACCAGCTACTTTACAATCAGACTAGCGACTTTACAATCAGACTAGTGACTTTACAATCAGACTAGTGATTTTACAATCAGACTAGCGACCCATCAGATCAGTGACTTTAACAACAGATCAGTGACTTTAACATCAGGTAAGTGACATTAACAACAGATCAGTGACTTTAACATCAGGTAAGTGACTTTAACATCAGACGGATTCTCATTTTTGCACCTGTTAATTCTGCAAAGAGTTCTGTGATTTAAAGCTCCTTCCAGTCTTTGTAATGAGTCCAGTTAAGGTCTCTGGGTGTGTGACCTCTCTGGCCATAAACCTGGTGTTCCTAACATCCTGCTTCAGGAGGAGCACCATCGGATTAGTGTGCTGTTAGGGACACTGGATCTCTGACCTTATCATTGCATTGCTGTTCAAGCAGTGTAAACACACACACACACACACACACACACACACACACACACACACACACACACACACACACACACACACACACACTCACACTCACACTTGCAGGCTTACCACAGAGAGAGACACACACACACACACACACACACACACACACACACACACACACACACACACACACACACTCACATTTGCAGGCACACCACAGACACACACACACACACACACACACATACAGAAACGTTATGAATATTTGTTTTAATGACGTGATTTGTGTAAGAGGGAGAAATGACTCAGATTTCCCACTCCCCTCCGAATGTTTCCTGTTACATATGCCTACCGAGGCCTGTTATAGCGGCCTCTTTGATGTAGGTTATATTCGCATGGTCTTACACGTCCTTCCATTGTTGGGGCGGAACTGTGTCGAGGGTGGATGGGGCACTGGAGATGGACCACACATCGAATACGCCTGCTCATAAAACAGAGTCTTTGTTAGAGAGTGTGTTTGTGTCTGTGTGTGTCTGGGATAGGACAGCATGATGTTTTCTCATGGCGGTCGTCCTCATAAACACACACACTCACACACTCCGACGCCCATGTACACAGACATAACTAAGTCAGTCTCACACACTCGCATACCCACTGAGCCATGTCAGGTGAGTTTTTTTTTTTTTTTCCCTCCTGTAGGTCGTGCTGAAGGAGCATGTTGCTGATGATCCCAACATGGCTGTCACCGGAGTTCCTGTTGTGAGCTGGCCAAGGATCGCCGTCAAGGTAAGAGCTCACTGGACGGTAGTTAGGGATGTCCAGATTGGGCATCAGTTAAGGGAGAGATGGACGTGTTGAATATTCGTTCATGTGCGATATCAGTGTTGCACATCAGTAAAGGCTTCTTGCTGTGACATTTCATTTCCATCATCACTTACGTGATCTCAATCAGTGTTGAATGAATTTTGGTGAGATATCTGTGTTGAACATCGGTTCAGGTGAGAGATCAGTCTTGCACGTCAGGTCAGGTCAGGTCAGATATCTGTGTTGGAGATTAGCCTAGGTGAGAGATCAGTTTTGCACATCAGGTCAGGACAGATATCTGTGTTGGAGATTAGCCCAGGTGAGAGATCAGTCTTGCACATCAGGTCAAGTTACATATCTGGTGAATATCCGTTAAGGTGAGATATCAATCAAGGTGTCTTCCTGCCTGTGAAGAGAGATGTTTCTTGCCGCCATTTTACTGAATTGAACTAAGGTGAGACATTATTTTTAGACTTGAGTTCAGTTGAGATATCAATGCTGAACATGATTTAAAGGTGAGATGTCCTCATTGGACGTGATTTAAAGGTGAGATGTCCACATTGGACGTGAGTTCAGGTGAGAGGTCAGTGTTGAACATCGGCTCAGGTGAGAGGTCAGTGTTGTCCTGTGTGTTGTCCTGGCCTCTGTAGTGAGGTGTGTGTAAAACAGACTAATGCTGCGTTCCAGACAACTCAGACGTTGTAGAAGTGGGAGCTCCAAATTCGAGTGGCGTTACATTGTAGTTTTCTTCCCCATAAGGTGGTCGGAATTCTCAGAGCTTGTCTGGAATGAAATTGCTGGAAAAATGGTTCCAACTAGGAAATATCCGAGTGTGTGTGTTTCTCTGTGTGATTGTAATTGAGAGTGTATGTGTGTGTGTGTGTGTGTGTGTGTGTGTGTGTGTGGTGCAGTCTGTTTAGTGTATTTCCCCCAAACTCTGTGGACTTGGAGACTGGTGTGTGTGTGTGTGAGAGAGAGTGAGATTCAGAGTGAGGGTGTGTGTTAACCCCTTTCAGACACTAAGCTCATGTATCTATCATTTAAAAAAATGGGATTTGCATTTACACAATTTTACATGAAGTACGATAGAGTCACGATAAAGTAACGGTTGTTATTGCCAGTGAAGTTTCTGTTGGCAAGGTACAGTGTGTGTGGGTGTGTGTGAGAGTGTTTGTGAGAGTGAGGTGTTTGTATTGTGTGTGTGTGTGTGTGTTCTATCAGAGGAGTGTGTGTGTGTGTGTGTGTGCTTTGTTGAAAGGGATGAGTTGTGGGTGGGAAGTGACAGTTAGTACAGTGGGAGGGGCGGGCGCTGACTCGTGGGCAGTGGCAGGGTGTGAGGTAATTTCCTGTATACCCGGGCAAACAGTTCCCTGGAAGTCTCTTGCCGTTTCCCTGGAGCTGCTGGTCTGAACCCAGAGACCAGCTGTCACTCTGACCGCTCTGCAAACAAAATAAGCAAAACAAATACAATAAAACAACCAATCGGCAGCCCGGGCCAGTCATGTTGCGGCTATTCTGTTGCTGTTGTGTGTTGTGGTCTGCCCATCCCCCTAATGCTGCTGGGTGTGTGTCTGGCCCATTTAAAGGCCAGCTGCTCCATCTGAAGCCTTATTGTGTCTTTTTCTAATCCCGAGCCATCTGTCCCACACACACACACATGCACACACATCTCTACAGACCAGCATACTTCCTCATCAATATGCACAGACTCTGCCACTGGACAGAAGTACCATGCGGCCTACATATTCATGAGCCTCATCTGCATAGAATGTTTCTATTGGCTGCCCTGCCTCTTGGCCCTGCCCCACTGGCTGTTTGCGTGCGGGTGCGGGGCGTGGCCTGTGCCTGTTTGTTCAGCAAAGTGAGACCAGGAGGCGGGGCCGATAGCGGAAGGAGAGGAGGAGGAGGGGGAGGACGAAGGGAGGGAGGGAGGGCAGGTCCATCTGGCAGAGGGAAGGCAGCCAGAGACTCTCTGCTCTGTTTCAGCCATGTCAGTTTTCTCTGAGCAGCGTGGACGCTGAACACACACGGGGCGAGAGAGAAGGAATA
>NC_055969.1:27105016-27110016 GCF_018492685.1 Alosa sapidissima
GTAGGGCCAGGTGGGGTCAGTGCTGCCACTGTGTCTGATATCACCAGTAGGGCCAGGTGGGGTCAGTGCTGCCACTGTGTCTGATATCACCAGTAGGGCCAGGTGGGGTCAGTGCTGCCACTGTGTCTGATATCACCAGCAGGGCCAGGTGGGGTCGGTGCTGCCACTGATACTGTGTCTGATATCACCAGTAGGGCCAGGTGGGGTCAGTGCTGCCACTGTGTCTGATATCACCAGCAGGGCCAGGTGGGGTCGGTGCTGCCACTGTGTCTGATATCACCAGCAGGGCCAGGTGGGGTCGGTGCTGCCACTGATACTGTATCTGATATCACCAGCAGGGCCAGGTGGGGTCGGTGCTGCCACTGATACTGTATCTGATATCACCAGTAGGGCCAGGTGGGGTCAGTGCTGCCACTGTGTCTGATATCACCAGCAGGGCCAGGTGGGGTCGGTGCTGCCACTGATACTGTATCTGATATCACCAGTAGGGCCAGGTGGGGTCAGTGCTGCCACTGTGTCTGATATCACCAGTAGGGCCAGGTGCAGTGCTGCCACTGGTACTGTATCTGATATCACCAGCAGGGCCAGGTGAGGTCAGTGCTGCAACTCTTTGTGCCATTGCTAGTGGCAGCGTCTTGGGAACGGGGCTTTCCTTGACCTGTGTGTGTGTGTGTGTGTGTGTGTGTGTGTGTGTGTGTGTGTGTGTGTGTGTGTGTGTGTGTGTGTGTGTGTGTGTGTGTTATTGTTTCCATGAGAAGTGGGTGTGTTTGTCTCCATGAGGTGAGTGTGTGTGTGTGTGTAGGAAGCAGTTCTTCACAGGGTCATACTGGAATTTCTCTCTCTCCCTCCTCCCTTCCTCTCTCTCCCTCCCTCACTCACTCTCTCTCTCTCTCTCTCTCTCTGTCTGCCACTCTGTCTCTTCGGTAAGGGTTCTCTTTGTTTGTCTCTGCCAGAGCATAGAGCGCTAACTCAAGACATTTCCATCCAATAAACGCCTCAGCTTTCTCATATTAGATTAGCATAGGAATGCTTGCAGTGTGTCCGTAGGGCTTTGCAGTTGTCATAACCCCCTATTAATACACAGACACACACACACACACACACACACACACACACACACACACAGTCTTCACAATGTTCTCTGTCTCTCACTCACTCTCACTGTGTCTCTCTTACACTTACACTTACACTTACTCTTAAGTGTGTGTGTGTGTGTGTGTGTGTGCGTGTGTGTGTGTGTGTGCGTGTGTGTGTGTGTGTGCGTGCGTGTGTGTGTGTGTGTGTGTGTGAGAGAGAGAGAGAGGCATAGAGAGTGTTTGTATTTGTTTATAGCAGGCACTGTTGATTTATGGTTTTCCTCGTTTATACATTGTTTCTGTTTTGAGAGGAGGCCAAGAATAACAGCAGGGAAAATGCACTGCCTGACAGGAACAGAACAGACCCCAATCTAGGGAATTGCTCTGAATGCCCATTCTCACCCCGTGACGTCCCCATGGACACATGCACATGCACGCACGCACGCATGCACGCACGCACGCACGCACGCACACACACACACACGCGCACGCACGCACGCACACACGCACGCACACACACACACACACGCATACCCATACACATCAGGGCCATAAAGCAGCCCTCACCTTCTACCCCTCCTCCTGTGTCTCTGTGTGTGTGTGTGTGTGTGTGTGTGTGTGATTGTATAAGTATATACTCTTTTGATCCCGTGAGGGAAATTTGGTCTCTGCATTTATCCCAATCCATGAATTGGTGAAACACACTCAGCACACAGTGAAGTGAAGCACACACTAATCCCGGCGCAGTGAGCTGCCTGCAACAACAACGGCGCTCGGGGAGCAATGAGGGGTTAGGTGTGCCGTGCCTACTGGTCGGGGTTCGAACCGGCAACCCTCCGGTTACAAGTCCGGAGCGCTAACCAGTAGTAGGCCACGGCTGCCCCCTGAGTGTGTGAGGAGTCTTTGCATGTGTGTCACCAAGGGTTAGTGGGGTGTGTGCACTGTGTGTCTATCTTGCACGGCTGATTGGCTGGACCTTTTGTCCATTTCCAGGATCCCTCTTCTCCTCCATCTCAAGCTCTGCCTGCTCACTAGGCCTGCTCTGCCTGGTCACTAGGCCTGCTCTGCCTGCTCACTAGGCCTGCTCTGCCTGCTCACTAGGCCTGCTCTGCCTGCTCACTAGGCCTGCTCTGAGGGTCACTAGCTCTGCCTGCTCACTAGGCCTGCTCTGCCTGCTCACTAGGCCTGCTCTGAGGGTCACTAGCTCTGCCTGCTCACTAGGCCTGCTCTATGTGAATCTGAGGGTCACTAGGCCTGCTCTATGGGAATCTGAGGGTCACTAGACCTGCTCTGAGGGTCACTAGCTCTGCCTGCTCACTAGACCTGCTCTGCCTACTCTATGTGAATCTGAGGGTCACTAGCTCTGCCTACTCTATGTGAATCTGAGGGTCACTGGCTCTGCTTGCTCTATGTGCATCTGAGGGTCACTAGCTCTACCTGCTCTATGTGAATCTGAGGGTCACTAGGCCTGCTCTGAGGGTCACTAGACCTGCTCTGAGGGTCACTAGGCCTGCTCTGAGGGTCAGTAGACAATAAGACAATAACACTATGGGCTATATCTTGCACTTAAATGCAATTGACTTCATGCAAATCCCTTTGTGGGTGGATCTTGGGCGCTGTCTCTATTTTACCGGCTGAATATTGACTGTTGCGCCCGACGCAAATATAAAATGGGGTGGTCTGTAGCAGCTACATTATTCATGGGTGTGGTTTGGGCGTAACGTGCAATAAACCAATCATAGCGTCATCTCACATTCCCTTTAACAACAGGCACGCTTGTTCCATAGCGGATTGCTATTATGATGGCGGATTTGCAGGCGCAACTAGGAAAGGTTCACAGTGCTATAGTCAGTTGTGAACAGTTTGCTATTGATTTTTCCTCTTGACAAAATGTAATACAGAAATGTCCTTTTCCGATGTTTTGGGATCACTCTGAATCACGAGCTTATGAATGCATGGTGATATTTTTGCAATGTAATCTAACATTACCTCACTATAGACAATGCAGATCTGTCAGATAAGCTCTCCTCTCCCGTGCTGCTGCTGGGCATTTGGGTTAAATGGAATCGGCATGCAGTTCGTCTCATTAAGTCCTCTAATATTTCCTAATTTATGTCATCAACACATCCGTGATTCGTGGAAATGTGTTCGCAACACAGGCGCCCAAGCAAGCGCTCCTGCAGGTGTAGCCTAAGCTACGGCTGTACCTTACCAACAGGCAACTAGAAACACTTTCCAACTCTGCACAGCATCCCATTAACTGCATGACAGTGGGCTATTTACAATATTTATTTTATGTAAAGTAGAGTTTGTAAACACGTTATCATCAACTTAATGCACGCACAACATTTGTTTGAGCAGGAGAGAGAATAACAATGAATGGATGCAGCAACTACAGAAATTGTAGCGAAGGCTGCTTACTGCTTTCTTTTACTGTCTATGGTTGCTGGTTAACAGCACATAATAAGCTTATTTAAGCGAATTCACAAACTCAAGACTTCAAGGCCATCATGGATATACAACGTTTTTTGAAAACAACGAAAGGATGGAGGGAACATAGCAAAGTTTTGGAGTTATTTTTGCAAAATTATTTGGCAAATTTGTGGTGCTTGTCAAAACCTTAGCGCAGCTGGAGTAATGCTTATAGGCTGATGTTAAAGCGCACACGATGTTTAAAGCCATACACAACGGTAAATTGGAACAAAACTAAAGGTAACTTTAGCCTTTAGGGCTGTATAAAGTTGTCCAAATTAATAGGTCGTAATTAGGCGTTGTTGTTGTAAAGATATTGCATGTAGATGTAGGCCTACTATATAGGCTACTAAATTGCACCAACAAAGCCGGGAAACGGACAAATATTATCAAGGCTTTGAATGTTTCCATCTGTGCACAGGGTGTCTGTAGATCTGTGTGCATAGCATTCATTTCTGCAGGCCTGTGGCCATGCATGCGCCCTTAAAATAGCATCTGAATTTGCGCCACTGACTTTAAACCTGTGGCGAAATTGTTTTCTGACACTGCAAAATATCAACAGGGACCGTTTGTTAGACCTGCTCTGAGGGTCACTAGGCCTGCTCTGAGACAATGGGCTGTATTTTGGGCATTAGCGCATGGCGTAAAACTCGTTTTTCACCCGCGGAAAGTTTAATTTGGTATTTTGCACGTTTATTTTTTAAACATTGCACCCAGGGGTGTGGCAGTTAACAACCTAGGGAGGGGCCTGGCGCGTTGTCTAAAAATCCCTATCATACACCACCTAAACCTGGTCAGAAGTCAATGGCGAGTTGTTCATATGCTATTTTAAGAGCGCATGTCAACAGTCATTTTGGCAGGTGCACGCACCATCCTTCTATCATTTATGAACGCACACCAGCGCACGTCCATGCAAAGCATTACAAATTGCACGATTACAATGGGAAACATAATTAGAATAAAGATATTACGAAATACTGTACATGTCATGATGAGTAGTTATTTACCATCATTTGCAAATTGGTAATGACTGTTAAAAGTGATTAGGGGAGAGGCGAGAGACACGTATGAAGCACAGCTGAAGACGCACTGTTACGAGATATATAAGCAACTCCTCTGCAGGATAAATGTTGTTTTATTCAGTCATTTGAGCAACATTAGGGTAAGTGTTGCTTTTTCCAGCCTATGTTTTCGGTGGTAACCCAGTCAATAGTGAAAGTAACTGCATATAACTGTCTTGTCGTTGACTGACTCCTTGGTGAAGTTAGTTTCACTTTGCCAATGAGTTCAAATAACAGACGAGTGCAAATGCGTGAAGGCTATGCTAGGTTTTAGTAAAGCATGGTTTAAGAATGACTATTCCATACGGTCTCGCAAGCAGCCTCCTTCAAATGCGCCGTTGAATGCCAAAATACCAATGCATTTATTTGACATCGCGCTTTGCGCCGTTAA
>NC_055969.1:27112516-27142516 GCF_018492685.1 Alosa sapidissima
CAGGGAGTAAATGCTTTTAACTCCTCTTTCTGTGTGTCTGTTTGTCTGTGTGTCTGTGTGTGTGCATGCACATGTGTTTGTTTGTGTGTGTGTGTGTGTGTGTGTGTGTGTGTGTGTGTGTGTGTGTGTTTCAGGTAAAGGATGCCAGTGGCATTGTGAATGATGAGCTGCCAAACTGCTGGGAGTGTCCCAAATGCAACCACGCTGGCAAGTCAGGGAAAGTAAGCATCTGACTGGGAGGTATTTGGGAATTTGGTATATAGTTGGTAGAAAGCCATTATGGTTGGTATACTGTACAGCCATGACAGTTGGTGGAAAGCCATGATATGTTTTTATACTTTGTGTAAAGCTATGATAGTTGGTATAGTTTGTATAAAGGCATCATAGTTGGTGTAGTTGGTGTAGATGAAATTTGTAAAGCCATCATAGTTGGTATAGTTGGTGTAAAGGCATCATAGTTGGTATAGTTAATGTAAAGCCATGGTAGAGTATAGTTGGTGTATAGGCATGATAGGTGTTATAGTTAATGTAAAGCCATGGTAGAGTATAGTTGGTGTATAGGCATGATAGGTGGTATAGTTTGTGTAAAGCCTTGACAGTTGGTGTAAAGGCATTATAGTTGATGTATAGGCATGGTAGTAGCTATAGTTTGTGTAAAGCTTTGATAGTTGGTATAAAGTTGTCTCCCCCCTTTCCCACCTTTTGGCCAACAAGCAAAAAAGAGGACCAGGCTTCAAGTACGCGTCCAACCTCCCGGGGTCGCTGTTGAAGGACACACGTAAGGAGCCATCGGGCCGAGACATCAAGGATGAGCCCAGCCCCACCTTCGCCATGGAAACGGCCTCGCCGACCGTGCCCGTGCCCTCGCTGGACAGACGGAAGGCAGAGAGGGAGGACTCGTCGTCCCGAGCGCGAGAGGAGGAGCCTCAGAGGAAGCGTGTCCCGCCTCCACACCCTGAGCCACACCCACGCCCCAAACTGGAGGAGAACCCGCTGAGGAAGAAGAGGAAACTCTTCGACACGGACGCCGAGCCCAGCGCCAGGAAGAAGGTACGCTGACCAACACAGAGAGAACCCAAAGAGTCTGTAAAGAAACCGCATGCACCCGTGCAGAACCCAAAGAGTCTCGAAAGAAACCGCATGCAACCATGCAGAACCCAAAGAGTCTGTAAAGAGACCGCAGGCAACCGTGCAGAACCCAAAGAGTCTGTAAAGAGACTGCAGTTTTTGTAGCATGTTTGTTTAGGCAATTAAAACTCATCATCGTAAAATGAATTTCCATGGAATATGGTCATGTGAAATAAGATAATTGTCCGCTCTGCCCCGTCCCTGCCCATTTGCACAGCATTGTTAAGTTGCACAGCATTGTTGCACAGCATTGTTAAGTAAACTATTAAAAGCATTCACAGCATTTAGTCGCTAAGTATACGATTAAAAGCATTCACAGCATTGTTAAGTAAACTATTAAAAGCATTCACAGCATGTCGTCGCTAAGTATACTTAGCGACGGCATGCTGTGAATGCTTTTCACAGCATTGTTAAGTAAACTATTAAAAGACTAGTCCTGTTCATGTGTATGGTATTTGGCAGATGCCTTTGTTGATGCAATGTTGTGCTGTGTTATAGAAAAAGTCCATAAAATCAGAGAACTCCCAGTCCTGCAAGCTTTTGTCCTCCATCAAAGTGGAGAAGGAGGAGGAGGAGGATGAGTATGGGGGGACACAGGACCGAGAGGGACAGCGAGGAAGGTCAGAGGAAGAGGAGGATGGGGATGACGAGAGGGAAGAGGAGGAGGAGGAGAAGAACTCCGAGAGGAGGAAGGTCCCACCCAGCCTGCAGCCCAGAAAGACGAAGAAGGAGAGTGACCAATCACAGCGCAGCCCTCCACAGGCGGGGCCCAGCAGCACCGAATCAGCAGCAGACAGAAGCAAGCCGAGGTCCAATCAGAGGTCTCGGCAGCCGAAGGTGGCCAAGCGGGAGCCGAAACAGGAAGTGCAGCCGAAAGAGGAGCCCCTGAACGGACAGAACGGCCGCCGACCAATCAAGTCGGAGCCTGTGGAGAGTGATGAAGAGGATGCGGACGATGAGGAAGAGGAGCGCCTGGGGAGAGTCCGCAGGGTGAACGGCGAGCGGAAGCACTTGAGTAACGGGCACCGGCGCGGCAGCGGGGGCAACGGGAGCGACCTGGCCGACTGGCTGTGCTCGGCGCACGAGCGGAACGGCGGCGCCACCGCCGCACCGCGCAGCAGCAGACCGGTCCTGTCGCCGCTGGGCTGGAGCCGCAGTCCGCCCCCCCCCTCGCTCCCACCTGGCCCACTCACCCCCCTCCCCCGCCAACGCCACCTCCCCCCAGGAGCGCCACGTCGTCCGGCCCCCGCCCATCAGCCCCCCGCCGGACTCGCTCCTGCTCGCCAGCGGCCGGCAGCACGTCATGCGGCGAGAGCTCTGGATGGTCGTGTTCACGCACCTCTCGCACCACGACCTGTGTGTGTGCATGCGCGCCTGCAAGACCTGGAACCGATGGTGAGTTGAGCGTCCCCTGTCATCTCCCCTGACTACACACACACACACACACACACACACACACACACACAACAGTTGAGCGTCTGTCGTCTCCCCTGACCTCACGCAGATTTAAAAGAGGCCATCAAATAAAAACCAATTACATAGAGCAGGGTCACTTTACAACATCTATCAAACACGTGTTTTACCAAACAGATGCTGGAGACGTGTGTGTGTGTGTGTGTGTGTGTGTGTGTGTGTGTGTGTGTGTGTGAGACTGTTCTCTAGGGTCCATTGGAGTGTCTGATTTATTATTGTATAGATTTACCCTGGAGTGTGTGTGACCTACAGACATATTCTGACTACACAGCCTTGCAGTACTGCAGGGGGTGCATGCCCTTAGATACAGATCAAAGACTGTGTGTGTGTGTGTGTGTGTGTGTGTGTACAGATCAAAGACAAAGACAGTAGCCAGAGGATGGATAGAAAGGCTTGTGTGTTTCACCTGTGAGTGTTCTACAGGCTGTGATAGATGTGTGTGTGTGTGTGTGTGTGTATCTGTGTGTGTGTGTGTGTGTGTGTGTGTGTGTGTTGCATCCCCTGCAGGTGCTGTGATAAGCGTCTGTGGACGCGGATTGACCTGAGCCGCTGTAAGTCCATCACACCATTGATGCTCAGCGGGATCATCCGACGGCAGCCCATCTCCCTGGACCTCAGCTGGACCAACGTCTCCAGGAAGCAGCTCAGCTGGCTCATCAACCGGCTGCCTGGTAAGGAACACACACACATATATATGTACACACACACACACACACACACACTCTACACACATCTGCATAATGTTGTTGTGGTCACACAGACCTATCATGGCCTGGTAGTGGTCACCCACATCCTGGTAAAGCTGGTATACCTTGTCATATCTGAGCTGCACTGTTTGCATATGAAACGGTTTGGGTGGCGCTGCAGAGCTAGTATGGTAGTGAGCTAGTTTACTCTGATGTTGTGTGGCGGTCCAGAGCTAAAGTAGTTTAGTAGTGAGCTAGTTTACTCTGATGTTGTGTGGCACTGCAGAGCTAGTTTGGTAGTGGGCTAGTTTACACTTACACTAGTTTACACGAGCACATGGCTACAGTGGACGAGCACATGGCTACAGTGGACGAGCACATGGCATGATACAGTGGACGAACACACGACTACAGTGGACGAGCACATGGCATGATACAGTGGACGACCGTATTTCTCAGTCCCTTTAACGCATTTCTCAGATGAAAATTTAAATTCTCCAATCTATTTGTTCAACCTCATCTAGTCACTTGTGCACATCATAAAATACATTTGTTAAAGCTTTGACTACCTTGTTTGTAAACAGTGGTGCATGAACTTGCCATTCTAAGATATCCATGAGCATTTTGCTTGTAAGGCACCAACTTGCTATTGAGCAATTTACGGGCTTTTGCATGGAGGTCATTTGCGGTGATGGTGGGTGGATGGTGATGTTTGTACATGTTGTTTTGAGAAATAGATTTACTGTTGAGCAACTGTTTATGACTGTTTAAGAAATGTGCCAAAGAGACTGAGAAAAGTCTTACAAGAGCTGTATTGTCTGAGCTCAGGCTTAACCCACGTTATTAGTTAATGGCTATTTGTTATGTTCTAAAGCTGTTACACACACTGTTGCATAGCAACAAAGCAGACCTTCCTCACTGCCATTTACTGATTAGATGATGTGTATTAGAATAGAAGAGAATGCTCTTTCAGCCAGGTAAGTACCCAAGCACTTGTCCTAAAAGAAAATGTTTTTTTTGTTTGTAACATTCCTGGGATTGAGTTGTCATCATCCTGAGAGTATGTTGTGGATAATGTGGCATCTCTGCTCTTTTAGTAATATGTCGCCCCCTACAGGTATTGTTGTGTTATTGCCTTGTGAGTTGCAGCTGGCGGGCTGTGTCTACCCTCTGAGAGTGTGTGTGTCTGTGTGTCTGTGTCTGTGTGTGTGTGTCTGTGTGTCTGTGTGTCTGTGTGTGTGTGTGTGTGAGTGTGTGTCTGTGTGTCTGTGTGTCTGTGTGTGTGTGTGTGTGAGAGTGTGTGTGAGTGTGTGTGGTATGTGTATGTGGTGTGTGTGTGTGTGTGTGTGTGTGTGTGTGTGTGTGTGTGTGTGTGTGTGTGTGTGTGTGTGTGTGTTTTATTGGTAGTGTTAGAGCGTATTCTTTTTTTTTTTCTTTTATGCCTTTAACAGGACAGTGGAGAGAGTGACAGGAAGCGGGGTGGGAGAGAGATGGGGTGGGATCAGGAGTGTGTGTGTCTGGGGGGGGGGGGGGGGGGGGGGGGGGGGGGGATGGGGTGGGGATCAGGAGTGTGTGTGTCTGGGGGGGGGAGAGAGAGATGGGGTGGGATCAGGAGTGTGTGTGTCTGGGGGGGGGGAGAGATGGGGTGGGATCAGGAGTGTGTGTGTGTGTGTGTTTTGGGGGGGGGGGGGGTAGAGAGAGATGTGGTGGGATCAGGAGTGTGTGTGTCTGGGGGGGGGGGGGGAGAGAGATGGGGTGGGATCAGGAGTGTGTGTGTCTGGGGGGGGGGGGGAGAGAGATGGGGTGGGATCAGGAGTGTGGTGTGTGTTTGGGGGGGGGGGGGGGGTAGAGAGAGATGTGGTGGGATCAGGAGTGTGTGTGTGTGTGTGTGTGTGTGTGTGTTTGGGGGGGGGGGGTGTAGAGAGAGATGTGGTGGGATCAGGAGTGTGTGTGTGTGGGGGAGAGAGAGATGGCGTGGGACCAGGAAATGACCGGGGCCAGACTCAAACCTGGGTGCCCGTGGGCGTGTGGACCCGCATATGGCATGAGTGCTGTAGCCACAGCTACCCCCGTTAGAGAGTATTTAACCACAGCGTCCCCGTTAGAGACTATTTAACCACAGCGCCCCCGTTAGAGAGTATTTAGTCACAGCTACCCCCGTTAGAGAGTATTTAGTCACAGAGCCCACGTTAGAGAGTATTTAACCACAGCTACCCCTGTTAGAGAGTATTTAGCCACAGCTACCCCTGTTAGAGAGTATTTAACCACAGAGCCCACGTTAGAGAGTATTTTATATAATGTGTGAGTGAGCTCTTCATAGGAGGTACAGTATCTCTCCTAAGGGGATCTGCTCTCTGAGAGAGAGAGAGAGGCAGCGGGCTCTATTTTAATGGTCTAAAACGGAAGTGTCTTTGTGCAAAACGCAAGTCACTTTGTGGGCGGATCTTGGGCGCTGATGCTATTTTACCGGCGGGATAATTGATTATTGCGCCCGACGCAAATCTAAAATGGGGTGGTCTGAAGTAGCTACATTAATCATGGGTGTGGTTTGGGCGTAACGTGCAATAAACCAATCAGAGCGTCATCTCACATTCCCTTTAACAACAGGCACGCTTGTTCCATAGCTGATTGCTATTATTGTGGCGGATTAGCCAAGCGCAGCCAGGAGTGTTCACAGCGCTATAATCACTGTTCAGTTGGGAACAGTTAGCTATTGATTTTTCCTCTTGACAAAATGTAATACAGAATTGTCACAAAGAGATACTTTCCGATGTTTTGGGATCATTCTCACTGAATCACGAGATTATGAATGCATGGTGATATATTTGCAATGTACAATGTAATCTAACATTACCTCTCCATATACAATGCATATCTTCTGTCAGTTAATCTCTTCTCTCCCGTGCTGCCGCTGGGGCATTTGGGTTAAATGGCATCAGCATGCAATTCAACATCACGTCTCCTTAAGTCCTCTATATTTCCTAATTTATGTCATCAACACATCAGTGATTTGTGAAAATGTGTGCTAGATTTATGCCTATTTTTTCACATGGACACCACACTGATTTCCCTCGAGTGGTAATATTTTTCTTTGAAATGATGTATGGTTTACAGAAATGGGAACTACGTTGTATAGATGAGAGGAGCGAAATGTGCGTTGCGCAGCACAGACGGCCAAGCAAGGGCTCCTTATTACCATCAGGCAACTCAACAACGAGAAACAGTTTCCAAGTTGACCTAACTGTCAACTCTGCACAGTATCCCATTAACTGCATGTCAGTAGGCAATTTACAATATTTTCTGTAAAGTAGAGTTTGTAAACACGTTATAATCAACTTAATGTACGCACAACTTTTGTTTGAGCAGTAGAGAGAATAACAATGAATGGATGCAACAACTACAGAAATTGTAGCCATACTTGCTGCTTTCTTGTACTATCTATGGTTGCTGGTTAACAGCACATAAAATTTAAGCTAATTCACTAGCTCAAGATTTCAAGGCCATCATGGATATAAAACGTTTTTTGAAAATAACGAAAGGATGGAGGGAACATAGCAAAGCTTGGAGTTATTTCAGATGGACTACAACAACGTAGGCAAAATTATGGTGCTTAAAACCTTAGCACAGCTGGAATAATGCTTAGGCTGATGATAAAGCGCACGCAATGTTTAAAGCCATACACAACGGTAAATTGGAACAAAACTAAAGGTAACTTTAGCCTTTATAAGGCTGTATAAAGTTGTCCAAATTAATAGGTTGTAATTAGGCGTTGTTGTTGTAAAGATATTGCATGTACATGTTGTACTATATAGGCTACTAAATGTTTAGGTCACCAATGCACGAACAAAACCGGGAAATGGACAAATATTATCAAGGCTTTGAATGTTTCCGTCTGTGCACGGGGGTGTCTGTAGATTGGTGTGCAACACATTCATTCATGCAGGCCTGTGGTCATGCATGCGCCCTTAAAATAGCATCTGAATTTGCGCCACAGACTTTAGACCAGGGAGTTCCTGGTCTGTGGCGGAATTGTTTTCTGAAACTGCAAAATATCAACAGTGAACGTTTGCGCCGGAACACGGCCCGTCTTTTCGCTGAACCGCCCCCGTGGGCGCAATCGAATTCCCTAATTTACGGGCATGTACCTGTGGAGGGAAAATTCCAATATGCGCTGACTGCAAAAATAGGAAAGACAAAAGCGCGAGTATACAACGTCAATTGCGCTGGGACGCAAGATAGAGCCCAGTGTGTGTGTGTGTGATATATAATTTGAAGGTGTGTGTGTATGTCTCTTGTAGGTTTGCGGACGCTCCAGTTAGCGGGCTGCTCGTGGGCAGCGGTGTCGGCTCTGTGCACGGCGAGCTGTCCCCTCCTGCACTCCCTCCACCTGCAGTGGGTCGAGGGCCTCAAGGACGCCCAGATGGAGGACCTGCTGTCCCCCCCCACCGACAACAGACCAGGTACTAGAGAGCACCCCCCAAACATACACACACGGGCTAGGCAGAGTGTACCAGTCCCCCCCCCCCCCCACACACACACACATAGACCAGGTTACTAAATATTTCTCTCTTTTTCCCTTCCACTCCATCCTTCCCCCTCCCTTTATCTTTCCATTGCCCTCTCTCTCCCTCTCTCCATCCACCCCCCCTCTCTCCACCTCTCTCTCCATCTCTCTCCCTCTCTCTCCCTCTCTCCATCCACCCCCCCTCTCTCCATCTCTCTCTCTCTCTCTCCATCTCTCTCCCTCTCTCTCCCTCTCTCCATCCACCCCCCCTCTCTCCATCTCTCTCTCTCTCTCTCTCCATCTCTCTCTCCATCTCTCTCTCCCTCTCCATCTCTCTCTCCATCTCTCTCCCTCTCTCCATCCACCCCCCCTGTCTCCACCCCCCCTCTCTTCCTCGCTCCATCCCTCCACCTCCCTCTCTCTCCACCCCCAACCCCACCTCCCACCCCCCAGGTCAGCTGGAGTGTCGCAGTAAGCTGCGTAATGTAGTGGACCTGCGTCTGGCGGGCCTAGACATCACAGACTCGTCTCTGCGTCTGCTCATCGTGAACCTGCCGCTGCTCTCCTGTCTCGACCTCAGCTACTGCAACCACATCACTGACCAGTCCATCAACATGCTGACGGCCGCGGGGACCAGTACGCGCGACTCTCTCACCGAGATCAACCTCTCAGGTAGGCCGAGAACACCTGACACTCCCTGAGGTAGAAAAGTCCAGTATTGGTCCAGCATCTCCTTGTAGTAGTTCTACCTGTGCATCTCACTACCATGTCGCTCTCCCTCTCTCTCTCCCTCTCTCCCACTCCCCCCCCCCCCCCCCTCTCTCTCTCTCGCTCTCTCTCTCTCTCTCTCTCTCTCCCCTGCAGTGTGCAACCGCGTCACAGACCAGGCCCTGGCCTACTTCAAGCGCTGTGGCAGCATCTGCCATATAGACCTGCGCTACTGTAAGCTGGTCACCAGGGGGGGCTGTGAGCAGTTTATCGCCGAGATGTCCGTCAGCGTACAGTTCAGCCTGCAGGAGGACAAACTACTGCGCAAGCTCACCTAGGCAACACTGGCCAGCCACGTCACCCAGGCGATGCTGACCAGTGACATCACCTACTGAGCAGCAGCGATGTCACTGAGGCAACACCAACCAGCGTCATCACCTAGGCAACACTGACCAGCGATATCACTGAGGCAACACCGACCAGCAAGCTCACCCAGGGAACGCAGAGCAAGTTCAGCTAAGGAATGCTGACCAGTAAACTTACCCTTGGAACACTGGCCAGTAAACTGACTGAGGAAGCACGGACCAGCCAATGTGGAAGGCTGCGAAGCCTCTGCGCTCACACTGCAGGTCTTACACACACACACACACACACACACACACACACACACATACACACACACACACACACACCACTGAGGAACTGCTATACGCCATCTTTACCTTAACTGTTAACGCGTACACACTTCAGAGGACGGTGGGCCGAGGCTTGGTCAGTGAGATTACAAACAGGCTATTGATGGTCAATGATCCTTCACACTCTGTAAACATACGCACACACACACTTGTGTGTACATACATGTACTGTACATATACACATGTGCTCACTCTGTTCGCTCACACACACACACACACACACACACACACATAGACACACATACACGCTCATGCCATTTTGCTGCTCATGCCAAATTGTTTTGTTTTTTTAAGCACATATTTTTTGTTAGACTGTTTTTTTATGTCGCGTGTGTCCTCCGCTGTCTGTGTTAAGTTATGCTGCTGAGCCGTCGTGCATTGCTTGTGATGGGACAAGGGACACTTTTTGAGTCCATATTTTTATATCGTTTGGGACTCCTGGAGATTGATCTTTGTTTTCAGAGCAATGCAGACCTCACGTTTTATGCAGGTTTATTTTTGTACAAGAATTTGTTTTATTTGTATCTGATGTAAAAGGCACTCAGTTCCACAGTGGTTATTTTATTTGTATTTGATGTAAAAGGCACTGTTCCACAGTGGTTACATTCCATCAGTGTCCTAGTTGTCCACCTTGGTCTGAGTTCCACTGCAGATCTACTTTCTTATGTAGGAAGCCCTTAATATTGTTTAATTTATGCAGCATCTCCTTAAACATGGGAGTTATGGGAGAGGGTACTCCATCTGACTGTGTTACTGTTTTGAGTGGGTTTATATCTGAAAACAGAAGAAAAGAAACAATTTGCACTGTTTGACATAAATAAATAGTTATTTTTTCTTAAGTGTGTTTTAAGTTTTTGTCTAATGGATGTTAACCTGTCAAAAGCACTGTGACACTTCACAGGAAACTCTGCTTTAAAGGAACACTTCCAGTGACTTATGCTAAGCTAGCTAGGCCCAGTGTCAGACTGGGTTAATATTGCATGCACAGAGAAGAGAAAGGGATGGATTCTCTTATCTAACTCTTGAGGGAGACGTCAAATAAGCTTAGTTCCCAAAAAGTTGGTGTTTTCCTTTATGTTAATACAGTTTTTTTTTCAGTTAAACTACTCAAACTGCACCGCATAGTGAGGCCTGCAAAAGCGTGTATCTGACTCAAAATGCTTAGTTTATGCATCAGAAGCAAATATTTATGCCAATGAAACAGTCAAACATGACACAACAATCAAAATGACAAGTCATGATGTCACTGTTTATGTCAAGATAGTCAAACTGTTTTGTCTTTTTGCCAATAGGACAGTTTACTTTGTAAGTACTTTCTAATGAGCAATGCGCAAGGCTGCACTATTTTCTATTTCAAAACTACAAAGTTACACACTATTGTGTGTGGAGGGGGTTGATTGCAAGGCCGTGGATATGTATACAGTAACCCCCCCCGGTCAGAGCTGTGCAACACTGTACAACTTTCCTGACGTTCCTGTCTGTCAGGTCACATATATTTACTGTAGGACTGGTGTAGGACTATTTAGCAGGAAACCAGTATAGTGCATTTTGACATTTGAATGTAAAAAAAAAAAAATTGTGCCAAAGCAACTGAGAGAAACAGTAAATCCACCACAGCCTTGCGTCCTCAGGGTAAGGGGTCTGTAGGTGGTACTGATCAAGTTGAACCAGAGAGGGTTGAAATGGTCAGTAATCAAGGTTCTTCGGTGGAACAGTCAGGACAAGAACCTTAGAACCTTCGGAACTAACATTCCATCAGTCCAGTCACAGGGAAAAAGCATAGAACTAACAAACATTGACATGTATTCATCGAGCAGACACTCATCTCCAACGCGCCCTGAGGAAAAACAAACACGAGGAATAACATGTAAGCTGCCATGCAGAGGAGACCTTGGTTAGCAATTAAAACCATGTTTTTCACATCAATAAAATCCTGCTACCAGAGGATGAGAAGGCAGAAGTTTTAAATTCTAGTCAATAAGCAAACACTTTGTCAGGCCAGACACAAACAAGCAGCCCGAGGTGTAATTTCTTCATTTTACTGGTCACTCATCTATGGTCAGGAGAGGTTTTCATTTCTCATGCGTTTTGCATGTGGTGTTATGAAAATGTGTGTCAGAAGACAGAATATCATTTGATTCCTGAACAGATGGGTCAGTGATGGTATGGATCTCTTTGCATTGCTTTTTGCATGTCTTACGCAGACATCAAACGTTTGCATTCATTACCATGCAAGGATTATGGGATATTGAAATTATTCAGTGGATGATTGATGAGCTTGCTACAGCAGAAGAGAAACCTCACATTGGGGGTGTGTGTCTGTTAAAGCAAAAACTGTGTCAGTGGGGGGTGGCGGTGGGGGTTACATTTATTGATCCATGCTAGGCTGGAGCTAAAAGTGGTATTACCAGACTCAGAGAACGGCTGGATGAACTGGAGAAAGTTAAAACGCAATAGTTATACTCAAGGGGAGGTGGAAAATGACCGTAATTCCCCAAATGGTGGCTTAATTTAGTAATTCAGCGCTGCAGCATTTGAGCATTAATGTGTTAATTTAGTAATTCAGCGCTGCAGCATTTGAGCATTAATGTGTTAATTTAGTAATTCAGCGCTGCAGCATTTGAGCATTAATGTGTTAATTTAGTAGTTCAGCGCTGCAGCATTTGAGCATTAATGTGTTAATTTAGTAGTTCAGCGCTGCAGCATTTGAGCATTAATGTGTTAATTTAGTAATTCAGCGCTGCAGCAGATGCAGGAAACAGTGCAGATGTTCAGGTGCACGGAACAGCAGAGACCGGGGAAGTGTCTGTCCTGCATTTCAATGAGAATTCAAGAGAACCCTCTTATTAAGTATGTCTGTCATATGGCCCTGAGCCCATACTGTGCAGTTCATACATGACGCCCTCTTGTGACCACTTTGGGAAGTACACCCAATTAGAGCTATGGTCAAGAAAGAGTCATCAACTACACCAAGTATGGAGCCCATCTGCAGTGCGTCATGACAATCCATTTTCTTTAGAATGTTCAGAAAATCAACTTCCGGTAATCTAGTAAACGCTCATGTGCACGTGTTACGCTACGTCGCCACGTGTTACTTCCAGTAATCTAGTAAATAAGCGCTCATGCCACTCAGGCCTCTTATCCTCTAGTATAAGTATATATACTCTTTAAATTATAAGTATATATCCTCCAGTACTAGTGTTGACAGACACAGCAGGAATTCTTAGCTAAGGTCTCCTCTGCACTGCAGCTTCAATGTTCTTCTCTTGCTGATCTAAATGAGCATGTGTAAATGTAACATATATTATTGCAGTGAAGTTATAGCTGTTCACAAAGGCAAAGTTACATACGTGATGTTTGTGAGTCTCTAAATAAACACATGTAAATATAACACATATTATTGCTGTGTAGTTATAGTTACATACATGATGTTTGTGAGTCTCAATTTCCCCTGCTATTCATCTCAATAATTCCAATCCCGGGTCTGTGCGTAGATGGGCTATGTCGTGTGTGTGTGTGTGTAGGAATGTACAATAGGTTCCGATAGGTCTGGCTGAGTTGACTTCCTGTCCCAGTCAAAGCTGACATAGCAGAGGCCTGTCTGATTGGCTACTTCCTGGGCCCCCACAGGATCGTACAGAGGCCTGTCTGATTGGCTACTCCCTCGTACAGAGGCCTGTCTGATTGGCTACTCCCTGGGCCCCCACAGCTCAGTGGCCATCAGTGTGAAGGGCTTCAGAAGGCTGGTCCAGCACAGATCCATCTCCTCCTCTTCATCATCATCATCATCATTAGCCCCAGAAATGGACAAAACAGAAGCAACACCGGATGATAATACCATACCATATTTTATTAAATTTAATAAATTATCTTTTAATTACCAAAATAAAAAGTTTAACATTCCCAAAATACGAAGACTAGAGCTTGCAGAACCCTTTGTTGTCCTCGTTGCTGTTGTTGTTGTTGTTGTCTTGTTTATGTTACTACATCGGTGGAGCGTGCGAAGACGAGCGTCCCTAGGGGTCTGCCCTGCTCTCATAGTGGCCAACATGTGACATCATCATCATGGTCAGTTTAAAAATAGCAGCATCAGAAACACACATGTAAGCACAGTGTCGTCGCGGCTATGCCTCAGTGCACATGTTGCGCTACGTCGGCGGCTAGCGCCTCAGTGCACGTGTTGCGCTATGTGTCTTCATGTTGGACCCAGACCGAGGGGGGGGGAGGGAGGGGGAGAGAGTCCAGACAAGCTCTTACGCTGACCCAAACGGCAGCAGTCTGGGTCGTGGGCTAGACCCATCTTATCTCAGCTGCTGTCAGAGGCTGCGTTCAGCCAACCTCAGGCCTACACTGTAAGTGTCTGGTGTGTCCTCAAGTACACAAAGGTCCGTTGTGGGCCAAGTGACGTAAACTTGATCATTAGAGGGTGTACGTGTGCACGTATGGCTCTGTCATGATCATTAGAGGGTGTATGTGTGCACGTGTGGCTCTGTAGGGGGTGTACGGGTGCACGTGTGGCTCTGTCCAGTTTGGCCCAGGACACTACAAGGACACGACTGAGCGTGAAGGGACTCCATGCAGGCTGGTAAGTATAATACGCGTCCACATGTCGTGTCCACAGCTGTCCAATCGAGTTCAGTCTAAGTGAGGACGGCTAATTTAGACCTTGTATGGACTCCTTCCCTCATTGGTGGGATCTGACAGGGTGACGCTATCTGATAGGCTACCTGTACACCTGTCCCACCTCTCCCTCGACCAACCCAAGTCGATGGCGGAGTGAGATATCTGGACACAACTGGTCTGCAGACAGAACAGGCAGTAAAACATTCTATTCAAATAATATTCATCAGTACTTCAAAGGCTGTTCTCCTGACAGCAGCAATATTAAACATTAATAATACAATTGAAAACTAGATAAATCTATGTAGTACCACTGACTTCATATACTCTGAAATAAATATCTCTTATTTCTCTCAGTGAAACGTATGCTTGATATAGCGTGAGGAGAATTGACCTTTTCACAAACTGGAAACTTATGAAAAATATAAAAAAGTCACACTCACAGTCAAAATCAAAGTCCAGTGTTTGTGTAACCTGGTCATAGAACTGCTCAAACACTGGGAAAAACACTTCATTACTTCACATCCAAGTAGCACCGGCTAGATATGTTTCTTTTTCTGTTTGGTTTCCGAGGACGTATACACTCACACACACACAACTTGGATCAACGTGTTGAACAGGAACTCTGTATGACATGATATTGCTTACAGATTATTAATACAAACAAAATGGAAAACATGTGGTTTTATGTCCATCAGTACAGATACACTTAAAATGAACGAGTTCTGATATGTAAACTACGGGATTGGCCACTTGGTCCGATCCCAGCCACCGTGAGTGGCAAGTGTGTCTATGGGTGCAGACCAGTGCAGATTAAGCGCTTTTAGAAATCAGAAGAAAGTGCAAATCACACCGAGGTGGAGTGTAGTTGAGTTGGTTGAGTTGAGTTGGGTGCTGGAGAGACAGAGAGCTCGACTGCATGCATGTCCACTGCAGCATCTTTGCATGGAGAAAGCTGCATTGCTGTGTGGTAGACAGAGTTCTACGACTGCATGGAGAAAGAGAGCTGCACTGCTTTGTGGTAGACAGAGTGCATGCATGTCGACTGCAGCAGCCCTGCTGGGAGATGTGGAGCTGCATTGCTGTGTGGATGTCAAGTGCAGCCTCACTGCAGAGAGGCCGAATGCTGCACCACAGCATGGAGGCAGAGAGAGCTTCACTGCATGCAACAAAGAGTCCTGCATCTACATGACTGTACAGGGGCAGAGAGCTGGACCAGTAGGGGGTCATCTCTGCATGGACACAGTGGTGCATGGACACAGTGGTGCATGGACACAGGGCTGCATCTCTGCATGGACACAGTGCTGCATCTCTGCATGGCAGGCAGACTGCTGCAGGAGAGAGAGGGAGAGAGAGCATCATAGAGGCAGAGATCTGTGCTTCTGCATTTCTGATGCGCTGCTGGAGTGAAACTTTTAACAGTCTTGGAACGGGTGGCGTGTTTAGGTGTTAAGTGTAGGTGTCTGTTTAGACGCTTCCTCTTCCAGTTTACAGCCAGCCAACCCATTCACCCAGAGCGGAGACGGATAAGTCCCATATTATGAGCCATGCCGCACCTCAGCCACACCTGGGCCGCATCTCAGCCAGATGCTTGCCAGTCTCTGCCCCCGTATGAGCCCCTGTCTCCACAGCTGAGTCTCTGTACAGGTGTTTCCTTCCTTTCATGACTGTGTGCTACAGTACTACGCTCTATAGTTGCCTACACAGGCCTACACACACACACACACACACACACAAACACACACACACAAGGTGTGTGTATACTATCTTTCTAATTTGGCACCTACAGGATCAAGTGTAGTCATTAGTTCTCTGGTTCTGTGAGAGGTGGACAGTGCACATAGACAGTGCAGATGGACAGTGCACGTGGACAGTGCACGTGGACAGTGCACGCAACGTCTCTCAGGTGTACGCACCTGGTGCGCGCAACATCTCGCAGTCTTTTCTGGTGGACAGGAGCAGTGGCTGGACGTTTCCTCCTGGACACCTCTGCTATTGCACATTGAACATTAGGTCAGACATGCTAGTGATAATGTAAACCGAGTCTGCCAAAATGCTATACGTTGGTCATTCTGTCTGTCTGTCTGTGTGTCTGTCTGCACTCCTGCCCGTCTCACTATCTGTTTGTCCTGGACTCCTGTCCATCTCGCTTTCTGTCTGTCAGGAATGCCCGTCTGCCTGGCGAAGCATCTCGCTTTCTGTCTGTCAGGAATGCCCGTCTGCCTGGCGAAGCATCGCTCTCTTGGTCAGCGTGCAGGTTTGTGGACGGTCTGCTTCTGTGAACTCTCGGCGCTACAGCACGTGGTTCATTCTCAACGGCGTGTTGGATGAGATAACAAACAAACAGCTGAATTGCACGGAGACCATCTGTGCAGAGTCCAGCTCATCTTCTTCCTCCCATGTAAACTAGTAGGCTCACTTCCAAAGAGGCCTCCTGGCCATTCAGGAGGAGGCTGCTGAGAGTTGAGAGTGTGTGGAAATTTGTTCCTATATCTGAGTATGTGTGTAAATGTTTCTGTCTCTGTCTCACATACGTATATGTGTGTGTGTGTAAGTGTGTGTGTGTGTCTGTGTGTGTGTGTGTTTGACTATCTGAGTGTTTGTGTGTGTGTGTGTGTGTGTGTGTGTGTATGTATGTTAGCATCTGAGTGTGTGTGTATGTGTGTGTGTGTGTGTGTGTGTGTGTGTGTGTGTGTGTGTGTGTGTGTAAGTGTAAGTGTGTGTGTGTGTGTGTGTGTGTGTGTGTGTGTGTGTGTGTGTGTATGTGGTGTGTGTGTTTGTGTGTGTGTGTTTGGGGGCATTAGGACTTGAAGACGTGCACGGCGCGCACCACGTACTGCCGGCATATGGGGCACTCGTTCATGCGTTTGCCACATTTGGTGCAGGTGACCATGTGTCCGCACTCGAGCAGCACGCAGTCTATGAACGCGTCCATGCAGATACGACACAGGTTCTCATCCACCGCACTCAGCTGCGGCCTCAGGACACCGTCTACGGAGAGAGAGAGGGGAGGAGGGAGAGAGAGGGGGGGGGGGAGAGAGGGAGGGAAAGAGATGGAGGGAGAGAATGACGGGGAGAAGAGGAGGGGAGGGAGAGAATGAGACAGACAGATGAGAGAGAGAGAGAGAGAGAGAGAGAGAGAGAGGAGAGGGAGAACAAGAGAATAGAGAGAGAGAGAGAGAGGATGGAGAGAGAGAAGATGGAGAGGGAGAGAGGGAATGGAGAGGGAGAGAGAGAGAGGATGGATAGAGATGGATGGATATATATAGAGAGAAAGAAAGGCAGGAGAGGAAGAAAGAGAAGGGAGGAAGAAGGGATGGAGGAGGAGTTGAGAAGGGAGTAATGGAGGAGGAGAGGGAGGAGAGGAGGAGGTGGAGAAGGAGAGGGAGGAGAGGAGGAGGTGGAGAAGGAGAGGAGGAGAGGAGGGGTGAGGGATGGAGGAGGAGAGGGAGGAGAGGGGGAGGTGGAGAAGGAGAGGAGGAGAGGAGGAGGTGGAGGAGGAGAGGAGGAGGTGGAGGAGGAGAGGAGGAGGTGGAGGAGGAGAGGAGGAGGAGAGGGAGGAGAGGAGGAGGTGGAGGAGAGGAGGAGGTGGAGGAGGAGAGGGAGGAGAGGAGGAGGAGAGGGAGGAGAGGAGGAGGTAGAGGAGGAGAGGAGGAGGAGAGGGAGGAGAGGAGGAGTGAGGGATGGTAGGAGGAGAGGAGGTAGATGAGTTTAATGTTTCAAGAATAAATACAAATTTAACCACAAAGCAATCTACATCAAACAGTGTTAATTCAGATGGAGTTAATCAAGAATATAGCCCTTGGGAACTTGAGGACTTTTGGGAGTGATGAATATTTGACTGGACTCGCGTGATGTGATGATGATGAGTTAAATCTAAATGCTGATTTAGTCTGAGGCTCTCGTTTCAAAGGTTTGAATCACTCTCTGACTGAGCAAAGGTCATCAAGACAGTCCTTCCATCTATCTCTCTCTCTCTCTCTCTCTCTCTATTCTGTTCAAAGTTACTCAGGCCGGAAGTCAAGCGCTCCGTTTGTGGAGCATACAAATAGTTTTAGAAGACTGGTCTCATTTGCTCAAACGTGCACTCTGGTGTAGCCTGTCCCATTGATTATAGTGGTGTAGCCTCCCTGTTAGTCAAGTCCACTTCAGAGACTTTCTAATAAGGAGACACAGCACTCAAAGACTCCTCCATAGAAATGCATTGGGGTTAGTTCATAATGCCAATATGGCCGCTGTCTACACATATCCCACTCCTTCAGTTACCAAAAGTCGACATGTGAATACATTGTGCCAATCATATGGTATGTTGTGAATACATCGTGCCAATCATATGGTATGTTGTGAATACATCGTGCCAATCATCATGCCAATATGGTATGTATCATCCTGCCAATTATAGGGTTTGTTGTGAATACATTGTGCCCATCATATGGTATGTTGTGAATACATCATGCCAATCATATGGTATGTTGTGAATACATCGTGCCAATCATCATGCCAATATGGTATGTATCATCCTGCCAATTATATGGTTTGTTGCAAATACATCATGCCAATCGTGATCTCACAGCTTGGTGTCGTGAAGCCTTGCACACACACGGAGTGGCCAGAACAGCATCGTGATAACTGCCCAAAGTGTGTTGACAGATAAGTGGGAGAATTTGCCTAAAAGGACTTTGTGAATGTTTGAGTCTAGAAATTCTATATCTGAAGAAATGACCAAACTCAGTCAGTTGATATGATGTTTCATTCTCGATAATTTAAACAGTGCTGGTTCTTTTATACTGTATTTTTATTTTCTCAAGTATATCACACATTTATACACAAATGGTTAAAGGAAAATAACATAGATCATTCTGACCTCACATATTTAGGTTACATCACAATGATCTATGTTATTTTCCTATTTGTACATAAATATGTGATATTTTGTCTTTTACCCAATTTTGTCTATTGCTGAAACCGACTTAGACCACAGAAACCAACCGATACTGGAACCGATGCAGTCCATCTCTGGCATAGTCTTGCCACATGTGACCACAACTGGGCCAGAGCTGTACCAAAGTCGCCCCAGACCCAGCTACAGTTGAGGACACAATCTTGAGATCAGAGGGCCAGCCACATCCAAGAGCTGGGGTTTGTCCAAGAAGGCCACTAGTGACCTGGGTGGGAATACCAAACGCCCGCCACTGAAACTGTGTTGATTAATGAGAGGCTTTTACAAGCGATGAGGGCTCTGAGGACTAATTCAAAGTAATGATGACATTTAGCTATTAAAATACCATGGCAGATGAGTGGCAGACCATGAGGGATAGGGGACGTAACCCACATACACACACACACGCGCGCACACACACACACACACACACACAGACGCACACGCACACGCACACGCACACATGCACACACACATACAGGTGACTTTTCAGTTCTTTGACCTTTCAAAGGACAAGCCTGGCCATGAATCTGATTGGATGAGACAGCGCTGATGAAACCATATAAAAACCAGACACGCCAAAAATGTCTACTCTCCCAGCTAATGTTCAGGGGGGAGTGACATGTCCATCTCACTCTCATTATGGCTCCCGTGACTGTGTGACATCCTTACCTCCGAGCTCTCCAAGGCAGATGGGAGGGGGGTACGTTGTTACTAGAACACACCACAAGAGGGAGACATTTCACCACACATTCTAGTGCACTTTCTCCACCACGCCACAGATACCAAACCAGTTATACATCTTTACTAGCTCTATTTGTTTACTACAACACACAAATAAGTAAATAAGTGATCCATCAGCTATAAGGTGAAAAGCATGCTGGGAGGCGAAGGTGCTCACCTGCTGTAATGTCACTGTTCACATTCTCCACTGCAACAGAAAAATATCAGCATCAGGCAAAAATACTAACTCTATAAATTACTTTTACGCACTTTATAGTGCACAGTCCCTAAAAACATTTGGTAAAAAACATTTTAGACCATTTTGAAACCACTTTTGAGAGACAACAGTAAATGAAATAGGTCAGATAAAAGTCAGCAGTTGATTGTGACCAGTGTTGTGCATTGAACACGCTCATTTTTTCGTGAACGTTGAACTGAACGCAACACATTTTTTAATAAAGAGCTTGAACGTGAATTAGTTCACATTATGTGTCATGAACGGCAGACATCACTGTAAATGAACGTTGGAATTTGTTAACTGAGTGACATCTGTTTTCTCTTTTGAAACGCAACGAGAGAAAGTTCCTCCCTCCTGTATTCTCGCTGGTGCCGCTTAAATCATGTATCACCAGACAGAAATGGTTTTTGACATGTGTGCGCAATGCATTGCGGGCAACGTAGTGTCCGGCTGAGAATAGTTGAACAGCATACTGGCTTCCGCACAACGTTACCCGTGATAAATTGCAGCAGAGCGGGGTAGGCATAGCAACGCCGCGTAGCAGGCAACGACGAGAGCGCCGAAGGCTGGATTTCATAGCACTAAGTATAGAACTGGTCTACCTTGTCTGTACTGCTGCAAGTTTCATCACCTGGTAAGAAACCCACAATTGCAGTGTCATGAGCAAATATCTAATGAGCAGCTTCAAAGAACGTATAGTGATTTCTAGCTTGTAGTGTGAAAAAAAGTATTTATATATTTAAATATCTCACGAAAAAAAGTAAAATGAACTGAACTTTGAACTAGTTCAGAATTAAAATTGTGAACTTTGAACGTGAACTGTTCACTTTGAGCATGTATGAACTGAACTTGAACTAGTTCAGAAAAGCTGTGAACTGGCACAACACTGACTGTGACAGCAGTATTAGTGTGAAGCAAATTGAATGGAATGCTAGTAGTGGTTGTGTGCGGTGTTAATCCCTCCTGGTGCTATCGGAAGATTCCTTTTTCTCAGTTGCTTTGATGCATTTCTCACCCCAATTCAACAAATTGGCCATTTCATCACTTGTGTCATTACATGCAAATGTGTTGAACTAGCTCTCATAACTAGTCGGGGGGCGTAGCACCAGATCCTGGGCCCTATGCATAGGCAGTCCTGATGGGCCCCCATGCACCCTCCCCCATGCAAATTCCAGACTTTTCAAGTGCCCTCTCCCCCCTTGGGGCCCTGATAATCAGTCCCACTTTTACCCCCAGTTCGACACCCCTGCCTATAGCACTTTTACCCCCAGTTCGACGCCCCTGTATACAATTATATGTGACCTGACAGACAGGAACAGCTCTGACCAAGGGGTGTTTTACTGTATATTGGTCATTTTTTATTTGCACAATGCTATAAAAACCTTTATTTTCTTTTTTTTCTTTTTTTTCTGTCAACAGAAAAAAATCCCCTCCACACACAATAATGTGTAACTTTTCAAATAGAAAATAGTGCTGCCTTATTTATTAGAAAATAAACTCATATTGACAACACGACAAAACAGTTTGACTACCTTGACATAAACTATGGCATCAGGACTTGCCATTTTGATTGCACTGACAGTTTCATTGGTATAAATATTTGCTTTTGAGGTATAAACAAAGCCTTTTGAGCAAGATACGCACTTTTGCAGACAATCCACTATGCGGTGCAGTTTTTAGAAATGCACAAACTGTTGTGCACATGTTAAGGATGATTTGAGAAATGCACCAATACGACTGAGAAGAACTGTTACTCATGTAGGGTGCTCATCTGGTGTGGTTCTAGTGCTGGTCTAGTGTGGTTCTAGTGCATGTAGGTTGTCCAGTCCTTACTGGATCTGCGGTTCTGCTCATTGTCCCGGTACAGTCGGTGCACTCGTTCCACCAACTCCCATTTCTCGCAGCAGCCAGAGAAGTTGACAAAGTTCCGTGCCAAGATCTCCTTCAGCTGCCGCACCGTGAGGCTCTCGATGGCGTCCTCTGTGGCGATGTCCGAGAGAGAGGCTCGCGCACGACGCTGAGTACCTGGGCTGGCCTGCACACAGGCACAGACAGACAGGCAGGTGGTCAGACAGAGAAGAAGACAGGCAGACAGACAGACAGAACGACAGACAGACAGATACTCAGGCAGAAAAGGAGACAGGCAGACAGACAGACAGATACTCAGGCAGAAAAGGAGACAGGCAGACAGACAGACAGATACTCAGGCAGAAAAGGAGAAAGACAAGTGAAATCAGAAAGACAGAGAAAGAGACAGGCAGACAGATTGACAGATGGGTACTCAGGCAGAGAAGGAGACATGTAGACAGACAGACAGATAGAAAGACAGACAGATGGACAGACAGACAGGTACTCAGACAGAGAGGAAGATATGCAGGAAGACAGATAAACAGTGAGACAGAGAGAGGAAAGGCAAGTGAGCAGATAGACAGACAGATAGACAGACAGGTACTTATAAAGAGAGAGAGAGAGGGAGAGAGCGAGAGCGAGGGGTGGGGAGACAGATAGGTACTCAGATATTGACAAATACATCACTGAGGAATGAAAAAGCAGACAGACAGACAGACAGACATTGTGATAGGTTGCTTCCTCTGTGGCAGTCTGACCACCAGGAAGAGCAGTGTGTGTGTGTGTGTGTGTGTGTGTGTGTGTGTGTGTGTGTGTGAGAGAGAGTTTCATCACATTCAGGCCCCGAGGATGTAATCAAAGGACTGAGCAGACAATGCGGAGCCAGGTGGCTGATCACACAGGGAATTGTGGGTAAAATAATCTCGGAGGCATTTTTTTAATATGAATTTGTCTGAGTGTGTGTGTGTGTGTGTGTGTGTGTGTATGTGTGTGTGTGTGTGTGTTTGTATATACCTCCTGTATACTGCTACTGTCTTCCAGGTTCAATGTGGCGAGAGAGGCAGCATCAGCTTGGTCCTGTGGGTTCAACACAAGACAAAAAAACAGCATCATCATCATCATCACTCATTAATTACCCCCTGTTTCATCATAATCATCATGAATTACCACCACCTACATCATAATCATCATCACGGTCATCATCATCATCATCATCATCATTATTCTGCTGTGGTCACCTTCATCATGGTCATCCTCATCATGTCTGAGCTCTCTCAGGGTGGCATTGCTTCTTGAGCTCAGCGTGTGCTCTGGGTTTGTGCAGATTGACTGCATATGATTGATTCTTTCATGTGTTGTGTGTGTTTGTATGTTCTGTATGTTTGTGTGTTACTGCTGTATGCTGTCTACTGTCTACTGTCTGCTATGTGTGTGTGTGTGTGTGTGTGTGTGTGTGCATGTGTGCGTGTGTGTGTGTGTGTGTGTGTGTGTGTGTGTGTGTGTGTGTGTGTGTGTGTGTGTGTACTCTTCTCGTCTCTTGTTGGTTTCAGCATATTTGTGACGGCTGCTCCTAATCCCTCTAATGTCTTTTATGTGCTCTGTCTGTCGGACGGACAGCCAGCCATCTCCACCCCCCTCCCCAGCACATCTCCTCTGGCCCGCAGTAATCCACTTACTGCCCATCACACAACAACAAGATAAATCATTAAATAAAGTCATGGCCACATGCAAACATGCACACATGCACGCACGCACACACGCACACACACACACACACACACGCACACACACACGCACGCACGCACACACGCACACACACGCACACACACGCGCACAGTACACACGCGCACACACACACACACACATACACACACACACACACACATACACACACATACTGTACACACACACACACACATACACACACATACACACTCACACACGCGCACACACACACACAATAGTCATGGCATCCCCCTCTCTCTCTCCACTATGGTATGAACATGCTACCTCTGCTGCCTCTCTCCAGCGGTGCCATTTAGACTGCAGACTTACAGCATGCACACACACACACAGGGAGCTAAAGTCAGGATCTTACAGCACACACACACACACAGGCAGCTAAAGTCAGGATCTTAAAGATGCACACACAGGAAGCTAAAGCTAATGGAGATGCAACTGGGTATGTCTAACTACTACAGCACCAGCTCTTAGCTATCCAGCTATCGAGGTGCCTGCATGACCCAGTGCAATGCTAATGAAGGCTGCTCTGTTGGTGAGGTTGTTATCGAGGTGCCTGCATGACCCAGTGCAAGGCTCACGAAGGCTGCTCTGTTGGTGAGGTTGTTATCGAGGTGCCTGCATGACCCAGTGCAATGCTCACGAAGGCTGCTCTGTTGGTGAGGTTGTTATCGAGGTGCCTGCATGACCCAGTGAAATGCTCACGAAGGCTGCTCTGTTGGTGAGGTTGTTATCGAGGTGCCTGCATGACCCAGTGAAATGCTAATGATGGCTGCTCTGTTGGTGAGGTTGTTTGCCCACAGAGGTTGCTTTGTTGGTGATTTTTGTTTCTGATGTTAAATAGGTTTGGTTGTGGATTGGCCACTGCGGGAAATCACAAGGAATAAAAAACCTCACCTGGGTATATCGGAAATCTGAGTGGGAAAAAAGGATTTTGGAGCCAGCATGTGCATGCACAATACTTCACACGACTCTTTTCATTTGTACAGAGATGTACAGGGACAGCTCATATCAGTGAACAGTGATATATTGATGGCCGCTGTGTGCAATCCCCTACCTACAGCTCTCAGAATTTAACATCTCTCCTGTGTATTTGAAAAACTGATCAGCTACTTTGACTGATCGTACCCAAGCTAGTTGTGTAAACTTGTAGTGCCGATACTTGCTCTGGATATGTATATATAATATAGAGCACACTGCATTTAGTCTGAAGCCCTGTGGAGCTCCTGGACGACAGTCCCACAGCATTTACAGAAGTTCCTGTTCACGGACGACTGAGGTCACGGCACTGTCAGTTACAGGTAATACAGATTTAAATATGTAACTCAACCACTCTCTGAAAAAAGATGGATATTGGACACATGCATTTATAGTTCATAGCTCATTCTCTTCGTGTTTCTATTGGAAAGTGTTCACCAACAGCTTCATGTGTGTGTGTGTGTGTGGGTGTGAGTGGTCAAACTAACTAATTAGATGACTACTTCAGCAGCATTGGTCAGTTGTAGTGGGATGATACTTGGGCTGTATATGGAGCACACTGCCTTTAGTGCAACACTGTGTGGGACTAACAGGTGACTGGAGAAGCTGCTGTTCCCAGACAGCTGGAGGAGGATATGGCGGAGGGCTGTTCATTTCCTCTGTTTTTCTCAGAGCAGGCGGATGAATTATTCTGTTTGATGGCGAGAGAAACAACCCAACACTTCACCTGCAAACAGACTGGAGGGAGGGACAGGAGGGAGAGCAGGAGAGTGTGTGTGTGTGTGTGTGTGTGTGTGTGTGTCGCCGAGTGTGTGTGTGCGTGTGTGTGTGTGTCGCTGAGTGTGTGTGTGAGCAAGCTAGAAGGTTATGGTTAGTGTAAGTGTGTGTCTGTTTAGAGTTAGTTGTGTGTGTGTCTATGTGTTTGTTAATTATTTGTGTTTTGGGGTGAGTGTGTGTGATGTGTGTGTGTGTGTGTGTGTGTGTGTGTGTGTGCAGGGGTGGGGAGTGTGTATGAATGAGATCGCTTCCCCGCTGAGAAAAAGATTGAAAAGAGAGATGGTAATGAGAAACTATTCTGAGCCCACCCCCATCTTTCTCTCACACACACACACACAACTCTCCTGCTCCATACAGAAAGTAATTAGCTAATGGAGCCGCCGTCTTCCTGAGTGGTGTGTGATGAGAAATGGTCTTGGGTCTGACAGAGAGAGACCTCAGCCTGACCGAGTGAACAGCGTACGCACGCACCCATGCATGCACACACACTCACACACACACACTCACACACACTCACACACACACACACACACACACACACACACACACACACATACACATCTGGTCGGTGCTCTCCAGCATACCCTGCTGTAAATAATACATGGGTCCGTCTGTCCAACCAAGATGAACTGACCCCATCACATGATCACACTGCACACACTCACACGCACACACACTGCAGACATCAAACAGAAGGTTGTACCTCAGCACATTCACTCTTATGCATACCCCACCCCCCGCCACACACACACACACACACACACACACACACACACACACGCGCAAACACACACACACACACACACACACACACACACACACACTTGCTATGGTCTTTCTGAATGGTTTTATCACAATAGCCTGCAAATGTAAAGCATCATCAGCGGTTTCAGCAATATACAACCCAGAACTCTGAATCTCACTCATGTGACCCTTAAACACCTGGGAAGGTGCACTCTGAATCTCACTCATGTGAAACACCTGAGCAGGTGCACTCTGAATCCCACTCTTGTGAGTTTTAAACACCTGGGCAGGTGCACTCTGAATCTCACTCATGTGACCCTTAAACACCTGGACAAGTGCACTCTGAATCCCACTCATGTGACCCTTAAACACCTGGGCAGGTGCACTCTGAATCCCACTCATGTGAGTTTTAAACACCTGGGCAGGTGCACTCTGAATCCCACTCTTGTGAGTTTTAAACACCTGGGCAGGTGCACTCTGAATCTCGTGTGATGTACTAGCGGCAGTTCTCTGGGAGGACGTCATTAGATTAGTTTAATGTTTTATTCGCTGCTCTAATAGCTGGATCACAGGTCCCCTAAGCAAAAGAGCCGAGTGTGTGTGTGTGTGTGTGTGTGTGTGTGTGTGTGTGTGTGTGTGTGTGTGTGTGTGTGTGTGTGTGTTTGTGTGTGTGTGTGTGTGTGTGTGTGTGTGTGTGTGTGTGTGTTTGTGTTCCTCACAGACTCTCTTTGCAGAAGGGCTGCAGGCCACAAGAGGGAATTAGCAGAACCACACACACACACACACACACACACACACACACACATACACACACACACACAAACACACACACACACACAGGGAACACTGAGGGCAGGAGTTATGTAATGAGCTCAGTGAAGCTCTGCTTAAAAGAGAGAAAACAGGACCGGCTTAGTGCTTCAGTCTGCATCTCTCTCTCTCACACACATACACACACACACACACACTTGCTTTCTTTCTGTCTCTTTTTCTCTCTCCTCTCTCTCTCTCACACACACACACTCTCTTGCTTTCTTTCTATGTCTCTTTCTCTCTCTCCTCTCTCTCTCTCTCACTCTCTGTGCAAGGATGCAGCTGTAGCGTCACACCACAGTGTGCTATATGTAGCATGCCATATGTGAGTATGTGCATCTGTGTAAGTATATGCACACTATGATTTGAAGCATAGTGTGTGTTTATGCCTGAGTGAGAGTGCAAGTAAGTGTGTGTGTAAGTAAATAACTTTGTGTGTGTGAGAGTAAGTGTGTATGTGTCATGCCCGTGACTCTGCAGATTTCCCTGGTACCTGCTGAATGCAATCTCGGCAGTGAAAATCATTATCATACCAGGATAGAGTGGCAGGCCAATACGATAAGGAGTGATAGGATACGATACTGTGTGATACCTCAGTCTGTGGTGCAATAGAGGCATACACTATTCTCTCTCTCTTACACGCACACACACACACACACACACACAGAGTACACATACACACACACTCTCTCAATGATGACATGTTCACACAATTTAATGGTTCTAGAAGTCTGACTGTGTATGTGTGTGTGTATGTGTGTAGCGTAGTGTAGTGTGTGTGATTGTCAGGGTTGTGCACAATTCGAATTACAATTCTGCTTCCTGTTTGCTACCTCAGTTGAAATGCAAGTGAAATTCAAGACTTGAATTGGAATTTAAGAGCCAGTTTCAATTCAATTCTGGAATTTTGCACAAGCCTGGTGTGTGTGTGTGTGTGTAGTGTATCGTAGTGTGTGTATGTGTGTGTGTGTGTGTGTGTGTGTGTGTGTGTGTATGTGTGTGTGTATGTGTGTGTATAGTGTATCGTAGTGTGTGTAGTGTGTGTGTATGTGTGTGTGTGTGTGTGTGTGTGTGTGTGTGTGTGAGTGTGTGTGTGAGTGTGTGAGTGTGTGTGTGCATACCTGACTGCTGGTGCCTGAGCTGGAGCTGAGTGTGTCGTCTTGTGAGGTGGTGATTGACAGCTCTGAGTGTTCTGAGACTGACCGAGGGGCGGATCCCTGTGGGGGGCTCAGGACCACTCCCGGCCTCTCCTCCTCCCCCCTCCTCTCCTCCTCCTCCTCCCCCTCCCCCTCCTCCTCCTCTCGCTCCTCATGCTCCTCCTTCTGCTGCGGTCCCTCTCCCTCCCTCCTCTCCTCCTCATCCTTATTCTCTTCCTCCTCCTCTTCGCTGCCCTGCACCACCACCACCGCCTCCTCTCGCGCCTCCTCCTCTCGCGCCTCCTCCTCCTCCTCCTCCACCTCTTCTTGCACCACCTCCTCCCCGATGCGTGGCGGCCGCGGCCCCAGCGTGCACATCACCAGCTCCACCAGGTCCTCCTTCTCGCGGCAGGTGTCGGTGGGGATGTTGCGGAGCATCAGGTACTGGCGCAGGTCCTTGACCCGCAGGCGCATGAGCCGCGGCCGCTGGAAGGCCGTGCCCCACAGCAGGTGGCAGGTGGCACAGCGACGCAGGTTCTCCTGAAGGACCGAGCACAGCGAGCAGTAGCTCTTACGGCAGTCCGAACACACGTACTGGACAAGAGAGAGGACAGAGAGGAGAGATAAGAGAGATAATAAGTACACACATGCGGGAGGAGAGAGAGGAGGAGAGAGGAGGAGAGAGAGGAGAGAGGAGGAGAGAGGAGGAGAGAGAGAGGAGAGAGATGAGGAGAGAGGAGGAGAGAGGAGAGAGGAGGAGAGAGGAGGAGATAGAGGGAGATGAAAGTGAGGATGAGAGAGGGAGAGGTCTATTGAATCAGTCACAAAAGCATGGTGTCATCACCTAATTAAAACATACAATACACGACAGCAGCGCCCACAGATCCACATATATACAGCATGCACAGATCCATATATACAGGTCCACATATATACAGCATATGCACAGATCCATATACAGGTCCACATATACAGCATATGCACAGATCCATATATACAGGTCCACATATACAGCATATGCACAGATCCACATATACAGCATATGCACAGATCCATACAGGTCCACATATATACAGCATATGCACAGATCCACATACAGCATATGCACAGATCCACATATATACAGCATATGCACAGATCCACATATATACAGCATATACACAGATCCAAATACATACAGCATATCCACAGATCCATATATACAGGTCCACATATACAGCATATGCACAGATCCATATATACAGGTCCACATATACAGCATATGCACAGATCCACATATACAGCATATGCACAGATCCATACAGGTCCACATATATACAGCATATGCACAGATCCACATATATACAGCATATGCACAGATCCACATATATACAGCATACGCAGAGATCCACATATATACAGCATATGCACAGATCCACATATATACAGCATATGCACATATCCATATATACAGGTCCACATATGTACAGCATATGCACAGATCCATATATACAGGTCCACATATATACAGCATATGCACAGGTTAGGAGATAGTGTGGAGAGAGGAAGAGAGAGAGTGAGAGAAGAGAGAGTGAGTTAAAAAGGAGAGGAGAAAAATGGGGATAGAGGGAGAGAGAGAATGAATGCACACTTGAGGAAAGGAGGAGAGAATGAACACACACGCTGAAAGACAGAGAGAGAGAGATGGAAATGTGGAGAGAGTGAACACTCATGATGAAATATGTAGAGACAGAAGACACGATAGAGTGAGAGACAAAGAGAGAAATGAGAGAGAGACAGAAAGGACGAGTGCAGTTGCCCCAGCCAGCTGTGCCACAGCTGGGACCCCAGAAAGAAAGGAAGTTAAATAAGAAATGGAAATAGTAAAAGGGAAACTGGAAAAGAGGTGATTAAAGAGGAGGGAAAAACGAGTGCAAGTGTGAAAGAGTGATTAATAAAGAAGGGGGGAAAGCATGCAAGTGTGAAAGAGTGAGCGAGAGAGGATGAGTGATGAATAAAGAGACACTGGGAGGAAAAGGAACACAGACAGAGTTGGAGGAGAAAGAGAGGGAACACAGACAGAGTTGGAGGAGAAAGAGAGGGAACACAGACAGAGTTGGAAGAGAAAGAGAAAGAGAGGGAACACAGACAGAGTTGGAGGAGAAATAGAAAGAGAGGGAACACAGAGTTGGGAGAGAAAGAGAAAGAGAGGGAACAGACAGAGTTGGAGCTTGGAGGAGAAAGAGAGGGAACACAGAGTTGGAGCTTGGA